>NC_136813.1:33165756-33216328 GCF_951394365.1 Tetrao urogallus | reverse complement strand
TCTGCATCAAGACATAGAGATGAAGTCAATATAAGTAGTTTTATTTGTTACCAAGCTCCAGAAAGGAGCCAGCTACATCCTTGTGCTCTGCTTTGGATGAGGGACAGCATAGTTCTGTGCCTTGCAGAGATCAGTGTGTGCAGATGGCACAACTCCCTCCCTGCTACCATCTGGATGGGACAGGACTGATTCTTTTGTACCGCCAATAGAAACCACTGCATCATTTTCTGTCTTACATGGTTGACATATGGCTTGGCAACCGTGGCTGGTGATTTTGAGAGTAAAACCAAGTCTCTATCGGCACTGCATGACAAATAGAATAAGCAGTGATGAAATGGAGTTAGAAGTGACTCTGTCCCAAAGAAGGATACTTTCTGATACTGAGATATGGGCATGAAATTTTCTTCCAGTGCAAAAAATAATCTATGTTTACTCTAGAATAAACTTACCATTTCAAGCCATGGTTCACATTCTTCTCAGTCAATAGCATTTCAGTAATATGAGTGAATTAAAATTGTCACATAGGTGGAAATTTCATGTCATAAACTGAGAACAGAATCTCAGGACCATGTTACTCATTTCACCTTTGCAGATAACGTGTGAACATCTTGTTAGAGCTTTAGGCAATCAAATGACTTTGGTAATAAAACTGTTTCCAATACTTACTCTCAGCGATTGTTTGTCTTTCCAGGGAGCAGATGACATGATAATAAGCAGAAAGATAGAACCCAGGAATAGGATGTACAAATGAGAAGAAAAAAAAAAAAGAGAAGAGGAAGAGAACCAGAAAAAGTAAAATTTAAAAGTAAAATCACCTTGCACTACAGTAGTTTTGTACAAATTTTGCATACCACCATTAAAATTTCTATTTTAAGAAAATTAAGAAAAAATTAAGAAAAAAATTAAGAAAAATTTAAGAATTTAATTTTAATTTAATTAATTTATTATTTTAATTTATTAATTATTTTAATTTATTAATTTAAATTTAAGAATTAAATTTTAAAAATTTAAGAAAAAATTAAGAAAAAATTAAGAAAAAAAAATTTAAAGAAAATTTAGAAAGCATAGACCCTGACTGAGTTTTGGCCTTCATTTTTCATCAGGGTTTCCTTGGAGGTAATGGAACTATGCCAGTTTACAACAGCTGAAATCTGCCCCTTGTTTCCTCTGATTATATGCAGGATATGAATTAGATAATATTGTTCTGCTGAGAACCAGATCAGAGCTTTAGGAATTGAACTGTCTATTGATCACTGAACTAACATATGCAAGATAGCTAATGCTCCTCTAGGAAGCAAGTGCCTTGAGTTATTTCATCTCTCTGTTATAGAATATACTGATCTAATATCATGCACTTCACCTTCCCCTGTTTATTTATTATACCATATTAGCCAGGTTTTACAACATGTTAAAGTACATCTTTGCAAAGGATTATCAATACATTTGCTCAGTGTGAGCGTGCATGGAATTACCACTGCAATAGATTTCATTATCTTTTTCTGTTTGTTTGTTTCTAATGTTTAAATTAAAATCAATTCATCTATTGCCTTAAATAATACCAGGGCCTGTCAAAATTCTGATCTCATGATAACAAGTAAACCCATGGGTCTAAGCTTACAACAAGGCCTGGGTTAAACCTTTGGCACTGAGCCTTGAATGGTGATCTGACAAAACACAATTTATAGCATTCAGTCCCCTTTGTGAGAGGCCTAAATATTAGACAGTATTCAATGGCAGAAAATCTGCCTGGGTACCTTGTTTTGACACAGATTAGTTCCTTTGGAATCTGGAATAACTTTGGGTTATCTTCTACGATAAAGAAAGGCTGCCTTCTACTGGCAGAACAAGTAGATAAAGCTGCAAAAATGCTGCTTGCCATCTCCTGGGTCCAAGACTCTTGAGTTAATGTGAAGATTCAAAGATATTCTGTCTGCAAAATGAAAAATTATAGGTGAAAGGAAATAATGATGAAGATTTAACCTTTCTTATCAGTGACAATAGTAATTGAAACCCTCTACATGTCTTTAGTGCAACTTTTCAAAGAAAGTATGGTACCAATTTTTACCCAAGAGGTTTATTAACAAAAGTTCATGGCAAGCACTTCTGTTACATGACCCTCCTTCTCTTTCCCCCTTTTTAGAATTACCTTTGTTTGTTTGTTTGTTTCTCCTTAATCATTCATCATTTTATCAAGGACATTTCTGGCTTGTAGTAGATACTTTAAGCACTTCATAAGCTCTCAGCATTAGTAAAGTTATCATCTTTCTTTTCAGAAGATCTCAGAGATAAATACTGTGTTCTAACTAATGTGATTTAATGCCTAATTCCTAAGGATAGATGTTGCCACACCCTTAATGATTTTCTTGTATTGGCTTTCAAAGATGTCTGATCACATCACGATATGTAAAATAAGTTAAAAATGTGTCTCCCCTCCCCACACACTGTTAATAGGGGGAGGGGGGGGGGGGGGGGGGGAAGGGGGAGGGGGGGAGAGAGATCTCCTGAATAATTTTCTGCTTGTTTAGGTTTTTTCTCTGTCTCATTTGAAGAGCTGATAAGCAATAATACCAGTGCAAAAGAGGGATCAGAACACAGTGAATAGCAGCAGGGCTGAGTTAGAAAATAGGACTGTTCCTGCTTTGCCAGCAAGCTATTGTGTAACATAATTGTAATGTGAAGTCTCATTCTCAGATGGTGTTTGCAGAGTATTGTTCAACTTTCAAAAATATCCCTCCTACCAATTTGCATTGTACCTGTATTTTTTTCATGTTAAGTACAAAACTTCAGAGACCGTTTGATAAGTTTCCCATATTCCAGTGGTATCAATAAATTTATTGATATATTTTGTGTTTTATATATCTGTGTGTCTGCGTGTGTAATAACAACACACACTGATGGCGATCTTATGGGATACTTTTTGTCTGCTGTGGAAAAAATTTTTAGCATCTTCAGACTTAAATGAAAATAATAATCCAGAGTTGCTGGGGTATTTTTCTGCATATTAATACTATGTACTTTGAGCTATGTGATGCTAATACACATAATTCTCTCAGAAATATGACACTTAAGATGTGATTTTCTTGTTACGGTGCCTCAAATCTTCCCACCTACCTTATGTTTTCAGTATTCAGCTGCATCAGGAGTTATTTTGCTGTTCTTGTTTGCTTCTTTGTACTTCTTTCATTGACCCCATCTCTGTAACTTTTTCCACCTGCCTATTTATTGGCATTCCAACTCAGTTGATAAATGGGCTGCCTTTCCTACAAATGCACTAACTACAGTTTGGTAATAGAAAGATCTGATGACCCTAGCTGCGATCCTATCATACTGTTACCAACTCTCTTGGGCACATAAGACATTAAAGCAGGCTTACTGAAAGCATTTTTTTAATATATAAAGCATTTCATAAGAAATTCTGCACAAATAATTCCTAAATTAGAATTCTTAGTCTGCAGTGAGAGACTAAAACACTCAGTATTTTACGCTCATTGTTTGGAAAAAAGGCAAAATTAGAATTCCATAAAGAATATCTCTTTCTAACTTGTCTGTGCATATTTGCATATTGAAATTTCACATTTTGTGAATGCTTATCAACATTCTTTTAACCCGCTCTTTTACACTTATTGCTTCTGAGGATATTGATTCCTAAAATGTACGCAAATATTCAATTCTTTGTTCACCTTCATAGTTGTGACATGAACATTATATATTACAAGAAAATTCAGTTCAAGGTAGACATAAACTTTGATTCATCAGCCAGTAAAATTGTTTTTATTGCTGATTTACATCCATAACACAAGCCAGTGCAGTGATGAAGTATTAACACATATAGTTCAATAGGCACACAAACATGAAAAGTGTGCTTGTTTCATAAGTACGCATTGCAGCTTTTATGCAGTTCTTGTTACTCACCAAATCAGGCTGAATTATTCAGATCTGTCATTTGCAAATATAACCAATGCAGTCAACTTTCTTACAGGCTCCTCTGAAGAATCTGCTTGCAAGGCGAAGTCAACAATTTGTGTTTCTTAACATCTATTGTATGAAACTGTATCACTGTTACCTGATATCTCCTTGTTATAAAATACTGATTGCTTTAGAGAAAATGCTTTATATTTTGTGTAGCGGGAATACAAATAAAAATGTAGCACTTGGTATTATTCTTAGTAGTCACAGTGGATGACTGCATGTGTACTTAAGGTTGATTGACATCGGCCTCATTGTTAGGAAATGAAGCCAAACTAAAAAAGGCACAGCTTCTTAAGGTGCTGAATGTATGCATTTGACATTTGCGTTATGAAATGTCTTCTCTGATCATGTAGATTAAAATTGGGGCAGACAACTGTCTTGGCAGAGATAAAATTGCTAATGCAAGCTTTTTGGACCATGCTTTTCCTGCAACACTTATGCACAAATAGGTGCCTAAAGCAGGTAGGAAACATCTCAGTCTACCTGTCTCTGATCTGTGTAGAAAAAACATGAGTATCTAGCAGATATGTATGAGGAGAATCTTACACTTAGTCTGTGGATATCTGGAGACAGACACCACTGGGAGATGCTGGTTTCAAGTGTTCATGCTTGAGCTAAATACAGGCTTCGATTTTACAATGGCTTTCTTATAGCTGAAATCCATCAATGTGTCCCTGTACATTTTAAATTAAGGATCAGGAACCTCTTCATACATAGTTGTCTCAATAAGTTAATTGGTTCAATAACATAATTAAGCATATTTGTATCTTCAAATAAATTTGTCACTTTTTATTTACCTCAGATTCAGACCAAAAAGCAACACCTTTAGGAACAGATCATATAGAATTGGCATATTTTTAGCCAATTCTTATAGAAGAATTACATCTTTATATATATACGGTCCCCACTGGATGAAACAACCTTTCCAAAGACAAGCAGATATAATATTTAATATTTATTACTGTTGATCATACAAAAAAAAAAAAAAAAAAGTGTGTGTGAGTGGGGGAGAGGAGTAGGAATGTTTTCTGGAAAGAAGAAAATGATATTTTAATGGAAAAAAGTAACTATGGTGACCCAAAATTAATAATAAGCAGTAAACAGCTGAACCTGAAAATTAGAATCTAGAGGTAACATGAGGAATCATCTAGTAGGCAGATGAAAGGAATAACAACCAGACAGATGAGTTTTGGAAAGATACATACATACTGCTTATTTCAGTATTCTACCTTTAACTTTTCCACTCTTCTTCTCATCTCAAAAATATTTAATGATGATATTCATTCTTGATGGCACCTAGTTAATACATTTATATTTGATTAAGGAGAACAAAAAATTTAAAAATAGCAATTATGTTTAAAGGAAATCGGTACTGCTTTTGTTTTATTTTTTAGTAAAAAGGATTTATAGATGACAGAATTTTAGAGATCACTCACAAAAATTCTCATTTTTAATTTTGATTATTCTATTCAGGCAATAATTGTATTAAAACTAATAACAATCAGCTCTTTAAATTAGCCAACAGGAGGTAGTCAATTTCCCATTTCTGTATAAATGAGATTCTGATCATACCATATATCTCCATGTAGCCTCTCATGTATTGCTGATATAATGAATTGTTGTTCCTGAAAAAGGAATTTAAACAAAAATTCACATCAGTTATATTGTTTATCCGAAGGTTTCCCCACTACTTTTTAAACAAATTTCAATGACTTGCATTTCTTTCAGTCTTTATGAAACCTCTGGAAGTGAGTCAAATGATTACATGTAACCAAGAAGTGTTTTTGTTTTTCCTCTTACAAAAGATGCCACATTTAAAACTACCTATCGGGAGGCTGGAAAGATTACCTTCTGATTTGCTAGAAAGCATTTTTTGAATTGAAAAGGAATATGTTGTTTTACTAAAATACATTAACATTAAGCCCATGCATAAAAAGCTTAGACAGAAGAAGGAAAACTGATTAGCAATTCAGTCTTTATCTTTACTGAAAAGACTCTGATGCCCAGAGAGTTCTGGCATTCTTCACCTTTTGTTGACCATCTGTATCTATGAGCTCCCCAACAGAGATGCAGCTCACTTGGGGACAGAAGAGCAGAAGGGCATAGCCTCCTCTACAAGAGACAGAAACCAAAAGCCACGCTAAACACTATCAATTAAAATTCATTAATCCTGTAGGAGCTGCCCATTAGACTGTTGAGAGTGCACAGATGCCACAATTACAAGCATGACACCAGCAATTAGGCAACAAAGGTAAAAGGACTTCACAGCCTATTTAGCAAAAATATAATCTCTTTGTTCTTGCATAAACTTTGCTATAACTGTAATTGCACCCACACTGGTCAAAAGAAATATTACCTTTTTTTTATAACTGCTAGGACTGGTGCTTTCTAATCAGGTTTAAGACACATAACAAAATAGATGTGATTACTTTATGGAAAAAAATGCTGTGCTACAAGAAGTGCATTAGTTATGATAGATGTCTGTAGTTAGTCAAGAAAAATTAAAGCCCAATTTATTCTTTTACATTTTCATGTTGGCTGTCACTGCTGACTGATTACTTGCCTTCTGACTGGATTTGTAATCCTTTAAAATAAATAAATATAAAAGACAACCACCTCTTTTCAACTTGAAGTCACACGCTTTTCAGTTACATCTAAAGTCTGGCTTTCCAAGATGCTCACAAGAGTAGTAAATAACTTTTTTATTTTAGCTTTCTTCATTTACAACACACAGAGACTGGGGACAGATGAGACTTAAACTGGCAAAGAAAAAATGATTATTTTACCCTATAATCTACTTACTATTCTTCAGTTATTCTTCTCTTTTTGCTTCTTACTGTAGTTGTACTATACAGTCCATTGTTCTGAATTGTTATAAGAAAGGGAAGTATGTCAGACGAATTTGGAGAAAGTCATGGCTTTCTATTCCAGTTATTTCTATATTGCCCTTTAGACTGTTCTAAATTAGAAAAAAAAAAAAAAATGTAGATTATATTGTTCACTAGAATTTAGTTATAACTTTTTATTTCACTTGCTGAAACTTCATGTACTTTAGAACAATAATTAAAAAATGCACACTTAAACACTAGAGAATAAGTGAATAATAGGGCAGATGTAGAGCCCAGCTGTGTGAAGTCTTTGTTTTTCCAGAAGAGGAAAGGTGGATAAAATCCCCAAGCTAGACACACAAATTTCATTCTCTGGTTGCACCTCTGAGGAGCTGGACAATAGAAGTTAAATAGGTCACTTTGCAGTGCTGATATTGTGGTATAGAGAAAAGAAAATAATCTCCCTTAAATCAGGAAACATGACAATAGTCAGCTCTTTTCCTGTGAACTGTGTAATGCAAGGCAATTAGTTTCAGAGGCTTGTACTGAGAATTTGTGGATAAACTGAATTAATATTCCTTTCATAAAATTTCAGATGTGTAGTTGTTAGAACATCTCAATGCCAAATGTTATTCTATTCAACTTGGGAAATATGATCATAATCTAAAAAAAAAAAAAAAAGAAAAAGCCAAAAGATTATTAAGGGAAAAGACAGAGGAAATGTTCCAGGCATAGCATCCAACAATAGCATGGCAAAAAGCTTCTATGACAGAATAGAAATAAACTGCATAAAACAGTAAAGGTGTTATAGTATCTCAGATTTATTTGAATCTGTTAACTTCATCCAACCAAGTAATATCTGTTTGAACATGAGGTTCTCAAGTACTTTCTAAACTTTTGTTTAGAAAAGCAATGGTAATTTTTGCTCTGATGGGTAGATATTCTTCAATTGAACAATGGCAACAGCAGCCAGTTGCGTTTTGTCTCTACTAGTTCTCCTGTTGTTATTTAACTAGTGGCATCAGAAACAGCAAAAATTTAAGATAAAAATGTATTATGTAATGACAATGACTCTTTAAGCATTCACCTACAATACTGCTCTTGTGACTCAAACATGTCATTCATCACTTCCCTAAGAAGCATATGTGCTTGTCGTTGACTATTTTGATCAACATCTGGCAATGAGGCCTTTTCTGCTGCTATCTTTTTCTCTGGCAAGTTATTTGTAGTGAAGAAAATGTGCTTGAATGTTCAATAAAAGTTAAGAAAGAGTTGTGCTTTGATTAAAGTTTAGAAGTTCAAAGCCCCAAACTTCACAGTAAAGAAAACAGCTCACCTTAGTAATGAAAAATATATCAAATTATCACACAATATATTATTTCAGTTTGACTTAGATTTTTTATAAAAATAAAAGGAAAATTACAGGTATCTTTCAGAAAAGCATAAAAAACTACTGAAAATTCATTAGCCATGCATATGAAGTGAAAAGGTGATACAGTGATTTAAATAAGTCAAGCCAAATAAATTTTTAAATAATTGAAAAGATCAAAAGTGTCTTAAGCTCTGATTGACCTCAGGTAGCTAATAGTCAAAAGAAGTGTTTTCAGTACAAAGCAAGTGAGAGAAGTTTATTGTAACAAGAAGTGCATAAAATAGAAAATGCTGATCCAATCATAATTTTAATAATTTTCCTTATCTAAGTCATAAAACAGTTGCACATATAGATAACAAAATATGTTTTTTCACATAATTAATCATAGAATCATAGAATTGCTCAGGTTGGAAAAGAACTTAAAGATCATCGAGTCCAAACACAAACTAACCATACACTAACTAACAACCCTTCGCTAAATCATGTCCCTGAGCACCACATACAAATGGTTTTTAAACACATTCAGGGATGGTGACTCAACCACCTCCCTGAGGAGCTTACAACCCTTTCTGTGAAGAAGCTTTTCCGGATATCCAACCTAAACTTACCCTGGCACAACTTATGGCCATTTCCCCTCGTCTTGTCACCTGACACCATTGAGGAGAGACCAGCCCTGCTCTCGCTGTAAGCACCTTTCAGATATTGGAAGAGAGGAAGGTCTCCCCTCAGCCTTCTCTTCCCCAGACTAAACAGCCTCAGATCCTTCAGTTGCTCCTTGTAGGGCATATTCTCCAAGCCCTTCACAAGCCTTGTTGCCCTTCTTTGGACCTGCTCCAGCACCTCAATGTCCTTTCTGTACTGAGGTACCCAAAACTGAACACAGTGCTTGAGGAGGGGCCTCACCAGTGCCGAGTACAGGGGCAGGATGACTTCCCTAGTCCTGCTCACCACACCATTCCTGATACAAGCCAGGATACCACTGGCCTTCTTGGCCACCTGGGCACAGTGCTGGCTCATGTTCAGCCAACTGTCCATCATTACACGAAAGTGCCTTTCCATCAGGCATCTTTCCAGCCACTCCTCCCCAGGCCTGTAGGGTTGCCTCCAGTTGTTGCGACCAAAATGCAGGACCCAACACGTGGCCCTATTGAAACTCACTTAACCTTGAACCATCAATCCAATCTATCCACGTCCCTCTGTAGTGCCTTTCTCCCCTCTGGCAGATCAACACTCCCTCACAGCTTTGTGTCATCTGCAAACTTACTGTGGGTGCATTCAATCCCCTCATCAAGATTGTTAAGAAAGATGTTACATAGAAGTAGTCCCAGTCCCGAGCCCTGGGGGACACCACTTGTGACCAGCCACCAACTGGATTTAACTCTATTGACCACAGCTCTTTGGGCCCGGTCATCCAGCCAGTGTTTCACCCAGCGGAGCATACGCCCATCCAAACCGTGGGCAGCCAGCTTCTCCACAAGAATGTTGTGGGGGTCAGTATCAAAGAATCAAAGTATTACTGAAGTCCAGGTAGACCACATCGACAGCCTTACCTTTATCCACTAAGCAGGTCAGCTTGTCATAGAATGAAATCAAGTCTGTTAAACAGGATCTACCATTTGTAAGCCCATGCTGACTGGGCCTGGTCTCCTGGTTGACCTTTAAGTGGTCCATGATGGCTTCCAAGATTATGTGTTTCATAACCTTCCCAAGCATTGAGGTGAGACTGATAAGTCTGTAGCTACCAGGATCATCTTTCCGGTCCTTTTTGAAGATGGGTGTCACATTTCCCAGTCTCCAGTCTGCCAGGACATCCTCAATTAGCCAGGACTGTTGGAGTATGATGGAGAGTGGCTTGGCAATCGCATCTACCAACTCCCTCAGCACTCTAGGGTGCAATCCATCCAGCTCCATGGACTTGTGAGCATCCAGCTTTTGGAGCAGGTCCAAAACCTTTTCATTGTGGAGCATGCAGGGTCTATTCTGTTCCCCATTCCTATCTACCAGCGCATGGGGCTGTGTTTGTGGGGAGTAACAAGTCTTACTGTTAAAGACTGAGGCAAAGAAGTACCTCAGCCTTATCCTGATCCTTGGTCATCAAGTTGTCCTCAGCATCCAACAAGGGATGGAGATTCTCCCTAGCCTTCTCTTGCTGTTGATGTATTTATAGAAATATTTATTCTTGTCCTTTACCTTAGTGGCCAAGTTCAGTTCTAGCTGGGCTTTGGCTTTTCTAATTTTCTCCCTGCCTAGCTTCACTACATACCTGTAATCATCATAAGTAGCTTGCCCACTCTTCTAGACAAAAAACTTTCCTTTTGCTCTTGAGTTCCAGCCAAAGGTCTCTGTTCAGCCAGTCCAGCCTCCTTGCCCATCAGCTCATCTTCTGTGACTTGCTTTTGCACCTTTAAAATAACTTTGTTGAAGTATTCCCAGCTTTCCTGGGCTCCCAAGCTCTCCAAAACTACCCCTCAAGTGACCCTCTCAACCATGGTCCTAAGGAGGTTGAAGTCTGCCCTCTGAAAGTCCAAGGTGGCATTTCTGCTGACTCCCCTTTGTGGTTCAACAAGGATTGAGAAATCTAGCATCTCATGATCTATGCCCCAGACAGCCTTCAACCTTTACATCCCCTACAACACCTTCTCTGCTCACAAATAGCAGGTCCAGGATTTTGCTTCCCCGTGTTGGCTTCTTCACCAGTGGTGTGAGGAAGTTATCTCCCACACCTTTTAGGAACCTCTGGGACTGTTCCCTCTCTGCGGCATTATAAATCCAGCAGATGTCTGGGAAGTTGAAGTCCCCCACAGAAACAAGGGGGAGAGACTTGAGACCTCACCCAACTGTTTATAAAGTGTCTTGTCCACCCCTTCATCCTGGTTGGGTGGCCTGTAGCAGACTCCCAAGATAATATCTGTCTTATTGGCCTTTGCTTTTATTGTGACCCATAAGCTCTCTACCCTACCATCACCATCACTGATTTCCATACATTCACATTCTTTCTTAACACAGGAAGCTACACCAGTGCCTTTCCTGCCTTCCTGTCTCTCTGAAAAGTTGGTAGCCATCCATCACAGCATTCCAGCTCTGCGAGTCATTCCACCACGCTTCTGTGATGGTGACTGTGTCATAGCTTTCTGGCCTCCAGCTCCTTCTGTTTATTACCCATGCTGCATGCATTAGTGTAAAATCACCTGAGATGGGACTCCTTTTGAGTGGCAGTAGCCCTAATATCCTCATGACCTTACTCAGGTGTTTCCATAGCCACCAACCTCACACCAATCCTTGTGTTCTTCCTACAAAAGGGTGAGTTGTCCTCCTTCTTCACCAAGACACAAGACTGTAGGATCTTACTGGCACATCCCTCTCCTACAAGAACTGGTACATTATATACTGACTCTGTACTAATGAACCCAGTTACACTTCCACCCCCCTTCATACCTAGTTTCAAGCTCTATCAATGAATCTTCCCAATTCCTGTCTTAAGACCCCTTTCCACCAGTAGGAGAAACTATTTCTATCAGTTGCCAGCAGGCCTGGTGTCATGCAAACAGAGCAGAGGGTCAAAAAAGCCCAAAACCCTGCCAGGCACACCAGGCTCAGGTCCAGGTATTAGTTGGCCCATCATATTTAGTCCCACATCATTTCCTATAACTGGAGGGATAGAGGAGAACACAACTTATGCTCTCGAACCCTTTACCTGTTGCTCCAAGGCTCTGAAGTCCTTTTTCATAGTCTTTAGCGATATTATTCCCGTATCACTGTTGCCTACCCAATAGGGAATAATAATCTGAGGCCCTGAACTACGGAAGGAAGCTCCTTACATCTTTAACCTGGGCTCCTGGGAGGCAACAGACTTCCCTGTGTAGAGAGTCTGGTCTATAAATTAGCCTTTCTGCTCTGTTCACCAGAGAGTCACCAATGACAATGACTTGTCTGTTTTTCTTTGTCGATGAGTTTTTAATGCTAAGTGAGGTCTGGTTAGACTTCGGTAACACCACCAAGCGGAGAGAACCATGATTACCACCATTGTCCAGTTGTCCCTGCAGAGCACTGTACCTATTCTGCAAGGGCAGCTGAGGAGGCAGGGGAATCTCTGGGAGGGTATGCCTCCATTGACGAGAAGGGACCTTTTGCCACTGTTCCACTCCCCCTGATTCTTCACCATTGTTGCTAGTGGGAGAAGACGGGCTCACTGTAGCAGGAGCACTGTCTGCCTGCTGGTTCTCCTCTACCACCTGTTTGCAAGGCGGCAGGGGGTGACGTGCTCCATGTGGAGCCTCAGCTGGTTGCCAAGATCTCAGGGTCGATAAGGGTTTGGCACCATCAATCAATCTCCCTCTCACATTCCTTTGTGCTCCTCAGTCTCTCCACCTCCTACTTTAGGTCAATCACAAGGCTGAGTAAGTCATTTAGCTGGTCACATCTTACACAAGTACTGTCTCCCTCAGCTAGCACTGCAAAGGCCAGGCTCTGGCACTCACTACAGCCAGAGACCTGCACACTAGCATCGTGTTTTGGGACCTCAGTCTGATCTCCACATTTTTTTTAGCAGCAGCCTTCCTTTCATGTGTGCACGGGACTTCAGTCTGGGTCTCCACATTTTTCTTTGCTGCAGCTTTCCTTTTACACGAACATAGGACCTTTGTCTGGGTCTCCACATTTTTACTGGCTATAGCCTTCAAAACTGTAGTTTAGCTCCATTAGCATAAGGATATATTAACAGTGAACTTTAAAAAGAGTAAGCCTGAATCAATTATCAAATCACAAATTTTGCTGAGATTCAAGTACCATTTGTGTTGTCTTTAGGAGAATTACTCATTTTTTTTTAACATATGATGAACTATATCCTAACAAAACATGCAGTGATTTCACTTATCTGTCTTTGTAGCAGGAGTTTACAACCTTTACACAGTCTTTAAAGCAAAGTTTCTGCCCTCATGGTGTCTTAACTGAACTAACATCAACCCAGTGAAATTTCTGCTGTCTAATCAGCTTTCCTCTTCCCAGAAACTAGGCAAAAGGGGGAGCAGAAGTGCACCTTAACCTTATCAAATCCAGGTACACTGGCAGGATACATCCAGAGATTTCAGGAAGAGGTGAGACCATGAGAACTGAGAAGGGTGTAATGAGGAAAAAAAAAAAATCACACAGACTAATACAGCGAGAAAAATTGAATATGCGTTTGTTTTGTTGTTGTGGTGGTTTTTAATATTGGCCACGGTTCCACATGAACAGTACTACCATGTAAGAAAAATAGGAAATAAAGAAAAAATCTAAACCGTGCTATTAAGTGCAATGCATAAGGCAGCTCCAAACAGAGCAATTAAGATTCCTATTAATTTCAGTACTTTGAACTGAGTTCCATTCAGGTACAATCCTAAGCAGCATTTACATATATATGGACATTATGCAGAATGGGTCTTATCAGGGTTTCTGTAAGAATTCATGAGCCAGGTGCCTAGTATGGCAGTGACTCCCCCAGACTCATTATCAGACAGAGCCCACAGTCTGCTTGCAGAAAACACATCCTCCAAATGTTATCTCTGTGGAAACCAAATCATTTCTGGTACCATCCATAAAAGAATATAGAATGGTGTTGACAAACTACACAGAGTACTAAAGCTAGCATTTAATCAGATAATCTTTTCGTCCAGCCAGAGATAGTTATTTGCCTTTATTTATATGCAGCCACAAAAAGGTTTCAAAGATTTAACATTCTGTAGTTTTCTGCAGAAAGAAAAAACACATGAATCTGCAAAATTGGAATGTAGTTATTGCCATGGTACAATGCTGTACTAAAATCCTAACCCCCTTTTCTAACCAGCTGGTCAGCAATGTTTGCTTTATGCATCAATGTACTAAAATTATGTAACAGTATTGAAAGTTCTTACATCATAGCAGGAATAAATAATTTTTCATTTTGCAGCTGCAAAGGCATCTATACCACTATTCTACATTGTGAACAGATGAAGCAGTCTCTGGACAATGCAGTAGAAACCTTCAAGTGTTTCATCATTATTTACTAAAAGAGATGACATTATTGAATGATAAGCTAGAAGGTTTTGACATTTTTTTTTGTACTGTGGATCAAGAAGATCTGAGAAATATTAATGTTGAAACGTGTATTCCTGTCTATCCTCATCTGAACAGAGCAGAAACAACTGTGAATAATGCTAATGGGTAGAAACAGTCGATGTTTAAAAGTGTATATGTTTGAATTCCTGCACATAGGTCAAAGCCCCAGAAAGCCAGCACTCAGGAGAGGTGACCCCAGAAACTTGTTTCCTTTAGTTTTCCATTTGCACATAAAATCAATGTTCAAGTAGAGTTCACCTGGAAACTGCATACTATCACCTTTGCTAACACCTTGACTACTGAACAATGACATTTTGGACCGGCACCCAGCAGCATCATTCCTAATAATAACAAAAATAAAAACCTACTTTCTTCAAGGAGTAGAAATATTTTATATTATAGTACTAATACTGAATTTAATTTTTTTTTTTTCTTCTTTGATCCCTATCAACCTGACATATCATTGTCAGGACTTTATGACACTGTGGGACAATCCTGCCAAGGTTCTAAACATCTTTTTCTGTATCTGTGTCATGCAGGGTCTATCTCTCTAATCTACCTGAGTTTCACCATCTTCAGGGCTCAGACATATCTTTTAAACTAAAAAAAAACAAAATTTTGCCAGTGTTGGAAGATAACATATCTCGTTATCACCAACATGGTCTGTTGTATATTCAGCCTCTCTGCATACATTCAGAACTCCTATGTGTGTGTTTGCCTGCATAAAGACAATATATTGGTATAGAAGAAAGAAAAGTAGTGTGTAAGATGTGCCACCACTTTTACACAAAATCTGTTTAAAGAATATTTATGTTCAGGCTTAGTTGCCTAAGGACAGTAGATGTAGCAAGAGATGTAATTTTTTGGAAACTAACATAAGTCAGTATTTGGGAAAGATTGGGAAAACATTACCACTTTATTCCTTTCCTTTTTACCTGCTGAGTGTAACTATCTCTGTAGGATGATTTCAGAGAGGCAAAGAGTCAAACAATGTGTCTTCTTCCTTATAATTCTTTCGATCACTAAAAGGCAAAGCCTGTAGTATTATGAATGTCCAAAAACTGCATGTATTCCCACCAAGTTAAAATTCCAAATCTTTATACATTATACATGCAAAGATGCTTGAGATGACAGGGAGAAAGGATAGTAATGGGGAAGATGAAGAGAACTTCACTTGTACTTCATTATTGTGTACTACTATGAACACCAGAAATCTTCTCAATCTTTATAAAAATAAACACATACTCTTAATGAGGTGTATATTCACAGGGTCAAATAAAATTTGTTGACTATCTGAAACCATATTTGTTAAAATAATCTTTCTATTAAATGTTACGCACTGTAAATATAAGGGGATAAGTATGATATCAAGCTATTCTTTCACTCTCTTAGAGCAAAGGCTTCTTCATTAAGTACAATGAGTGCTTTTTAACAGCTAAATAAAGTGTCTCCTGTTACAGACAAGTGTTTGGTTTATTATGTATTCCAAAACCTAAAAAAATCCTAGCTCTGTCCTTACTTTGCTGTCCTTTTAAAATGGCATCTCGTACATGGATAAAACATTTCTATAGACTACAGTGAGCCTTTTGAGAGTTGTATAAACAAAGTCTCAAACTGAAAACTCTAAAGACGTATTGAAAGCAAATTTAACTCTCAAGCACTGAGGTTTCTTGTGAAGGACTGTCTATTCTGATTTTAAAATGTAATAATTTCCTATGCATATCTAAGTCCTAACTTAGTCAATCCTCTGTTGAAAAGAGATCTTTTGTTGATTGATATGCATGGTAGTACAGATGCTTTAAGACTGTATTCTGTAGGTGCTCTACACTTGAATTCAATGCTTACAGATTTGTACTGAACATGGATGTATTATGAAAGCCTAAATAATGAGAGAAGCACATCAAAAATATGTATAAAACATAAAACAATTTAGAGCATTTAAAGTGCTCTTTTTATTTCTACGTAATCTTCTCTGAACTGGGGTTTTATTTATTGCTATTTTTTCTTCAATTTCACTGTTAAAAAAATTTTGTTTACTGTGCTCTTTAAGGCATTCCAAGTGCACTTGTCTAATGCAAAATATTATGTTCCTTAATAGGTTTTTCTTACAGTTGTTGTTAAGGGGAAAAAAAAAAAAAACAACAAAAAACTTGATACACTTAGACAACAAACTGCGTAGATGATGTACCATGTAGGTGACTTAACATCTGCAGCATGTGATTTAAATTTTTTAATGCAAATTCTGTTCTCAAAAAGATACACTGTAAGAAACAACTTATTTCTGTAGACATTTGTTTCATCACTGTTTTTTCAGAAGGAAAAAAAGTAAGTAAATATGTCACCCTATTACTTTCCTGGGAGGGGAAATCATTTTGTTCATTTCATTTCTAAGGGATGCTGCAGCAAAATTTCTGGACTTTTTCCCCTTTTATTATTAGTTCAACAATTCTTTGCAAAGTTCAATGAGGTTCATTAGGTTATCTGCAGAAAATGGATCCAACACTTCAGGCAGCTTCTTTATGTGACTTCTCTAATTAAATCTTTTCCATTAGACAAAAAAAAAAACCCTACCCTTTTTATTTGACAAATATGGAATCATACAATCATATAATGGTTTGGTTTGGAAGGGGCCTTTAAGATCACCTAGTTCAAACCCCTCTGTTATAGTCAGGGACACCTTCCTCTTTTCCAGGTTGCTCAAAGCCCCATCCAGCCTGGTCTTGAACACTTCCAGGCAGAAGGCATTCACAGCCTCACTGGGCAACCTGTTCCAGTTTCTCACCACTCTCACAGTTAAGAATTTCTTCCTAATATCTATAGCCAAAATCTACTCGCTTCCCGTTTAAAACCATTTCCCTTCATCCTGTTCATGTGTGCCCTTCTAAAAAGTCCCTCCTCAGCTTTTCTGTAGTCTCCCTTCAGGTTCTGAAAGGTCAATATAAGATCCCCCCCCAAAGCCTTCTCTTCTCCAAGTTGAAGAGCTCCATCTTTCTCATCCTGTCCCCATAGGGCAGGTGCTCTAGATCTCTTGATCATCTTCTTGGCTCTTCCCTGGACCCACTCCAACAGCTCATCCTTGTTTTGGGTTCCCAGAACTGGGCACAATACTCCCAGCAGGGTCTCATGAGAGCAGAGTAGAGAGGCAGAATCACTTCCCTTGACCTGCTGGTGACACTTCTCTTGATGCAACACAAAATATGGTTGGCCTTCTGGGTTTCAAGCACACCTTGCCAGCTTCTTCTCCTCTCAAACCATTCTCTACCCAACCACTGTTTGTGCTTGACATTGCCTGAACTATGTGCAGGATCTTGCACTTGGCCTTGTTGAACTTCATGAGGTTGGCATTGGGCCCATGTCTGAAGCCTGTCCAGGGTTCCTATGGATGGCATCCCTTTCTTCTAGCATGTAAACTGCACCACTCTGTTTGGTGTCATCTGCAAACTTTCTGAGGGTGCATGCGATCCTACTTTTGACATTTGTTCTAACATTTGTTCTAATTTGGCCTTCCATGTTTCTCTGGTACTTTATTTTTTACTCTCTGTTCCCCCCCAGCAGCAACAGTAGCTGTTAGTCACAGGATCACACTTTCTGACATTTACTTTGAATGTGCTTGCTTATTAAAATATTTCACTTTTAGACAAGCTTATCAGCCAAAAAATACATTAAAGAAATTCCAGTATATTGGATGAGTAAATTTCAAACAAAATGTATTTCCTGTACTTCAGTACAAACTATTAATGTATGTATTTGAAGATATAAAACTAAATTAACCTTCCCTGGAAGGCTGTTTTTGTAAGCTCAGTAGTCAAGCATTAGTCAGGTGGGAAGTCCCAATTCACAGCAAAGAAGTGCACCATATATATTAGAGGCTGAAGTTCTATATTTGTCTACTTTTTTTACCAGTATCCTCCAAAAACCTGTCAGTTTCAATAGCTCTGCCTCAGAGTGAATTATCCTAGAGGGATGGGGGATAAAGTTCAAGAAAATTTTAATCAAAGCACTTTTTCACAGTGCTCAGAAAATCTTGGTAAGAGCTTTCTGTGGACAAGCAGATTGCTGACTATTTCTTTAGGTATGTACTTTTCTCCTATATGAAATAATGTAATATGGCGTTAAGTGTTCATAGAGAAACCAAGAGTTTGGTGTCTCTGTTTTGGGGTCTCTGTTTTCACAATGGTCTATGGGAAGATATGCTTAGTCTGTGACAAGCATTTCTGTATACAGTTTATACTGTTATTCTTTAACACTCTCCAATGTCATTAGCTTGCCAGCCATGTAGTCTGTAAGTAATAGGTTGCAATAGCAGCTAAAATTGACAAGTGCTTAGCCCAGAGCATGGATTGAATGTAATTCATAAGGTTCCTGAGTTAATTTCCAATACCTGTTTCATCAAGGCAGACTGATAGATGGCTGCCAGCATCTCCTCACTTTATCTGTATATCACTGTGTCTTTTACCGCCATCGTTCTAAAGCTGTTTTTAGCTGGTTTTTTTTTTGTTTGTTTCTTTTTTCTGTCCATTTATTCAGCTCCCCTTTCCTTTCAAGTTTTCTTCCCCACCCCATTTTTTGTTTTGTTTTTTTATTTTATTTTATTTTATTTTTTGTATTTTTCTGTCACTTTTTAAAAACATTCTGTTCCTTACATTTGCTCCTCCCTATTTCCATTACTCTAAATGGAGTTTACTCTATAGGCACATCATTCATCTAGATTGCAGGCCCTTGCAGCTAAATGCAAGACCTTCAGATGTTATTGAAGTGCATTTTTCCATGTGGCCCTGTTTAAAGTGATGTTTCTTTAGGGACTGCACGGTGAAATATGAAGTTATCTCAGAGAGTAAATCTGAGATGCTGGACAGATGGTGAAGTGTCAGTGCATCCACAGAAATGCATTTCATTTTTATATAGGGGATGCTTTCAGTCAATTTTGACCCAAGAAAAAAGTTGCTTTTATTGTATTGCTGGCATTTTATGGTGGTTTTGTTTATTATTTTGTTTTGAGATCAATAGTTAAATCATTAAACCATAATAAATTTTATATAAACATATTAATTATTTGGATGTGCAGAGGGAAAAACAGTGTAATTGAATATAGTGAAATAAAGAGGAGAAAAACAGTAAAAATACTTTAAAGACAGACATATTGCCGAATAAGGTCACACAAAACTTGATTTGGTAAAACTTACACCCATTTATTATGGACTACTTGAACTTATTTCTTACTTCAGCTATATTTCAGAAATACTAATCGGTAAAAGATTTGTTATTTAAACAGTGAAGAATATCAATGATTCCCATAGACCTTTGGGGTATATTACTAATTTTGAAAGTACTTTTGGAGACAAAATTATTTGATTCTCAATAACGAACTCTTTTATTTTTAATATTTGAAATCTTTGTAGAAGATGGATGCATATTGTATGCAAGGATACCATATGAAGTTTAATTCTATTGAACCACAATCACTTCTGCTGTGTGAGCAACTAAGGTTTTGTACAGAGGTGTAAGAAACATTTAAATCTCACCATTAAATATTTATTAATTAATTTTAAGATACATTTAATCAATCTGTAAACAGCTATTTGTTTATTATTTTTTTTTTGCAGCTAAAAAAGCACAGAAATGGAACATAAAATTTGTTTTTTTGAAAAAGTTGACAGTGAAGAGTACACAAATCTGGCTTCCAATTATGTGTTGGGTTAGCTGGTGTAAATCAGTGTTGTCAATTTATTGACAATATATGGTCATTTGCTGCTTTTTACTGTAGACATGTTTGTCTGTTTTGTTGAGGTTTTTTTTTGTTTGTTTATTACTGAAAAGGAAGATGGTATACCATCAAGATTCCCTGGTGTGTTTCTCTAACTACAGCATATAATAGCTTCAATGTACGTTATTGCAGTGCTGAGTGATCCACCAGATTTCTCTGCTCTCCTGGAGAAATCAATATTTACAGGACTCTTTTGATAGTTATGCCAATAAAACAAAGACTTGTAAAAAAAATAAAAAGAAAAAAATATCAGCAGGAATAATGGAAGGCGACAAAGAAATAGAGAGCCAGCTTCAGGGTTTAACCACCATCACCACGATTTCTCAAATTTCTCAAAATATTTTACAGCTTTCTCTTTTCACTTTTTCTGTTTCCGTAACTCTGTCTGATTTTTATCTAAATCCTTCTTTGTGAAATTGATTAGGGTTTTTTTTTAGTGTTATTTCACAGTGCCATTGAGAAATAGCAGCATCTTATAATTAGTTTGCCACTAGCTCTTTATACTTCCTTTCATTTCCTTGCCTTGCCTTGTTACCTTGTTTTACCTTGACTTGCTTTGCCTTTTTTTTTTTTTTTTTTGTTGTTTGTTTGTTTTGTTTTCAGTTGTGGGAGATATAACTTGTTTCAGGACACGATACATCATAGAAATGGAGTAAACTTAGCTTGCTAACATATTTAGAATCTGTTATTCTAAGCTTAAAGAATTTTGATTACATTTTATGATAGTTAACCCAAGGTCAAGAAATTTAGTTTCTTTCCATCAAGTGAGCAGTGATGAGAAACATAGCCTAAAAGCTGTCTTACTGTTTATCTGAGTTGAATCCCCCAATTATTTTGCCCTTGCTTCCAGCTTGTTGTTCAAATGAAACAGGTAAATGAGTAATATTGATATTTCAATTGTTTATGTAAAAAAAGACAGGTGGACAAGTGAACATAATGGATGCTAAAAGAAAGCTTCATGAGTAAGTATTGTCCTTTCGAGCTGTCACTGATTCTGCAAACATAAATATGTTAGTGAGTCTAAATAATCACAAATTATTTCATGAAAAACTTTGAATCAATGACCCAAAATAATTTTAGCTGTAGATACTTAATCAATTTCCGTTGTCTGTTCTGTAATTTGTCCCAAATGCACAATTTTCATTCGAAGTCCTTCCATAACATATGGTAAAATCGAAGTACAGACAGTCTAGTTTGGAATTATTTTTGTGTTAATTTAGTTCTAGGGATGTTTACAAACAAGCATAGGGCACTAGTGACTATCCTAAGCACTATGCAGCTACAGTAAAGTTTGGAGCATTGTAGAAATTAGTGCATGGTAATTCTGACTTGCAACTTGACAAACCAACCTATGAACAGCAGGTGGTAGGTAGCTATTTCAAGCCCTGTGAGGCAAGAAAAATGACGGAAGTTAAGCTTTGGAGGATGGCTGTTCATATATTTTAATTTCACTGGATTAAACTTAATATCAAATGGTGGAAAAAGTACAATGTCAGGATACCATAATTTTATGAAATGTACTATATAGGTTATATATAAAGTCACCTTAAGTTTCACTACACATGTACTGAGATTTCTCGCTTTATATCACTTCTGAAGTATTTCACTGTGCAATCATTCCAAGTAGTGGATATATCAGTTTATATCAGTGATGAGTGCTTTTAAGAAAGCTATCTAGATAAATGGCAAAGTATCATTTCATTAGCTTATGTGTTATTTAATTGGTAACCAATCTTTGTTGAGATAAGCAGTTTCATCTAAGTTAGCAGGGTAACCAAATCAGTTGAGAGAAAATTATTTCACTGTGAAGGCTGTACTTTGAGCACTGTTTTCAGTTTTGGGCTCGATACAAGAATGACATCAAGGCCCTAGAGCATGTCCAGAGAAGGGCAATGAAGCTATTGAGGCGTCTGGAGCACAAGTCTAACGAGGAGTGGCTGAGGGAACTGGGATTTTTTCAGTTTGGAGAGGAGGAGACTCGGGGGTGACTTTATCACTCTACAGCTACTTGAAAGAAGGTTGAGGTGAAGTGGGGTTGGCCTCTTTTCCTACGTAACTCATGATAGAACAAGAAGGAATGGCCTGAAGTTGCTCCATGATAGATTCAGGTTAAATATTAGAAGAAACTTCTCTGGAAGAGTGGTCAGACACTGGAACAATTTGCCCAGAGAGGTGATTGAATCACTATTCCTGGAGATGTTCAGGAAACATTTAGACATGATACTAAGAGACAAGGTTTAGTGGAGAAATATTGGTGGTAGGTAGATGGTTGGACTGAACGATCTTGGAGGCCTTTTCCAACCTTGCTGGTTTTATGATACTATGATTCTATTTCTGTTGGTACTACATCTACTTCTTCAAATTGTGGAAAGAACACTTTGCTTACAAGCCTTCGCAGTGTTATTACACCAATTAGATTGTTGCAGCTTCTACAATGCTCATTATATTATATGCTGATATTTGGTGAAACAATATATGTCATTAAAAAAAAAAATTCCACTAACATACAGTGCACCTTTATTAATGAAGATACTTAATCATTTGTGACTATAAATTGTCATACTTCATTTACTGAAATGTATAAGTTCTAACTCATTTGAATCCTACTGCTGACAATTTTTTAGCAGAAATGGTAGAAAATGTCTAAGTTTAATGAACATTCATGACTGGGTGGCTGGTTTAGGACAGAGTTTAATAGAGGTTAGTTACCACATAATGGTTATGACTGCTGAGCCAGGAAGAAGGCAAAGATCAAGACAGGCCTTAACGTTAAATTTGAGTAAGCTATAAATAGGCCAT
Source organism: Tetrao urogallus (assembly GCF_951394365.1). Taxonomy (NCBI): domain Eukaryota; kingdom Metazoa; phylum Chordata; class Aves; order Galliformes; family Phasianidae; genus Tetrao; species Tetrao urogallus. The sequence goes on along the minus strand of NC_136813.1, from coordinate 33,193,524 downwards.
GTGTCTATGTTTGGAATGGGTTTTGGTCTGGAGACATGGTTTTTTGAAGGATTCAGCAGATTATAGCTGGAAATGAGATCACTGTAGACTGTGAGAATGTGGTAAGGGATAATGGAAGCAGATAGAATTACAATACTGGTGTGAATTCTGGCTTCCAGTGACCAACGTGTGAAAGTAAGATTTTAATATTGGAGAACATTGTTCCTACACCTATTTGAGTATTAGGTGGCACAAATCAAGTGTTGAGAATTAGTACAGATCTGGAGCCAACCTGGGCAGCTACTGATTTCAATTTATTGTTCAATTAGTTCTAAGTAGCAGGATTTCATTTACAGATTTGTTTAGCAGAGTCTATTCACTAGGGTTAGTTTGTGAATGCTATTAAATTTGTCTGTCAAGAGGTTGATACATTAGAATTAAGCGTAGCCTAAAGAGAAATAACTAAGCTGTACTGGGTTTATATGGCAAGGCTTTAGTAGCAGGGAAGGCTGCAGAGGCGACTTTTCTGGGAAGGGTGAAGAAGCTGGTCCATGTTAGATAAGAGTAAGTTCTAATCAGTTCCAAAAGGGACCTGATGCTGGCCAGTACTGAGCCTGTTAGCTATGCTTGTTGTGCCTCTGGAAGAGCATATTTCACAGAATCACAGAATCACAGAATTGTAGGGGTTGGAAGGGACCTCCAGAGATCGTCGAGTCCAACCCCCCTGCCAAAGCAGGTTCCCTACACCAGGTCGCACAGGTAGGCATCCAGGCAGGTCTTGAACATCTCCAGAGAAGGAGATTCCACAACCTCCCTGGGCAGCCTGTTCCAGTGCTCCATCACCTCACTGTAAAGAAGTTCTTGCGCACATTTGTGCGGAACTTCCTATGCTGCAGTTTCTGGCCGTTTCCCCTTGTCCTGTCTCCACTCACCTCTGAAAAGAGTCCGGCCTCACCATTCTGCCCCCCACACCTTAGATATTTATAGACCTGGATCAGGTCTGCTCTCAGTCTTCTTTTCTATATTTAGAAATATAGAAAGAAAAACATTGCTGTAAAGCTGCAACTGAGAGAAGAAAATGAGAAAATGTGAAAGAAGCAGCCCTGCAGACACAAAGGTCAGTGCAGAAGGAGGGCAGGAGGTACTTCAGGTGCAGAGCAGAAGTTCCCTGCAGACCATGAATGGCCCATGGTGGAGCAGACACTCCCACTGCATCCCATGGGCACCACATGGAGCAGATCTCCAAGAGCAACCATGGAGAAGACCATGGGACAGCTGTGGATGAGACCTGAAGGAGATACAGCCTATGCAGAGCCCCTTCAGGCGCAGCCCAGGGGATGGAGCTACAGCCTGTGGAGACTGGCCTATAGTGGGGCAGGAGGGCGGGGGAGCTGCCACCTGGGAAAGAACCCATGCCAAAGTAGTCCACTCCTGACGACACAACCTTATAAGCCAGTTCATGAATGAGATCTCTGATTGAAAGGAAGGGATCAGATCAGAGGTGTGGAGCACATCCCATGTAAGGACAAGCTAAGAGAGCTGGAGCTCTTTAGCCTGGAGAAGACAAGGCTCAGGAAGGATCTTATATTGACCTTCCAGTACCTGAAGGGGGCTACAGGAGAGCTGGGGAGGAACTTTTCAGAAGGGCAGGTAGAAACAGGATGAGGGGAAATTATTTTAAACCAGAAGATGGTAGATTTAGACTAGATATTAGGAAGAACTTCTTAACTGTGAGTGTGGTGAGACACTGGAACAGGTTGCCCAGTGAAGCTGTGAATGCCCCCTGCCTGGAAGTGTTCAAGGCCAGGCTGGATGGGGCTTTGAGCAACCTGATCTAGAGGGAGGTGTCCCTGCCTATAGCAGGGAATTGGAACTAGATGATCTTAATGGTCGCTTCCAACCCAGACCATTCTATGTGTCTATGATTGTCCTTACGAATGATTGCTCTCATATTCTTTCATTGTTCGAGAAATTCAACAGGAAATTTTGTGTTAAATATGTGTATAAACATAGAAATGCATAATGCAAAGGAGATTTAAGAATAAAGTATTTTATAAAGCAGGAAGAGGGAACAGTGCCTGTTATTATTTTTCAAGAAAACACTGACAGAATCTGTAATTGCCATATACCGAGAGGGATGGGGGGAAGGAAGGGGGAAAGAAGTAAATTTCCTTGTAAACAATTTTGTATCTGTCTCCAACATACAACTGTTCATGCTTGGCCTGAGTTGCCATATGGCCATTTCCAGAGCCTTGGAGACAGCAAGAAAAATCCTCACATAGGGCTAAAATACAGGCATGCATTTCCAAAGCACATTATAAAATCTACTACCCAGAAGCATGGATTTAAGCTAGTCAGTGCCACTTGTCCTTGGTGCCAAATATTACTTTCCCTTCCTTGATTTATCAGATTTTAGACATGACCTAAGTCATTGCTCCATCAAGATCAGAAGCATCTCTCCTTTAACCCTTTAGTCTCTCTGTGAAGTTTATATCTGAAACATCCAGGGTCCAAATGTGTTGCAGCAATGTTCAGATCTTGAAAATTTTACATTTACTGTATCTCTACCAAAGTCTGTGTGGTTAAATCTGAGTCTTGGGCTGGCAGGCATCACAGAGTTTTAATTGGCGTCCATGCCAGCATACCTAGTAACAAGCAACACTGATGACCAAATACTGTAGATATTACTCATATTCTTCTTCTTTTACTTCCTAGACTATTTTCCTGTACATTCGTGCAACCTAGCACAATTTTATACTGTAGAGGTCCTATCCCTTTCTCTTGTATTTTTCAATGTAACTTCAAAGGTAGTGTATCTTCAAAAGAGGAAATTAGCCTCTCAGGCGACTTTCTGCTCTTCTGTCTACAGACAGGGTTAAAAGAAATGAAATATCTACTTATAGAAGTTTCTAAGCATTGCTTATGAATAGCTCAGTGTTTATGGAAATGAATTCACATGCTAATAACAGTATTAGTGTTTAAAAAGTCAAACATCTATGTACATGCTAGTAGACTTACATAAAGACTTTGAAATGAAGAATTAATACACAGATTTTAAAAATATAAATATATATCTATATGTGAATTTCTACAAATAAACTCTATCAGAGGCCAAGGTGAACCTCACGAGGCTCAACAAAGCCAAATGCTAGATCTTGCACATGCATAGTTTGTGGCAATCCCCTCAATCAGTAATAGCTGGGGAATGTAAAGATAGAGCACAGCTCTTCTGAAAAGGATTGGAGGGTACTGGTGAATGGTAAGAATGGTAAGCTGAACATGAGACAGCACTGTGCTCTCACAGCCAATTGTATCCTGGACTGCATCAAAAGAAATGTGGTCAGCAGGTCGAGGGAGGTGATCCTGCCCTTATACTCTTTGTTGATGAGACCCCACCTGGAGTACTGAGTCATGATGTGTGGTCCTCAGTACAGGAAAGATGTGGACCTCTTGGATCATGTCCAGAGGAGGGACACAAAAATGATCCAAAAGACGGAACATCTCCTCTACATGGACAGGCTGAGAGAACTGGGGCTGTTCATCCTGGAGAAGAGAAGGCTTTGGGGAGACCTGAGAGTGGACTTTCAGTATCTGAAAGAGAGCTTTAGAGAAAGAAGGGGACTGACTTTTTAGTGGGGCCTGTTGTGATAGGACAAGGGGAAATAGTTTCACGCTAAAAGAGAATAAGTTTAGATTGGATATAAGGAAGACATTTTTTAATGATAATGATGATGAGGTACTGGAACAGATTGCTCAGAGAGGTAATGGATGCCCTGCCCCTGGAGACATTCAAGGTCAGACTGGTCAGGGCTCTGAGCAACCTAATCCAGCTGGAAGTGTCCCGGTTCATGCAGTGGAGTTGGACTAGATGATCTTTAACAGTCCTTTCCAACTCAAATGATTCTATGCTTCTAGGATGCTATTTTTTTCATGTGTCTCAGTTCTCTCAACTGCTCTAAATTTAAATTTTATATAAAAACTCACAGGGAATGTTATCTACAATTTTCAGTTGCCTTTCCAATAGAATTCGAGCTGTCCAGTGTAAGCAGAACCATCGATTATATATCACAGAGTCATAGAATCATAAGGGCTGGAATGGACTTCAAGACACGTTCTACTGCTAAATCAGTTTCCCTACAGCAGTTTACACAGGAAAGTATCTAGGTGGGTTCTGGATATCCCCAGAGAAGGAGACTCCACAACTTCTCTGGGCAGCTTGTTCCAATTCTCTGTCATCCTCACATTAAAGAAGATTTTTCTCATGTTCTTACAGAACTTGCTGTGTTCTATTTTATACTCATTGTCCTTTGTTCTGTTGCTGGGCACCAATTAAAATTGCCTGGTCGCATCCCCTTGGCTATCACCCTTTAGATATTTACAAACACTGACAAGATTCCCTCTCAGTCTTCTCATCTCCAGGCTGAACAGTCCCAGATCTCTTAACCTTTCCTCATATAGGAGATACTACAGATACTCATAATCTTTGTAGCCCTCTGCTGGACACTCTAGAATTTTCCTGTCCTGCTTGAAGTGAGGAGACCAGAGCATCACACATTACCCCAAATGAGGCCTCAACAGTGCAGAGTCAAGGGAGAAGAACACCTTCCTCTGCCTGCTACTGGACTTATTCTTTTTAATGCACTCCATCATAACATTGGCCTTCTGGGTCACAAAGGCACATTGCTGGCTTATGGTCAACCTGTTGACCATCAGGACACCCAGGATATCCTTTAGTGAGCTCCTTTCCAGCAGGTCAACCCTAACCTGAACTAATGCATGTCATTATTCCTCCCCAGGTGTATGACTCTACACTTGCTCTTATTGAATCAGATAAGATTCTTCTCCATACCACTCTCCAGTCTATCCAGGTCTTGCTGAATGTCAGCAACAGCCCTCTGGCATGTACGACATTCCTCCTGGCTTTGCATCATCAGCAGACTTACTGAGAGTGCATTCTATGCCTTCATCCATGTCACTGACGAAAATGTTAAACAAGACCAGATGCAGTACCAATCCCTGGGGAAGACACTACTGGTAGGCCTCCAGCTAGACTCTATGAAACCAATCAAAACCCTCTGAGCTCTGCCAGTCCACCATTTCTCAGTATATCTCACTGTACCCTCTTCTAACCTACTTTTCCTAAGCTTATCTACAAGGATATTATGGGTCACAGTCTCAAAAACCTTTTTGAAATCAAGGTAGTTTTATCCACTGTTCTCCCGTAAACTCTACCCAGCCAGTCTTGACAACATAGAAAGCTACCAGACTAGTTAAGAATTATTTCCCCTCACTGAGCCCATGCTGACTACCCCTGATAACTTTCTTTTCTTCCTTTTGCTTGGAGATTACATTTGCAATAAGTTCTTCCATTATCTTCCCAGGGAACAGAGGGGATGCTGGCTGGCCTGTAGTATATCAGGTACTTCTTGCCCTTTCTGAAAACTGGTGAGACATTGAATTTCCTTCAGTCTTCAGGTACCTCTCTTATTCTCCATAAACTTTTAAAGATGACAGAGTGGTTTGACAATTACTTCTGCCAGCTTTCTCAGCATTTATGGTGGCATCCCTTTGAGGCCCATGAATGGAAGAGTTTTTCTTCCATTTGGGATTTTCCATTATCTCCTTGCTCATCCATGCAGGTGTCCTGCCACCTTTGCTTCATTTCTTACTCTTATATATGCATTGATTTTGAACTTGGAGGAAGTGATATTTGAATATCAATCATTAGAAGTATAAAGCTTTATATTCAACAAAATTGAGTGAAACCAAATACACATTTTTAAAATTATTATTACTATTTTTTTTTTGGGGGGGGGGGAGGGGGGGGAGATCACTGTTGTAGGCTTCCAGATCACTTTGATTTTGATTAGGATTTTGAACTGTCCTCCAGAATCAGTGAATTGATTTTAATTTGGGTCAATAACTCATTTAACAACTCTAAAAATCAAATAAAATATATTTTTGCTTATTCAGTTAAAACCAGCTGTAAATAAATATTGGTAGGATTTAGACATTTGAAAATTTAATAGCTAGCTAAAGCCAACTAGGTGCCCTCTGAAATAGATAAAGAAAGATAGACACCATCAGAGTGTGATTCAACCAGTATTAGACAGCTAACTTAAGCTGGAATGAATTGCCAGCTGGAGATGTCTATCTCTTTCCATTTACTTCAGGTGAAACATAGATGACTAATTTAATCTCCAAAAACCACTTCCCTACAAGCTTGACTGAAGTTCAATAAAATGAACCTTTCCCTCAGTACTATCACAGGAATTGTACAGCAAGCTAATTAAATATGTAACAGAATTGCAATATGTACTTTAAAACTATAGATTGGTGCTAACCAAACTCCTACACCTAAATGCCTTAGGTATTTGAAAAATTTCAGGAAGATTTAAAGCTTTGTAGTATAGGCAAGTTTCTTCTCTAAGCAAATAGTAAAGACTGCTGTGCTTTTTTTCTTTTTTTCATTCTAGGGCTCTCCCTCATGATTCTCATTTTCATTAATTTCACAAACTCATGTCAGCTTTCCCTAGTAAAACTAATTCAGCAACTCTTCTTTCTGTGATCAATCTTTTCGATCCTTTCAAACGATTTCCTTTCATATATATATATATATTTTAATATACTGGATTCAGTAGGATACTTTTCTCAGAAATCCAGCTATTTGTCTGAAAAATATTGCTTTTTTTTTTTTTTTTCCCTAACATTTACGTCTGCCAAGATAAAAATATCCTTTCTATCACAGAATCATAGAGTCATCATAGAATGCCTTGGGTTGGAAGGGACCTTAAAAATAACCTAATTCCAACCATTTTTCCTGTGGGCAGTGTTACCCACCAGATCAGATTCCTAGGGAACCATCCAAGCTGGTCTTGAATATCTCCAGGGATGGAACATCTGCAGCTGTTCTGGGCAACATATTTTTATACTCACCACCCTATGAGTATAAAATTTCCTTGTAATATCTAATATAAATCTCCTCTCTCCTCTAGTTTAATATCATTCCCCCTTGTCCTATCACTGTCTGCTCAAAGAAAACATCAGTCTCTCTCCTGTTTATAAGCTCTTTAATTACTGAAATGTTGCAACGATGTCTCCTCGAAGACTCTTCTAAAGACTAAACAAGCTCAGCGCCGTCAACCTCACTTCATAGGAGAGGGGCTTCAGTCCTTTGATCATTTTCATAACTCTCCTCTGGACTGGCTGAAACAGCCCCAAGTCTTTCTTTAGCTGGGGACCCCAGGCTTGGATGCAATACTATAGAAGGAACCTCACAAGGGTGGAGAGATCACCTCTCTCTTCCTGCTAGCCACCTCTGTTTTGATGCAACACAGCATACCATTGACCTTCTGGGATGCAAGTATATACTGTTGGTTGACATCAAGCTTTTCATTCACTAGAACCAGGAAGACTTTCTCTGTGGGGCTGCTCTCAAGGAGTTCTTCTTTCAGTCTGTACACGTACTTCGGATTGTCCTTACTGAAGTGCATTACCTTGCACTTGGCCTTGTATTTCCCCCAACTCCTGCCTAGAGTTTTAGAAGCATGGAAGGTTTGGGAAGCCTGAATGCCAGTGAAGACTGAGGCAAAAACCTTGAGTACCTCAGCCTTCTCCATGTCCGTTGCTGCCATTTTTCTCTTCTTTTTATCAGAGGGGGTACACACTCCTTGGTCAGTCTCTTCTGACCAGTGTACCTGTAGAATCCTCTCCTGCTACTTTTCACATTCCCCTCTAAGTTCAGTTCCATCTGTGCCTTGTCTTTCCTGATCCCATTTCTATTCATTCAGATGGCATTCCTGTGTTCTTCCCCGGCCATACATCCCCCCTGCCACTGCCTATATGCTTCCTTCTTATCCCTTAGTTTGACCAGCAAGTCCTTTTTCAATCATGCCAGTTTCTTGCTTCCTCTGCTTGGTTTCTTATACTTGGAGATGGAAAGCTCTTGTGCTCTCAGAAAAGTGTCCTTGAAGAGCTGCCAGCTCTGTTCTATTTCTTTATCCCTAAGGACAGTTTACCAGGAATCTCATCCAGTAATTCCTTAAAAAGTTGGAAGATTTCTCTTCTGAAGGTTAGGGTTCTGACTTTGCTCTTTGCCAGGCCCATATTCCTTGAGATCATGAACTCAATCTGGGCGCGATCGCTATGGCTTCCATCCTCATTTGCAGTGCAAAGTAAAACAAGAAGTACAGAGGTGGCTGGATCTAACAGCCTTCATTCTTTCATGACTCCTATGTGTTGTTTCAGGGCCCATTATTCTGGGAAACCACACCAATCATGCTAATCCATTTCTGTTTTCAGTGTGCCCTGACTTAGTGATTCTTTGAATAGGTACAACCATGTTGTAGAAATAAGATGGATACAAACCACAAATCTCTGAAAAGTCAAAAACTAACCAGGTCATATAAAAAATGGAACCCACTATGTTGCTTTTCTGTCCCCTATACTTGTCTTTATCACTTTGTATTGTTAGAAAGGTTGCATTTTATTAATCGACTTTAACTGTGTTTTTAATATATTGTCTGTAAATTCTTTACTTTTACATGAGAGAGTACAACTTCATGTGGTATTTCTAATTTCTTTTTCTCATCTTATTTTCATTATTTGTATAGATCTAAAGTAATCAGATTCTACAAACTAACTTTGTTACTATTGTTGCTTCTCTCCCCTCCCCCCCCCCCCCCCCCATTTGTTTATCAATATGAAAGAAACACCGATGTATATCGAATAATTAGGACATGTTTTATGTCTCTCAGGAAATGTTGTCCCTGATATTGATCCTGATATTGATATTTGATAGAAACAAACATTTCTTTTGAAAGAAACAGAGAGTTATCAAAACTGTATGGTGTGATTTTTATAATTTACAATGGAAATATTAAGGTATATTATTAGCTACTCACATTTTTAGTAGGCACATATTCACATAGAATATATTTTATAAGGATAAAACTGTGTATTTCATTTCATCAGAAAATACAGAATTCACTTAATTTTATCCAGTCATATTATAATGTAGTTTGAAGTTATTATTCAACACATTCTAATATTTGCATATAGGCTTTCGTCTTCTTGAAATGTATGCAATTTTTCTAACATACAATCATTCTTAATTGCTGAAATCTCAAGAAATGTTGGCTATGATGATCAGTGTTCCACTCATCAAGCTGCTAAAGAACTTTCAGATGGCACATCTTGCTTAAAAGTTTATAATTACATGTTACATACCAAGGGTCATTTCACTGAATTCAAATACACTGCTCCAGCATATTGCATGAGATTTTATTATGCATCTGAATGAGTTCTGCTGTTACAGCTACTTGATCAAGCTACAAAACAGTTTCTCACTCTGTTACAGTTGCATGTTTCTAAGAAAAGATTTAATTTCTTCAAGTTAAAATAATATTTCTTCATTAATTTGATGGAGCATGAATGGTCCATTAAATTTGAATAAAATTTGCTTTGCTTTATGTAGAAAACTTGCAACCATTCTGAAGTCATTTCTCTAATCTCCGTTTAATGCCAATGTGCAAATGCTACTGAGAAGAATCAGATTGCAATCACCTATCACCTGGCTGAGCAACCTAAATATTGGGCTAGAATTTTCAGCTTGTTCTAAAAATCCTGTTTGACTATGAAAGTAAAAAAATGATAAACAGCCTAACTGAAATTGAATCTACACCTTTAATTTCATTTTAACACTGGGCCATTATGATCCTCAGACAGAAGCTCTCACAACCTGGATGAGCAGACAGTGAAGTGTACTGGAAATGATCTCAATGGCCAGTTCCAGAGGGTAGTGATCAGTGGCCCATTGTCTAGTTGGAGCCCAGTAACAGCCATTACCGAGTCTAGTCCAGTTTAATGATTTCGCTGATGGAAGTATACCCTCAAGTTTCAGATGACACAAAACTGGAGTGGCTGATGTATCAGAAGGTCATGTTGCTATCCAAAGAGACTGATACAGGCTGAAGAAATAGGATGACAAGTACCTCATGAAGTTCAAGAGGGAATGCCCTGTACCTGTGAAAGAGGAAAACCAGGCATCAGCACTTGCTGGGGCCAGCCAAATGGAAAGCAGCTCTGCAGAAAAAGATGTAGAGGTCTTAGAGGACATCAGATTTAACAGGACTTGCCTTTGCCACAATATTTGGGGTAAATGGTATCCTGGGCTGCATCAAACAAAATATTGCCTTACAGATCAATGAAGGTGATCCTTCTCTCTCTTTAGACTGGTGAGGCCACACCTGGAATGCTGTGTCCAATTCTGAGCTCCACAGTACAAGAGAAACTTGGATACATTGGAGAAAGCCCAATAAAGGGCCACTAAGATAATGGACTAAAGCATCTTGCCTATGAGGAAAGACTGAGAGAGCTAAGACTATTTAGCATGTAGAAGAGAAATCACAGTGGCGTGTAAGTGAGTGTAAAGGGAATAGAGCAAGGCTCTTTTCAGTAGTGCTCAGTGCCAGTACATGGGGCAATGGGCACAAAATGAAACACAGGATATTCTATCTGAACATCAAGAAACACTGGCAAATGTTACCAAGAGAGTTTGTAAAGTCTTCTTCCATGGAGATATTCATAATACATCTGGGCATAGTTCTAGGGAACTGATTGTGGATGTCTCTGCTTGAACAGGATGGTTATACAAGATGACTTCCAGAGGTCTCTTACAACTGCAACCGTTCTGTGACTCTATGATTCACTCACTCTATGATATCACTGAGGATATAATGCCCCAGAACAACAGCAACACTAAAAGCTATCAAGAGTGTTAAGCCTCAGCTACTCATAATGCATGTATCTGAGCCTCTTGTGAGAAATGAGACATGAATCTATAATCCCTGGAGAGGTAAATTATTGTAAGGGGAGTAATCAGAGGACTGGTAAGGAATCAAGGACATAACTTGGAGCACAAAATCTCATCCCAGTTCACAAATCAAGCATCCTGACCCTGATGATAACCATCAGACCACAAAGATCATAGCTTCTAATTATTGCATAGCTTCTAATTATTGCAATACTGTATTATCTGGTATGTAACCATGTGGGGTGGAAGAAACAATTTCAGACTTCTGAGAAAAGTGTCCAACAAAGCCTTTCATAAAGCTAAATACAGAGTAGGTTCATGTCCAAGAGTAACTTCAGCTGAGCTAATAAACATCAATGATCATCACTGCATACTTACAGTTAAAGCAGAATTAAATGAAATCTTTAAGGTCTAATGTTTAAAAAAAAAAAAAAAAATAGTGATTCAGATGGTAACTGAAAGCCAGTGGAAAAGTGTTCAGACTGTCATATGAAGACAAATAAGGAGTAGTGTGGATTTTCAGACACTAGGAATCATATAGTTTCAGTAGTGCATTACAAAGTGTCTAATTCTAGTCATAGTCAGTCTATATCTAATCTCTTAAAACATCATATCTAAATAAAGGAGGTAATTAGTATTAGAAGCATCTTTTTAATAGCCAGTTTTTCATTTCAAGCAGTAAAAAAGAAATAATACAAGTATTTAAATGTTAAATTGATATAACATTTACAGAGAATTAATTTGCTCCAATGACCTGAATAAGAGTAAAGATGTATTTATCTAAACATGAAAATTGTTATAAATCACATCAGAAAACGTGGATTAAATTCACGTAAAAACTAAAATATTGAGTCTGGGTGCCTTCCTTCAGTCATCTGATGTGTTTTCATTTTGACATAAACTTTCCACCAAAATGTAATTAGAATTAAAGACTAAAAGTATTGGGATGTTTTCAGAAAATACTGAGTTCAAACAGAATATGCTTTAATTACATGGTAAACTGGAGAACAAATAATAAATACCAAGTGATGTGCTTAAGAATCCTCAAACAAATCACTAATATAATATATTTCTAATGCTTGGTTTTGCTTTAAAAGAGAAATCATAATCCTTTTACTTTGACCTGGTGTTAATCAAGAAGGGAAGTGAAGTGAGAGAAAGATACTTCTGTTGATTTTTCTGCTTTTCTGCTTCATATAGAGCACGTATTGACATAACTACACACTGTCTGCTTTAGTGCTTGTAAATAAAAGTTGGAGCAACCTTACATTATCCATTAAAACCATAAACCTCTGTGACATTGCTTATTGATCTGTAGAACAAAATATGCAAAATGTAGAGATGAAGAACAAAGTGTCATAAATTATCAGAACTAAAATCAAAAACATATGACTGAAGATTAAAAAGCATCTGAGGCATAATCTGGGAGTTAAAAGTTAGATATCTGGTCTCAGAAAGTTCATTAAGCTCTCAGGCATCTCCTATAAGCAGTTCATCAAAATAGGTGGCAAAGATACACACAACCATTACTGATTTGTCATTTGAAAATCGTATATATATATATATAGCATATATATTATGCAAATATATATATATAGTATATTATATATATTATATTATATATTATCCATAGCAAATGAAAATATATATATTTCCATTTTCCATGGAAATATATATATTATATAATATATTTATATAATATATGTATTTCCATTTGCTATGTAGGAAACTTAAGCATTTGTGTGTTCTCAATGAGTAATTTTGAGTAGGATGCATCTTCTCACTTGTATTCAGAATTATTTTTTATATAGTTTTATGGAACCTATGAAACTCAGCAAGAATGGGTTTTAAAATAAATAAAGAAATTTAGTAGAAAATTATATTGGATTTATAATTGTTAGTCTCAGAATCATTCCCCAATTAAACTTAGTTTGGGACAAGTACAAATGGTCTGCAGCTTACCACCTCTTACTAAAATAAGACCTGTTCCTTATCTTTCTAACCTCCAATGTAAATATTTTACCTCATTTTGTTACTTTTCACTGTTGGTTTTTTTTTTTCTTCTTATGTTTTTAATAAAATTCAAAAAGAGTTTATATCCATATGTACATCATTCTTTAAATGTTATTTGTCTCCTGTTACTCGCTTCTTGAGATCACCAGGTAAATGATGCCTTCCTTTGTCACCCATATAGACTTTTTTTTTTTTTATTAGGATCCATTGGATTCTATTTTTCTTGTGGTATATATTATATTTTTAAAACTGCACCACACTAATATTAACTCAATGTACTCACTACCTATGAAACTTAAGGAAGATATTCAATTACTTTACTCTTCAGATTATTTTGTTTTTTTTTCCTTTGCTTCAGAAATGGGTTAATGACTTCACTGCTAGTGATGAGATCAGAATAAGCTGTTAGTTCTCCCATTGCATTGAGTGTCAGATACCCTCCTACAAAGAATGTTTGCCTGAATTTTTCTGAAAAATAAATCTCTACTGCTAAGTGCTTGTATCAGCAAAGAACTTTTGAAAAACAAAGTGTATTCTGTCTTTAATCTCCAAAATAGAGTATGTCCACCTATCAGCAAGAAAGATACATTTTGTAAAACCTAGAGAAATCCTTTAAAGGATAAAACATGTGGCTGCAGTTATTACTCTTGAGGAAATTTCAACTGTTCCTTTATCAAGAAGAGCCAAAGGTATGAAAAAAAAAAAATCTAGAGAACTTAAAAAACTGCCTTAGTAAGGTGTTTGTGGGAGTCAGTGCTTTCATTCAGGTCAGCTGAAATGACAAGAGAAAGCCATTTACATTAAGTTGACATATATCTGCACAGGTACTAACAGAATACCAAATGAATTATCACGAGCTAAAACATCAAATAAAATCTTTTTTGGAAGATTTATTTTTGTTATTATTTATTCTTAATTTCAAAACAAAATAAAATGAAGTTTTTGCCCTTCGCTCCTAGGCCAGTTCTTTAAAGATGCCTAGAAATGTTAAGATGTCTGTTTATATTTTTTTTACTAAATAAGGAAAATAATTCACCAATCATACTGAAATTGAGTGAAAGAAAGAGAAAAACAAAGGAATAATTATATTTATCATAGACAAAAACCATGTCAGAGCAATAATCATGCCATCTTTCATGGGCTGTGGTTCCAAAAACTGTCATAGAATAAGCTGTATTAATCGTGGTCATTCACTGCTTGTTGAGCTCTGAAATTTTGCATGATTCTGTAGAAAACACAGTTCATCATCATTCAAAACAGCATAAGAAACAGTCTGTAAAACCAACTTCTCTAAAAAAATGGTATTTCAGGACACAGACGGACAAACATTAAATGGTCTCAGTGACACTAGAATGCTGAGTTTTCCTTCTTATGTAACACAGAATCAAAACTCTTCCTAAAAATACTTTTCTCCACACACACACATACACACACACACACACACACACACACACACACAAAAAAAAAAAAAAAAAAAAAAAAGGGGAAATAAGCAAACAAACAAAAAAGATACAAACCCCACAACTATATTACATTTTTTGATTGTTTAAACTCATAAGATGCTACTAGACAGACTAATAAATCTTTCCTGGCATATGTATAATATATTCTGCCAAAGTTGTATTGGTTTAGGATCAGTATGGACATTCTGTTTCAAAGTAGTAGTCATGTTATTTGGAATAATTACTCCAGAGTAATCATTCTAGGACAATATAGCAGTTTTGGCATAGAAGATGTTCATATGAGTGTTAAGACTGATAGAACTGTGGCAGAGTAATTAGTCTAGTATGTCTATGCCAGGAAACATCTAAGTGTAGACAAGCCATCATTGTCAATAATTACATTATTTTTTCTTACCTTCCCTAGATGTTTTCTATTGGAGGCATGTGTTGAACAGTCTATTCAGTACTTTTTGTTTAAAATTATAAAATGGTCTACCTGACGATCTGAAGCTGTGGAATTACAACAGTGCTCTGATAGCAGGTAAAGGGCTGACAGTTGTTGAACAGAGTTCTCAAGTCATCTGAGTCGGAACATAATGGTAGCATCATGGAAGGGGGGACATGCTATTAATGGATGGGTGCTGCTGTGGGGAACAGGTGACACTGTTTGCCTACACAGGGGTCTATATTATATGCCAGTGTCTGGATGTTGCTGAGGTCTGTCCAAACCTTGGACTGTAACCCCTTTCTACGTTTCCTCATGGGCACCAATAATACCAAGAAGATAAAGAACATATCTCAAGTGTGACTGCATGAACCAGGAGTGAGAATGGAAGGCATAGAGATTTAATGTACAGGGGGTTTTATCCTCAGTCTTTCTGGTGATGGACTGTTTGTACAGCTGATGTGAACATAGGGATTTGTCATTCACTAGTCCCTGGAACTTTTCAGAGTATCAAGAACTGCTAGGAAGAGATAGGGTACATCTGAACAAATGTAGCAAGTGCATTTCCACCAAAAGGCTAATTTATCTACTGAGAATTTTAAACTAAAAATGATGAGGTAGGGAGATGAGCACCAGTCAAATGAGGAAGTGGTGGATGGGCATTAAAAGCAAAAAGAGCAGAATGATGTGACCGAGAAAATGTGGTCAGATAACTGACATAATTGGTGTACTGCTTCTATCTAACTGCATAGAGGCTCTAAGGGAAGGACAGGTTTGGATGGTGAGGAGTTACCATTTTGAGTGAGAGAAATGGAAATTCTCATAATTTTAAGTGTGATTCTACCTCAAGTCATGTGAGAACTAATGGTAAGAATTAAAGGGCAGAACAATGTGAGCGATGATTTGTAAGTCTGCTGCAGACCACTCAATGAGAAAGAATATGGGAACTCGTTCTGAGAGTTAGGAGAAATTTCTCTCTTGCAGGGCCTGCTCTTTGTAGGGGGACTTTAAAAAACCCAATATCTGATGGAAGGACAACACACCAGAACAGAAACAGGAAGTTTCCAGAGTGTATCAGCAGCTTCCTGATACAGGTAATCAAGAAGCTGGCAGAGGGAGATTTTCTGTCAGATGTAAAGCAAGGAAGAAGTTGTAAGAGATGTCATCCCTTAGTGACTTGTTAGGCAGGCCTGCATGGAGGAACAAGGAGTTTGTGACTAAACTCAAACAAAAATGAGGTGTACAAGAGGTGGAAGTAGGTAGAGTTGGCATGGAAGGAATACTGAGACACTGTCTGAGCAGGAAGGCATAAGCTTAGGAAATTCTAAATAAACCAGATGTAGAATCTTGGGATAATTTGAACAGTAAGAAGGAAGGGCTTGCTGCTGCTTGGGAGAGGGGACCTGGTAACATAGGATGTAGAAAAGTCTGGAGTATTCAGTGCCTTCATCACCTCAGCCCTTGAGGATAAGACTGGTCTTCGGGAATCCCAAAGCCTCAAAGACCAATGGGAAACTCAAGAATAAATAAATTTTACACTTGGAGGAGGATAAGGACAGGAAACCCTCAGCAAGTTTGCTGATGACACCAAGCTGAGTGGTGCGGTTGCCACTGTGGAAGGAAGGGATGCCATTCAGAGGGACCTCAACAGGCTTGGAAGGTGGTCCCAGGTGAACCTAATGAGGTTCAACACAGCAAAGTGCAAGGTTTTGCACTTGGGCTGGAGGAATCCTAGGCATCCATAGAGAAGGAGCGGTCCTTGAGAGCAGTCCTGCAAAGAAGGACCTGGGGGTTTTGATGGATGAAAAGCTTAACATGAGCAAGCAGTGTGCTCTTGCAGCTCAGAAAGCAAATGGAATACTGGGCTCTATCAGAAGAGTGGTGGCCAGCAAGGACAGGGAGGTGATTGTCGCCTTCTACTCTGCTCTTGTGAGGCCCCATTTGGAGTACTGAGACAAAGAGTTGTTGCAGAGGGTCCAGAGGAGAGCTACAAAGATGATCAGGGGACTGAAGGACCTTCCCTACGAAGAAGGCTGAGGGAGCTGGGTTTGTTCAGCCTGGAAAAAAGAAGGCTGCGGGGTGACCTCAATGAAGTCTTTCACTACCTAAAGAGAACCTACAAACAGGAGGGGAATCAACTCTTTGAAAGGGTAGATAATGGCAGGACAAGGACAAGGAGAAATGGTTTTAAGTTGGGGGAGGGGAGATTTAGGTTGGGTGTCAGGGGGAAGTTCTTTACAGAGAGAGTAGTGAGGTGGTGGAACAGGCTGCCCAGAGAGGCTGTGGATGCTCTTGGAGGTGTTCAAGGCCATGTTGGATGGGGCAGCCCTGGGCAGCCTGGTCTAGTTTTAAATGGGGAGGTTGATGACCCTGCCAGTGGCAGGGGTGTTGGAGATTCATGATCCTTGAAAGGCCCTTCCATCCCTGGCCATTCTGTGATTCTTTGATTCTGTGATTGTGTGAAACACTTAAGGTGGACATGGAGAAGACATAGAGACTATAGAGACATACCTACAAGTGCTGAGGCAACTGACTGATGTCATTTGAATATCTTTGAAATTATCCTTTTTTTTTTTTTTTACATGATTTATGCTGAATTTATTTACAAAAATGAAGGGTTTGTTGCAGTTGTTATTGACCGTCTCGATTTCAATAAGACTTTCAGAAGTGTATCGCATAAAATTGAAGTAGGCAAGTTGATAAATTGTAGGCTAGCTAGGTAGACAGTTGTGGGATCAAAACTTGTCAGAATTAAGAGAGTTCTGTCTCTGGCTAAGAGAGAAGTAATCAGGTGGCTTATTAAGGAACCTCAGCAAGCTGGAGAATGGACAGATAAGAATTTCATGAAATTTAACAGAAGGAAATAAAGAAGGAAGTATGCCTTGTACCTGGGAAGGGGTAACCCCATCTATCAGCACTATCAGGGTGCAGGGTTGGAGAGCAGTTATGCACTTGGGTTGCTGGTTGATAAAACATTCTAAACATGTCAGCAATGCATTCTATTAGAAAAGAAAGTCTCCTGGGCCATACTAGTTAGACAGTTGCCAACAGGTGGAGGAAAATGATCATCCTTCCTCTTTACTCAGCATTAATGAGACACCAATGAGACATCTGAAGTAGTGTACTGATCTGAATATAGCCATGAAAGTGACTAATGCCTTGAAATATCTGGAATACAGTGACTGGTTGGTAAGTATAATTATTTAGCCTGGAGAAAGAAAGGCTCAGGGGAATCTTATACATGTGTATAAATACCTATAGGAAAAAGTGAAGAGGACAGTATTGCACATTGATAGGATGAGAGGCAATGAGCGTAAGATGAAAAAAAAAAAAAAAAAAAAAAAAAGTCTGTTTAAACTCAAGAGAAACAGTTCTTATTTCAAGAATGGTTGTAGAATTGAATGAAGCTGCCCAGAATTGTTGTGGAGCATCCATCTTTCAGGTATTCACAATCTATCCCATCATGGCTATGAACAACTTACTGCAGATCACCCTGCCTTCAGCGGGGAGGTTGGTCTAAAATGCATATGTTATAGTAATATCTGTTGTTATTATGATTATTAATATTAGAATTTGTGCACTCTTGCTTAGTCATGGTGAGCTCCAATACTTGAGCGTTTTTCCATGTTGTGATATAGTAGTCCTGGGTAACAGAAATTACAATGCAGTGAAACAGAAAGAATCACCTAACTATTTTATTTTAGAATCGTAATTGTTATATATGTCATTCTTTTTTCTTTCTAAGATTATAGAAATAACACACAAAATGTGAGATCATGCAATCGGTAAGACTAATACCTACCTCTGCAGAGAAGAATCCCATATCATCTTTGCATTGTGGATGGATTATTTTCAATTTCTTCCAAATATTTTTATGGGTGGGGGTTGAAATTTGAAGATTGTAACTACGAATAACCATAATTTCTATAAATGAGTACTATAACTTATTGTAGTGCCAAAGGATATTAATTTAATTTTGAAATATAGTGATAGTTTGACTCCTTACTTCCCAGGGTTCTCTTAAAACCTCCCTCTTGTTAACTGTTATGCTCTAGTACAAAGAGTTCACAATTGTTGCAGCTAATAAAAAGGACCAATGACCTTTTAGGAGCCTGCAATGGAAAAGTCAAAATTCAATTGGGAGACTTTTTTCTTCAACATCTCATAAAGAATGAATGTACTAAATGTCAAGATTTTAGCTCTACAGGAGTTTAAAATTCATTGTCAGTCATTCAAAGAATGACCTGTGAATACCATCAGATTATATTGGATGATAGGAAAGGAAACCACAGGTGCTCCATGTCCTCACCTTATCTCTGCCAAATACCACTGAGCAGTTTAGTGAAGTATTTCAGATTCGTATTTTGCAGACTGCAGTGGGTGGGCTTCCCTCTCTCTCATTACTGTCAAATTTACTTTCCTTTCTAGAAAGAGAGCAAAGTGATGGTCTATCTCAAATTTTTGTCCCTTTAATTTGCTGGAAAAAAAAAAATAAAAAAAAAAAAATAAAGCCTGAGTTCTTCTAGAATGAGCACCAGTATCTGCATCTGGAAAAAAGGAAGCAAGATAACAATATCAAGAACATATGCTTTATTTATGATGGAAAAAAGCTAGATGTTGACTTGTTGACTGGTAACTCTTCATTGTGGAGCTCTAGTAGCTTTCAAAGCTTTCATATTTTCCCCTTCTAACATTCATGCTCTCAAACATCACAGAGCAATGTTAGTTAATTCAGCATTAATATATATTGCTTTTTTGTTTGTTTGTTTTTGCCTGCTTCAGATATGCATCCCCAGTAAACAATGTGTTTCACTGAAGAACTTTGTAGCTGAGATAAACTTTAGAACCTTTGAAAGTCTCATAATATTTCCTACTGAGATTCTTGTTCTGTATTAATTGGTATTCAGAACTAAAGACTGTAGGGCTTATCGAGTTTAGTTTTTGGGCCTTCATGCAGGAATCAGTAATTTCTTTTTCTAGTTCTGCTGCAGATCCACTGTTTGATACCTTGGGCAAGTTATCTTAACTTTTAATACTTGCTTATAACATTGAGTGACCAGGATGATTGATTAGCTAATGGGCCACATAATTAATAGCATAATTCTATTTACTTCGAGGAATTATATCATGGATTAATTTGGTCAAGTGTTTCTACAGTATTTCAAAAACATTCTAGTGAAGTGAATACTTATATCTATGATTTAGTATTCGGCCAAATAATAAAGCCATTCATCCTCTGTATTTGTAATTTATTTTGTTTTATTGAGAAAATTATGTTAACTTTAGTAAAGAAGCTGAATTGCTAAAGGAAGATGGTAAGTGCATAAGAAAATGACAGCTGGTAGAAAATTAGAAATGTCTGGTGGCATAGCAAATATAGGAATGATTCTGAATTGGGCTTCATATAGATTAGAGGCAAAACATTAGAGGATAAATACTTAAAAATGCCAATTATGTGATCAAAGTGTAAGTAGCTGAGTGCAGGAATGAAAGTGTGATGACAGTGTAAGAAATGCTGATGACAAAGCAAGTGGCTAGAAAAAGTAGAGAGAATTAACACAGTTCTAATAACTGATAATAAAAAGGGATAGGTAGACGTATATAAGTGGCAGCATGAGAGATTGAATACCATGCAAAAGAATAGGCGATGATGTCCTACCTCTACAAATATATGGTGTGTTATTTTTTTTAATGTTATCTTGAACTTTGTCAGTTTTTTCAAAACAAGATAGTTTCTAAAGAAATATGAACAATGTAAGACACTTAACTGCTAAAAATCAATTTACTAAAGGCAATCCTGGAACAAATCCAAAATTGATTCGAAAACTAAAGGGGATATGATTGTGGTAATATTGGTACTCTACAAAACTGAAGTGTTCGAAGAGAAACAGTATTGCTACATTGATAGTTTGACCTGTATTGAAAAGAAAACAAGAAAGTCAAACCTCTGCTGGGTACAAACATTGATAACTGGAGAGAAGTCCTTGTAGTTAAAGTTAAAGCATGCCAGGGAACACTCTGTGCAACTCCACCTTTGGCTGCTACTTCTCCTTAAACAGATCAATAATGATAATAAGTATCCCTTAGGAAATAGGGTCTAAGGTTTTATATTTTTTCCCTTGCTGCTTGGCCTTTTCAAAGTCTGAGTTTAAATCAGGGAAATAAGTGACTTGAAAAAACTCCAACACTGAAGACAGACCACAATTGTTGTCCTTAAAATATTTTTTCGCTAAGACATTCATTTAAGAACAAATTGCCTAAGCTTCCATCAGTCCAGGGCAGGTTATGACTACAAATAACACTAAGTTGAATTGCCAGTAGAAATTGTGGTTAGGAGTTTTCTGAAACAAAACCTGAATACATATATGCATGCAATAAAGATACCGTATATAGATAAGATAACATATATAGATGCACACAAAGAACTGAGCTAATTATAGTGTGTCAAGTACTGGACTTTACTTCAAGGAAAATATAATAGTAAATGCTTTAGGACATTTAAGACCATATATTTTGTCTAATAAGTAATAATTCAATAGATATATATTATGTTGTGCATCTTTCATTTGGCAGGAATAAAAATATCCCCTTTATATTGGCTTAACAGTAGTATTAAAATGCTAGAGCTAAAGTTGTAACAGTTCATAGCAGATTCCATTCTTGATGCTGTCTGATGGTAGTATTAATGAATAATCTCTTAGATTGTGACTTCATCATTGTGGTTAACACCTATTTCTCAAATTGTGTAAGACAAAGTGCAGACAGTATAGATCTATTACACTGCTATGCCAAACCCCATATACAAACCACGAGTGGAATTCTTTGGCTATATAAAAAGTCTCTTGATATATTTCCTAATAAGGATGCATTACAGCAAGACTGCAATGCCAGCATCCACCTGGGTAGTTATTGCAGAATTTCTCTAACATCTTCTCTCAACACCATACTTCCTATTATTCTGCTGATTTTAGGGAAGAATTTCAAGCAAGAAAAAGCTTAAGGCTGGCAGGATGGCCCTTCTTGAGGATAGGAATAATAATACAGGGGAGCTTGTCTCCATGATGAAAAACACCAAAGTCTATCCTCAGGTGTTGCAGAGGCTCACTGAGCTGGGAATCAAATCTATTGGAAAGCAGATAAAACAGTGGTGCTTGAGGCAGGATGAAGCAAGATCTAAGAAAATAATCAGACCCCTAGAGCAAACAGACTGAGATGACATTTTCTGAACTGAACATGGATATCCATTAAGTGATCATTCACAGTCATATTTATTGACAGGATAGAAGTAGGAGGAAGCAGTCTGAGGACACAGTTTGTTCTGGACCATGGGGTCCTGCTAACAAGGAGCCAGAAGGAATGGAGACAGAACTGAGATATGATATGGAGCACAGGACTCAATTAGATACACTTCTGTTATGATTGACTCGTTACTTCACCTATGATTGAAATGTATGGTTGGTTACATTGAATTCCCAGTCCTGCCATAAAGAGTCATTACAGTTTTATCCTTAAGGCATAGCTACCACTGAGGACAAAAGTTTCTTAATTTCTGATGGTAGGCAAAATATTTTATCCAGTCATCAGAGAGAATACTCTATTTTCCATCCCCAAATTGGATATTTCTGCGTGTTAACATCCATAATTGGATATTCCCTTTTAATCTTTTCTGCATGCCAGGACTCCTGCAGCCAATGCAATTGCCCAATACAAAAAATGCCATCTTGTCAAGTGTGGCAGACATGAAGATGTCCATGATAGTTTGCGCGTATTTGGAATCATTTTGTTTCTCCACTATCAGCTCTCTATCATGTGGACACTGTCTGACTTCCACCAGGACAGGTTTCTCATCATGACCTGGAATATGCTGACATCAGGCCAAATATTTTGTCAACTTTTAATATTCTCCACACTGTACATCTCCTGGTATTATCACAGTAATGAAGGCACTTGCATCAGTTAAATTTTCCATTGCACTACTCTTGCACTTTTTTAGAGGACACCTTTGTATTACTGATATTGTATTGTATTGTATTGATATTGTAATACTGATATTAACCTTTTCATTCAGGATTGCGAAGAGCTACTTCTTTTATTTATTTATTTATTTACTTTATTGTGAAACAGCAAATATACATGGTTCATTGAAAGTATTTTAATACCTTGATGATAGGAATACTCATTTCAACAGAACATGTGCTATGTGTTTAAGTTAAGCAAGACAATGGTGAAACAGCTGTAATGCGGTTAGGTAATACAGACTGAAAAGCAAATTCATCCCAGGTATTTTTGACCATGAGAAGCAGCCTCTGTGGGCAGAGCATCAAGAACTGTGACACCAGCAACAACTGTAATCTTTTAACTTTGATGTTTCTCTCTCCTTTTTGAGGGGACTTAATTCTTAATACTAGGAGAATCTTCTTAAATGGAGTTGCAAAAAATAGCTAGTTTAAAAGCCATACTCTCCTGACATTGCCAGCATAGTCTCTCTTTAACTTCAGTGAGCTGAAAGGAAAAAAAGAAAAAAGAAAAAAAAGTCAAGTATCAACACATTGTCTTGAACAGCTTATATCAGGCACTGGAGCAGAGCTCTCATATCACCCCTGGACTGCCTTAGGGAAGCACATTATAAAATTATAAAGATTTAAAACAGTCCACAAACTAGCAGAAATGTGGCCTCCCCCTATTACTGAGGAAAATACTACTTACAATTCCAGAGATGAAAGACCTTTTAATCTACTAAAGGAGGAATAAGATTCAAGTCAAATATTATAGAGAAACTTGCTATAATTTTGCAGATATTTAGTTCTGCTTATGGCATTAATACCATCAAAAGAATCCTTGCAAAATAAAGTGGAAATTTCAAGAAACTGATTCACACCAAATAAATATTTAACTTGTAGGGTGGCCAAGCTATTACTTATAGGTAGAATATGGCCCACGTTCAGCAGTTTTGTGATGGAGCCTGAAGCAGTCTTATTACTTATTGGAAACACATAGTTTATAGGCCATCACAAATCACAGAAAATGTCACTCCTGTGAGGGCAGATATTTTCTCTATCTTCTCCTGTATCAGAATGAGACTAATGAAGCTGGAGGCATTAGATGTTGGAATCCACAGGCTCTCCTTATTACAACTGCATCCCCTTTCTTAAATTAGCTATTATCTACTCCACATAAGCAGTGACTCTTTTGTAGATTTGCAGTGCAAGACTGTACTGGGATGTGCTGTTTCGTTCATGCCTGAGCATGTTATTTTCTGTAAGCATTTATTTACTGAACATGTGGTTACATTGTAAGATAAAAAATAAACAAGCAGAAGCAAGGCCTAGTAAGCAAGCAAGCAAACAATACAAAACAACTAATTTCTACTTGTATAACCGAGTTAATCTCCAAGATTAGGAAAACACATTCACGAGTAGCCATTAGTGAATAAGAATCCTCACAATGGTAAAAGTTACTATTAACTAATATACAGAATACGCCACAATAGATGGATTTTGATTAATGCCAGTTGGCATTTGTTTATTTTTGTTCAATTCTTTTCTGTTGGGAAATGTGCAACCAAAAACAAAGTAAAGCCCTTCATAGACTAAGGCTAAATTGCCTGAGTACTCACTTCACCGTGGTAAGTGAAACTTCCGATTTTTATATACAAGCAAGAAAGTTATCATTAATTCATCCTCTCAACCTTTTCTAATACCTACTTCATAATTCTAGGAATTTCTAAACTGGTGATGTATTTCTGGATCTCAGAAATAGTCTTGTGGTAAAAAAAAAGCTGTCAGTTTACACTTTAAGATATGATCCAATTTTTTATTACTGAATGATAATATTTACCTGAAGAGAAATTACCTCTGGTACTTTGGGAGTACTGGCACCAATCTCAATGAAAGGAGTGACTCTCACAGCAGCTGAACTTTTTATGTGAGAAGGACTGCAAGAATGGAACGACTGAGCAAGTCATACAAACATATTCAAATCAGCCCAAGTGTAAAAACTCTAGGTTCAATTTCCATTGAAACAGTTTATCCAAACACTGTATCTTTTGTCAAATCTATTTTTGAATAGATTTTATGTACTCCAGTAGATTTGAACAGAAAGTGGTCAGTAGAGGAGTATTTAGTTGTTGGCTGCTTGGATATTTTCATCTTTCTTGTGTCTCCCTAGTAAAAGAATTTATGCTTCTCAAGTCCACGTATTTTGTGAAGGAGCATGTAAAGAAGATGCAAAGAAAGCCCCCAAGCATCTTGTTATTTTATCAGTTATATCTCCTCCAGTCTTGCTCTCCTTATATTCCTTCTATATCGTTTCTCAGTGTGTATCTGAAATGCCCTCAAGATACATATCTAGCTTTGTATATTCGATTCAATTTTGATACATGAAATTTGTAGATTTCACTCCTGAAATAATAAACTCTGCAGCATGTGGGGAAACAATAAACTTTGCAGGCTTGTGATGCATTCTTAAAACTCTAATGTCATTGTTATGATGTACCTGTCTCAAAGAGATCAGGCTTTTAAAATCACTCTAGTTTTGTTCTTTGCACCATTTTTTTTTCCTTTTGAAAGTTTTTAAATGTACTTATATACAATATAGAACAAAAACTCTTGGTTCTGCTTTTATACACTAAAAGCATGTATATATATATATATATATATAATTGTAATAATGCCACTAAATCATGATGGTATTAGTCATTCTATATTTGTACTACAGAAACGTCTTTTAAGAATGACTAGGAAAATTATTGTTACTGCTGTTATTGCTAAACTCTAGAAGTTCCCACTGTGCATGATATAGTTTTCAAACATAAAATAAAATAAAAAACAACCAAAAAACTTTATGATTATGTGGTCTTCATTACTGTAGGTTGTGATTACCTCACAAATAATGCATTTATCTTCACAGTAGAGATTCCTTTGAGGTACGCAAGTATGATTATTTCCTTTCTGGTTTTCAGCAGTAGAGATGATAATGTGAAGGTCAATGGAATGAAAAAAAACAATTAGGCACCTAGTGATGCAGATAAGACTTTCTGAGAATTTATAAATAACTTAGTTACCTAAATCACAAAGACAAGTAGAAGTCTCATGTTTAACTGCTTAAACTACCTATCCATATAAATAAGATTTGTTTCACGAATGAACTTCCTATGTGGATTAGGTTGGTTTTCTAAGTATTTTCAATTAACAGCTGAGAGTAAGAGGTCTTTCATGAATTCTGTTTTTTAGATATATCACTGTATGTGAACAACTGTTGCACAACAGTATGAATTCTTCCTCAAGGATATTTAGTTATCTGCCTTGGAGAAGGACATTGGCTGATCAACTTGATAGTATGTGAAAATAGTTGAAATGAGTTCAACTCAATATGATTTTTTTATATAAAGAATATACATGAAGAATACGATTCTTTAACATCTTTATCAATGACATCAGTGATGGAATCGGGTGCACCCTCAGCAAGTTTGCTAACAACACCAAGCTGAGTGGTGCAGTTGACACGGTGGAAGGAAGGGATGCCATTCAGAGGAACCTCAACAGGCTTGAAAGGTGGTCCCAGGTGAACCTAATGAGGTTCAACACAGCAAAGTGCAAAGTTTTGCACTTGGGCCGGAGGAATCCCAGGCATCCATAGAGACTAGAAGGAGCAGTCCTTGAGAGCAGTCCTGCAGGGAAGGACCTGGGAGTCCTGATGGATGAAAAGCTTAATATGAGCCAGCAACGTGCTCTTGCTGCTCGGAAAGCAAATGGTATCCTGGGCTCCCTCCGAAGAGGGGTGGCCAGCAGGGACAGGGAGGTGATTGTCCCCTTCTATTCTGCTCTTGTGAGGCCCTATTTGGAGTACTGTGTCCAGGTCTGGAGCCCCGAGGACAAGAAGGACAGGGAGCTGTTGGAGAAGGTCCAGAGAAGAGCCACAAAGATGATCAGACAGGCTGAGGGAGCTGGGTTTGTTCAGCCTGGAAAAAAGAAGGCTGCGGGGTGACCTCAATGAAGTCTTTCACTACCTAAAGAGAACCTACAAACAGGAGGGGAATCAACTCTTTGAAAGGGTAGATAACGGCAGGACAAGGACAAGGGGAAATGGTTTTAAGTTGAGGGAGGGGAGATTTAGGTTGGGTGTCAAATGGGGGAAATTCTTTACAGAGAGAGTGGTGAGGTGGTGGAACAGGCTGCCCAGAGAGGTTGTGGATGCCCTTGGAGGTGTTCAAGGCCAGATTGGATGGGGAGCCTGAGCAGCCTGGTCTAGTTTTAAATGGGGAGGTTGATGACCCTGCCAGTGGCAGGGGTGTTAGAAATTCATGATCCTTGAGATCCCTTCCAAACCAGGCCAATCTGTGATTTTGTGATTCTGTGATTTTCCCGAGATTATGTGTGAAGGTCCACCATATTCAAAAAATGTCAATATACTATCATAATAGAATCATACAATCATAGAACGGCCTGGGTTGAAAAGGGCCACAATGATCATCTAGTTTCAACTGCTTTGTGCAGGGTTGCCAGCCAGTAGACCAGGCTGCCCGGAACCACATCCAGCCTGGCCTTGAATGCTTGAATGCTCCAGGGATGGAGCATCTCCTTGTACTGTTCTGTTTGTGGGTTTGAAAATTGACATAAAATACAAATAACAAATCTGGTGAGTTTGAGGGGGTTATTTATTGATTGCTTTATATAGAAGATATAATTTATATAACTGAAAAAATATAGATCTAGATCTAGAACTGTTGGCCTTTTTCCAATCAATATAAATTCAGACTTCTAGAAACTGTTCTCTATAGGCTCAGATTACTTTCATATTTAAAAAAGTCTTTATGGAACATTACAGATGAACATGGATATGAGATTTTTTTTTTTTTTATGGTTGACACAATGAAATACAGTTAAAAAATAAATAAACTTGTAAAAAATAATAGTCTGATTCAAAAAAAATAAAGCCAAATTCTCTAGGGAAAATGTGGTGTTTTTTTCTTTTCGCTTTCTTTTTAATCTTTGAAGTTCATTATCATTTTGTTATTGTTATTGATTTTACATGAACAGAAGACAAACGAGATGATGAGAGGCAACATAAAAGCAAGA
>NC_136813.1:32787001-33165556 GCF_951394365.1 Tetrao urogallus | reverse complement strand
CTTTCTTTCCTTTCCTTTCCTTTCCTTTCCTTTCCTTTCCTTTCCTTTCTCCTTTCTTTCCTTTTCCTTTCCTTTCCTTTCCTTTCCTTTCCTTTCCTTTTCCTTTCCTTTCCTTCTGGATTGAGTCATGATTACAATTTAGAAACTGAAGAATATATTACAAATTTTTGCTGTCCTAAACTGACACGATGCAAAGAAGAATAAGAAAGGTTTCTATAAGTAGATCAGCTAAAAAAGTAAAGTCCAGGAGGGCATACCCTTCCTAGCGAGCAATACAGGCAAGCTAGTAACAACAGACAAGGAGAAATCTGAGGTACTTAACAGCACTTTTGCATCAGTTCTTCACTGCTTGCAATATAACCAGAGAGGGGTGGTCAATGTTTCAATCTCTGGATGGAGATCAGCAACAAGTGGTGTCCCCCATTAGTCAGTACTGGGGCAGATACACTTCAATATCTTCAACAGTGACACTGACAGGGGGATAGAATGCACTCTCAGCAGGTTTGTAGATGACACTAAGCTATTGGTATGGTTGACACAAAGGATGTGATACCACTCAGAGAGACCTCATAAGGTTCAACAAATCCATATAAGGTCTTGCACCTGCGTGATGGCAACAACAACTATCAGTACAAGTCAGGGGGTGAAAGGATAGAGCATAGCCCTGCCAGTCTGCACTAAAAGAAGTGCAGTCAGGGGAGGTGATCCTGCTCTCTACTCTTTGCTGGTGAGACCTCACCTGGAGTACTGCAACCAGAAAGGTAGAGAGAACTGGAGCTGTTCAGCTTGGAGTTGGACTCGATGATCAGATGGATTTGATGATCTTGAAGGTCTTTTCCAACCTGAGCAATTCTATGATTCTACGATTTGGAGAAGAGAAGGCTCTGGGCTGATTCACTAGCAATCTTTCAGTATCTGAAGGAGGGCTGTAAGAAAGAAAGGGAAAAGACTCTTTAGCAGAGTCTGTTGTGATATGACAAAGGGAAATGGATTCAAAATAAAAGAAAGGTGATTTAGATTGGATGTAAGGAGGAATTGTTTCACAATGATGGTGCTAAGGTGCTGGAACAGGTTGCCTAGAGAGAAGGTGGATGCTGTGGTTCTTGGAGACATTCAAGGTCACACTAGACAAGGCTCTGAGCAACTTGATCTAGCTGTAGATATCCCTGCTCATTGCAGTGGAGTTAGACTAGATGATCTTTAGGAATTCCTTCCAACAATTCTATGATTATTTTATGAATGCTCTGTTTTCAAACTATAAACATCTCCAATTGGGAGAGACTGAGAGACTTGGAGCTCTTTAGCCAGGAGAAGAGAAGGCTCCAGGGGGATCTTATAGCAGCCTTCCAGTACTTGAAGGAAACTACAGGAAAGATGGGGAGGGACTTTTTACAAGAGCATGTAGTGACAGAATGAGAGTAACTGATTTTTAACTAGAAGAAGGTAGATTTAGACTAGATATTAGAAGAAATTATGTACAGTGAGGACTGTGAGACTGAACAGAGCTGAACAACTGAAATAGGTTGTCCAGTGAAATTGTTCCCTGCCTGGAAGCATTCAGTGCCAAGCTGGACGGGGCTTTGAGCAATCTTGTCTAGAGGGAGGTGTTCCTGCCTATAGCAGGCGGTTGAAACTAAGTGATCTTAAGTGTCTCTTCCAACCCAAACCTTTCTATGATTCTGATTCTTTTTTACTTTGAATTGGTTGAAGAAAAACTACTTTATCTGTAATGTTCTGTTTGTTTGCTTATTTGTTTGTTTCCCTGGGGAGGAGGTGTTCTTTCTTTTAGCACACTATCAGTCCCAAAAATATTAGTATCAAAATATTGCAACACCTATGGTATTTTCAACCATGTCATTGTACTTGTAGTGACTGAATCCAATCAAGATAAGGAAAAAAACGTGAGAGCTTTCATCACTGAGTATAGCACAAGTCCTTATCAGCCAAAATAATACACATGGCAAGAATGAGTAAAAATTCAGTGACACAGACAAGCCACTGCTGGCCAGCATGGCAGAAGTTCTATCTTCTATGGAGCTTCATATTCTAGACTGAAGAATATCAAGAAAAAATAATATTAAATAAAAATTTCAGAAAAAAAAATGTAACTATGACTTTTATTTTCTAGAATGGCCAACTGTTTCTAGGCAGCAATATAACCTACATCCAGATGATTCAAAGTTCATGTTTAGAGGGGGACATGAATGATTAATGCAGTTCTGTATGTCTTTCTGTCTCTGCAAGTGAATAAGTTATTTTTAATAATTCAGGCATTGCTAAAATATTATTATAGAAGCAGTAATTGAGACATATAAAGGTGAACAGCACAGTCTCTAAGTAAAGAAAGGAGAGCCTGGAGTAGCTCTGCACCTTCCAGGAATCACTTTAACAACTAGATGGAGTATTATTTCTAAATTATGAGACAAAACTGCATCTGGTCCAGAGAGGAAGCAAAGACTTCTCTGCTTCTTATTCTAATTTAGTTCTTTTTGCTATCTTCAGCGTATGGCATTCTGTTCCATCTGTCTTTTCCCACCCTGTCTCTGGAATTTATATGTGATTTTACTGCCTTCACAGTGTCCTGTCTCCAGGAAGAGCAGATTAGTAACTAATCCATTAATTATTAGAAGTCATTTGAGAAGCATAGATCTCCTTTGGCACAGAGGACTCTAAAAACTGCTGAGACTCTCACAGATCCCCAAAGCCTGGGTAAAAGAAGTTGATGAGAAGTATTAAACATGAGTAACTATCCCACAGACAGAGGTAAAATGCACAGCTATGATTTTGGGTTTTTTAGCATTGGCTCTATCAGTTGCATATTTACACTAGTGGTTATGCAATTTACTGCATACACGTGCCAATTACATGTGTGGAGAACCTCTGCTCATAGGTTCTATAAATAACTTCCTCTGAGCTGGGATTGTGCACTGTGCTGATCATTGGACTGTTAAAGTGGGGCATCCAAAATTCTTGTTCCAGCCATCTGGCTGGAAATCAGTTTACTTTGTGGTGTGGCTACACTTGCAAAAGTGCTGATTTTGTTACCCCACCCACTGACATATTTCATGCATACCTACATGTGATAGATAAGAAGCCTTGCCAGACAGCACAGGCATGTGACAGATCCTAAGCAGACATACAGTTAGTATCTTCTGTGCTTGCTCTAAAATAAAGATTAATCAGTGCAGAAAGAGTTCTCAAGCTGAATTTCATCTGCTAAATTTAATTATTTATATCTTTCAACAACCATGCATTTTCACGTACATAACCAGACAAACCAAACCAAATGAAATTCAGGGATCCCTAAGTAGGATCCAAAAGAAGCTCAATGGGCAGAAGTGTTCATTATACACTTAAGTAGATAACAGAAAGAGGAAGTTTTTAACTTCCCTCTTCTCTCTAGCTATACTTCTGCATATGTAGATTATTAGAAGACATACTTTCAAAGAAAAGTACTTCAGAAATGTGGCAGCTGTATGTATGGTGTCATACAAAAGGAATTATACTTTTATTCTCTTTGGTACTTCTTCTAAAAAGTTTCTCTAAACTTGTATTTCTGTGCTTGTAAATACATTGATGGTGCAAATCAGGGAATTTGATACTTGATAATCAGATTTATAGTTACCATTAAGTACCTTGAAGTGCAGATTTGCTTGTGACCACTGAAATGGAAGTACAAAGGAACATCTGTTTTTCAAAAATTAGTTTCTCATGCATGCTGTCAAAAAAATACCAGTTGGAGGGGAACAAATGAGGACTACAAAATAAATTATATTGAAAGTTGCAGCACAGATTGGTAAAACTCCATCAACGTATTATGAATGCTTTGAGGTGCCTTTTATCTTACTCCTGTGTACTCCTACTTTTCCTTTTCATGGCAAGAAATCTCAAGGTCACAGCACTAAATGCTGAAAGTTAGCATTTTAACAGGGTGTCTAATAATATTCTCAAGTTTTTTTAAAGGGTTCTGGTCACAAAATACTGAAATAAAATGACCATGTTCAATTAAAATAGAATGGGGAACAAGAACTCCTATTGCTACTGCAGTGTACAGCTTAATAATGAGTTACAGGATTATGATGTTAACAAACTGTATGTTTGAGATACTAAACTTAATATATATTTTTTATAAATCAGAAAAATTAGAACTTGATTTAAATAAGCTGATTTTTTTTAATGCCTCAGAATGCATATATTTATGTATTACAGATCTTGCTGAAAGCTCTGTCAGTCCTTTTCAGCACATAGTAGTTGCACGAATGATGAGGTGTTTTGTCTTCTCTGCTGCTTATTTTTTCTTTTTTTTCCTTTGCTTTGATTTTGAGATCACACTCTTCCCAAACAATTTTATGTTTAAAAAAGGAATTCTTCCTTATGTCTGTATAACTTTCATTGTGTAAATCAGTACATTGACCTCAAAGCCAACTTGGTTTTACTGGATACGTCCCTTCTTCACAAAGTCTGTCTTGTGAATTATAGTAGCCCTAATATCTTTAGCTCCAATATTTTGCAGCAGAACATTGCAATTTTTCTGTAAGTGTTTTCACATAAGCTTTTATTTTCCTTGTAGAGCAACAACTTCTGGAGTGGGAAGGGAAAGTGTGGGAAAAGATGAAAACTGAGACTCACTGATAAATATTTCCATGTTGAATTGATGGACTAAAATGTTTCCTGGTTTGGAAGTATCAAGCAGCTTCATTAGTAACCTGAGAAGAAGCAAGCTGAAAAATCTTCATTTTCGTATAAATCTTCATTTAAGTGGAAGAAACAACAAAAAATGTCTACCTATGCTAATTACATTGTGTAGGCTTAGTTTTGCATTCCCATTAATCCTCTTCCTGATTTGTTATATGGGCTAGTAATTAACAGACTTATGACAAATTATGTGATTTATATTCTCAGCCAAGACCCTAGCAGGTACTGATTTCAATGAAGTTTTAAGATGCACACAGAAGTATGCAGTGCTTTAGAAAATGGAGCTGCAGCATTTTTTGTACTGTCAGATATTTCTGGAATGGAAAATGGGAATTTTAATGGGAACAAAAATGAACCTTTTATTTGTGGGAGAATTTTGTTTGAAGCAGTTACAACCTGAGCATGAGAGCAAAACTGTTGTATTAGACATCTAGACTTAACTAGAATGTATAAAGACAGTTGTACTCTTTAATAAAACAAAAATCTTAAATTAAAACATATAGAGTATATGAAATTCAAATTTCATTAGATTTTATTAAAAACCACATCTTAAGAATTTACTGGTTTAATCTAATTTCCTTTTAGCCAATTATACAACATCAAATAAATTCATAGAATTTTCTGTAGACAGACTGTTTCACATAAGCTTTATTTGCTTGCAGCAAAGATCTAGGGCCACTTACCCTAACATAACTCAAAAAAGGTTGGGAACTTGATTTAGAAACTCTAAAACATTATTTCCAAACAAAGAGATTCTTCTCATGTTTTTTTTTTTTTTTTTTTTTTTTTTTTTTTAATTATTATTATTGTTTTTAATTTTTTTTTTTTAATTATTCATTTTGACTACACCACACGTGTATGTTTTTTGTAATTTTGTATGCTTATACAAAGTAACACTGGCAGAAAATACATTCCTGTTGCCTGGTGGTGTGGCAATCAATTTTTTGTATCTCAAAAAAAAAAAAAAAAAAAAAAAAAGAGAATGGGTAGTACTAGTTATTTGAAAGTGAGATAGTCCTAATGAAGACAACGATAATATCAAGAGTATGAAAATCCTATATATAACTGACAGTTTTATTTCATGCCCATGGTCTTCGTTGTTAGAAGTGAAAACTGTACTCAACACTCTGAGCTACATAATGCATTTTTCAAAGGAAACTTATGCTTAGTCATTGTTAATTGTTGAAGGATTTGCTGGACATTTAAGTACAATAGTAGTGGTACTTGTTACAGACAAATGAATATTATCCAAACAGTATGAAAATAAGTGCTGTTTTCATAGATAAGTAAAGCAAGTTAAATTTAATTTTAAGGGTCATGCAAGTGCGTATCAACCATTGTAATTATCATCAAAGGTTGGGAAGTTGCAAGAGACCAAACATATGTTATGGATTAATAATCTCTTATGACTACAGACGTGTCCAAATGTGTTTCTTCCCACCCGAAGAGAAAAAGAAAATAAAAAAAGCGGAGAGGAGGACAGGCATAAGATGTTAAATTTCAGCAATTCACACTTCAGTATGGAACTTCTAGAAAAAAACTGAAGGTGAGCCCTTGAAAAACTCCAGCTACTGTAAAACACTCCTTTGCAGCAGTGAAACCTTATGTAGTATTTTTCTTTCACTAATAGTTCTGGTGGGTAAGAATTGCCCTGCACCAATTTTCATGTTTTCACTCCTCATCCTTCCCCTGCCTTTTTTTTTTTTTTTCTTTGTACTGAAGATTTCCAGGGTGAGTTGTGTCCATAAATTAAACTAACTGGCCATACTGTTATATGATTATTGTCTAAGTGAACAGATTTGTCATCTTCACTTTTTCATTTCTTGTACTAAGATTTCTGTTAAATACATATTACTCATGAATGAAAAAAGGGCTAACAGCATGAGAGGCTATTCCTCTCTCAGGGGCAGAAAGAATAGATACATTCAGAGTGTATTTATTCCTCAGCTAATGTTCTTCGCCGATAATTGATTGTGCCAGATTTTCTGTTCTGCTTTCTAAAAACTGTATATGTTATCAGTTGAGGTTACAGGTGTTTACCCACTGAGACCGATGAAAGCTACTACCTCTCAACACCTCAGAACACTTTTTTTCACCCCTATCTCTTGGCACCATTCCCTTCCTGGTTCCATGCTTCTGTTTTGGCTTGGGTGAAAATACCATCCAGATGTACAGTTACCTGTGCTGCAAATGCAAATTAGAGATCTGTAGAGAATTTCACCTCTTGTAAAATCTCAGTTTAAGGTACCCTGGGTTGAATTAATCATTATTATTGCATTGCAGCCTGTTTTAATTAATATGATCCATTAACATATAATAAAAATTCAGAAATGTAATTGAAAATAGTCCAAAAAATCTGACTGATAATAAAAGATCTATACCCAGGTGATTATTTAGTTTTAAAAACATAGGAAAAACTTTAAACATAATATGCATTGAGTAGATCTGATTTCATCTGTAACAGGCCCCAGGTGAGCACAGCACACATCCACCACTAAATTTCCTTCTTTTCCCGGTTCTTTTCCTCTGAGGTGTAAAAGCTGCTGTGTGATTTTTGGAAGAGAGCAAGATAAGCCTTCTGTCCTTGGGCATACAAAGTTATTTCTTTTTCTTTTTTTTTTCATTTTTTCTTCTTTATGAAATACAAATGTCATGGTTTGACAGTTATTGCGATGACATGTGAGCTCTTGGGATGTAAACAGCATGTTAAGCCATTTGTGGTGTCCTCTGATTACAGTCACTCATAAATGAAAATGTGCCTCTTTCACCTGTCACTAAACCATATCTCAGGTAATACACAACATGGATTAAGGGGCAGACTAAGGGTTTCTGTATTCTATTCTTATCTCTTATGATTGGCTAAGTTTTGTGTATTCATATTTCCATGAGTGAAACAGTGTACTGAAAAGTAATGTACATTGCTGCTGTGACAGATATGGGGACAGCCTTGCTCTAAATTTGTTAACTTTAGTATAACATATTT
Source organism: Tetrao urogallus (assembly GCF_951394365.1). Lineage (NCBI taxonomy): Eukaryota > Metazoa > Chordata > Aves > Galliformes > Phasianidae > Tetrao > Tetrao urogallus. The sequence continues at coordinate 33,157,878 of NC_136813.1, read as the reverse complement.
AAGTTTTCTCAAATCTAACTGTGCTTCCAGTTGGAAGATTTCTGCTATTTTGTAGTACTCTGAAATATTAGATGTAATATAACTGCTATTATATTACCTGAGACGTCTTCAGGGGCTGTAGTCACACCAGGGGTGGGTGTTACCATTCTCAATAATTTCAGATGCTGAACTAGAATTGGTAAGATTGAAACCTGCTTACTAGGCCTCCAGAGTTCTCAGCTGAGACAGACAGAAGTATAAAAGAGACTTAAACAAACAAACGAACAAACAAACAAAACTTGCAAATCTGATTTTATCTCTTAAACACTGAGTTTTAATCACTGTGATGTATAAAACAGATCCAGGGAATGATCACAGGCTCTGAGTCCGGTTATCTGCCACTGATTCATGGCCTGTATTGTCAATGTTGGCTCGTTCCCACTAGTTGGAGGCACCTAGCTACGACAATCCAAAATGTATCAAGTAGTGAATGTTAGCTTGATCCAGAGGGAAGCAGTGTGGACTGTTGGAGTCCCAAACTCAGTGTGTCTTTTGCTTAAATGATTGTTTTAGCCAAATGTATATTAAAAAAATAAATAAATAAATAAAATAGATATCAAGTAAATTCCTTTCAGCGACCTTGTTGAAATTAGCATTTTCAGTAACTCAAGTATTCTACCACAATTTGTCATTTACTTTTAATCACTACTTTGAACATTAGGCTTAAAAGAAGTCCATCTGAACATCTTCCAGTTTCTGTCTATAAAACTTATAGGAAGGCTAAATCAAAGTGGTTTTTTGGGGGGCTTTTTTTTGGTTGTTGTTGGTTTTTTTTGTTTGTTTTTGGTTTTTTATTTTTCTTAATAGGCATTATGGAATTTTAGGGAATAATATGGCATTGCAGGCTGGTGCAATACCAGTGAATCTTTCTGCAGCTGGATAGTGAAGTTTTGCTGATTTACTATTATTATTATTTTAATTTACAGGAGAAAGCAAACTTTCTTTTAATTCCCTGAGGAATCAAGATCCAAGAAAAAAAAATATCAAATTACTCTTGTAAGTAATGAATTGCAATGTCCCTGTTTACTATAATCTTATCTCTTTAATATCACTTACACATTAATTGTTTGACAAAACATTGACACTTTTCTCTATTTCCGGGTAATGATCCCGTAGGATTGCAACCATTAAAGAATCATAAGCAGAAGAAGTGTAAGGTCTTTGTTGTCCATTTTTCAAGGACCTTTATTAAGGTTTCTCTCTTTTTTTTTTTTTTGTTTGTTTCATTTACTTGTAGCTCAAGATTTCTCCAGTAATGATGTGCTGATGCTTGATTTTCATTCTTCTTGACAACAGGTTTCATTATTTTTATTTATTTATTTATTTATTAACATCTTTTGGATTTGTTTCCTCATCTTGGATTAACAAATTGGACTGAGCAGAATAGCTCAGTTCAGAACAGCTGCCTGTCCTTTTTCATAATTTTCATATATTTAAATTCCTGATTAAAAGGATTGGACCCTTACAGCTTGTGATGTTATAGCAAGGAAATTATATTTTAGCATTTGAACTTCAGTCAATCTTGGTGATATTGGATACTTCAAAGCCAAATAAGTTTCAAGTAAAAATGTTTATCTAAATAGTTCTCTTTAGTTTGTTAGTTTCCAGAGTCTTTGAGCGTTGGTTAGATGTTTTTTCAACAAGGAACAGCCATTGTCCATGTCTCATTAGGAAACAAAATCCTGACTGCACCTAACTAATGATGACTTTATCCATTTGGATATATTTTGCATATGTATTTTAAATTACTCTCTTAACAATCAATAATTTTAAAAAGACAAGAAAACAAAAACAAACAAGAACAACAACAAAAAACAAACACAAAAAGTAACACATTAAGTTTGCTGTGCAACTCTCTTGTTTCTTAAAGGGAGCAAAGTTCTACATACTAGGGCCTGTTCATCCCGGGAAAGTCTGGGGTCTTTTCATACCTACGACTGTCAATTTCTATAACTGGCACTTTAAGAGAAGTGGCGAGGAAAAGGCATTAGATGCTTTGATTCCCAAAGGAATCCCTTAAACCACTGTTGTGGTTTAACTTGGCATGGAGTAAAGCATCACTCAGCTGTTTTCTCACTCCTTCCTTTGCAGTGGGATGGAGGTTAGAATCCATAAAAATTATCTATATCTTTAAAATATCTTTAAAAATTATCTATATATTATCTATAAGCTGAGATAAAATTATTTGCTAAAATGTAGAAGGAAAGAAAAAACAATTATAATGATTATTTGTTTGTTCGTTTGTTTGTTTGTTTATAAGCAAGTGCTGCGCAATGCAATTGCCACCTTTCCAGCTGCAGCAAGCCCCAATTTATACTTGAATGTTGGTCCTGGGATCAGAGGAAGGGCATGGAGGAAAAGTCTGATTCCCACATGTGGAGCACAGACACAAAGTCTAGTCTCAGAACATAATAATATCTACAGCCCTAGATCTCTTCACTTTTCTCTTGTTCCAATTCCCTTCTTGATTGCTTACTGTTATGTCCTATGATATTTGCTTTCCTGGCTGCTCAGGCTTCTCTTCAGCTGGAAAGATGACATATGCAGTCTTACAGCATGCTCAAAATTTGAAGCGTAATCCTGAGCTCAGAAAGGGCTGGGAACCAAGGCTCTTCTTATAGGGATGCTGCTGCTCAGTGTGAGCTTCAGCTGACTTTATATCAGTTACAGTCTGAAACCCATGCAATTTACACAGGAACAGCTATGGAAATAATATCTTGCCGCCCTACTAATCATAAATCTGTCACCTTTGTGAGGATTGACGTCTTGACATGAAGATTGCTTGAGATTTATTGCAGAAACTGAAGTAGGAACTCCCCTGAAATACAGGCTTCCCTCATAAAAGATGATTTCCAAATTTTCAACTTAATCACGCATACTGACCACGCTCCATAGCTAAAGAGTTGGAAATATGAATGTTAGTCTGAGGAAGGCTTAGTACAACCATAATACAGGACCCACCTGCCCAGAAACAGTATTTGATAGGAAGTGCAGTTGGTACTCTAATGTCAGGAAACATGGAGTTACTCTTCCCCATGTGCAAGATTTATCATTTGCATGCGTTGAACTTCATGAGATTCCCACTTGACATTTTTCTGGGTTTTTGGGTTCTCTTTGAAAGACAGCAAAAACAGCTCTTATATTATCCATTCCTCCCCAGTTTTGCTGCCTGTAAAGTTGCTGAAGGTGCACTTGGTGCTATCTTTCAGTGTACCATACAGTTTACAGAGTATTTGTGTTTTCCTGAGAGACAGGCAAAAAGAACTCCTGATATACAGAAATAAATCATTGTTTGAATGTCCTGCTATGGAGCTGAGCTCTAAACAATATGCACAATCCAGCTTGTAGCAGCAAAAAAAACTCCTTAGTGTCCTTGATAAACTTAGTAAGGCCAGAAATGTGCAAAATTGAACTGCAGTGCTTCCACAGACATAGTTAAAACGCTCCGTGGAGTGAATTTTCATGCTCTGGACCATAATACTGCAATTAGACTTGTCTGTACAGACAGGAGTGACATTCACCTTCATTTTGCTTGAGGGTACAATGGAGGATTGCACAGTTCATTGTCATTTTTTATTAAAACAGATAAGAATGGACTGAGGGTTGTGACCCTTATATTCAGTGAGACCTCCAAAAATCACTCAGCTGCAGAGATAACATTCAAGATCATCCTCGAGGCTGTGCATGCTCTATAGCAAGAGAACCAAAGAGCCTGGTGAAAATACTAAATGAATACTTTTTCCTGGCTTCATCCAAATGTTCTTGCTTTATGTACCTGCCTCATAAGATCAGTTCTGAAAGTTTTGCAAGTGAAGTGTAATTTGGACATCTTATTTTACCGCTGGTAACAATAATAAATAATAGAAGTATAATAGCTGGGCTGTGAACTCTCCTCCAGTTATGCACTGTACAGACATATCAAAGAAAAAGGAGTGAAAAATACTGAAAATATTCATTAACTAGCAGTAATCACACATTTTGTCACTTCTTGTCTATAGTTACACTGGAGAAATTGTTCCATTTATTTGTCTTTAGGTACATGTTTAGTGCTTCTAAAGATGTTAACTGCATTTTAAATTGAGCAGTCTATTAAGGGCAGAATCAATATTTGGGTAGTTGTCTATAATGACAGCAGTGAACAATAAATGTCCATGAAGTCAAGCAAAAATGCAAAGCATTTCTAGTTGCGGCAACTACAGAATGAGGAATAGAAGAACAATAAAACCTCATGTTCTCCATGGGGTGCCATGCAAAAATCCTTCTCTCTAGAAAAAAAAATTGAGACAGTAGCTGGAAAGTGATGGTGGAAGGATGATATTTCTTGTTCCTTAAGATGATGAAGAAAATGGAAATATTCTTCCCTACAATACTGAATGGCAATTCCCTGCTTAAAAGCAACAGGCAAGAAAAATCTGTGTTTTTCTTTTCCTCTGTATGCTACATTAAGTACTTAGTAGCTCATCTGAATTGAGTAGAAGGTGAAGTTGGCCACATGCATCATTAGACTGTCTTCCCTTTCTTGTCTCTTTCATCTTCCTTTTTTTTCCCCATCATTCTCCCCTCAGGCCACTTTGACCTGGTATTCCCAGCATTTAGCATTACAGAATCCTCAGGATTCTCATTTTTTTTGGTCCTATCCTTCACTCATTCTTCTCCTAGCTTCCACCCTCAACTTCTTGAGGAAAGGATTTCCGTGGAGTAATGAATTCCTTCAGTTCATTTGGGTTGGCAGTGAGACAGAAAGTGATGGAGTACTGTCTCAGAATGGTGAAGGATCTAAACAGCAGTGTTGATGACTGTTGGAAAAGAAAAATCTGAAAATTATATAATCCCTGAAATTTATTACACCTGCAGATTACCATTTGGCTTCCACATTTGAATATGCTATTTTGGCTTCAAGTGAAGCAATATTTTAGCATGTTCTACATCCAAAATTCAGTCTGCTTTTGATGACCTAGTATTCTATTACCTTTAGTAATTTTGTATATGATGATCATTATAATTTCTGAAATTTATTTGCTCTTTTAAATCCTTTGTTTTTGGAAAGATCTTTTAGCATTTCTGATCTGTTGTTGCTAAAATTTGCATTAGAAAATTCTTCAAAATCCTTTGTCCTTAAATCTATTTTTTTGTTGTTGTTGTCGTTGTTGTTGCTGTGATTTACAGCTTCTAAATAATTTGTAGAATGTAATTTGTAAATAAGTGCATTCTTACTCACATATGCAAATTCTAATGAACACTTGTCAGGATTCTTCTATTTTTAATAACATTGCTGTTCCTATGCTAAAAATTTTTAAAGATCCAACTAATTTTTAATAGGTCAGTGTTCTTTTTATAATAACCTGACTATTTGTTTCTGTATGAATGTAACTGATTTGCTTTATTTGAAGGTGCTAGCAACAGAGGATGCAAACATCTTTCCAGATCCAGTGCAGAAAATAATAATAAATTTTAACTTCTGCAACACAGCATGGATATTACACATACACGCACACACATAAAATGTGAATAATTCTTTTTTTTTCAATTGAGAGAGAAATTTTATAGAGGAGTAAAAAAAAACACGTAGATTTGCTTCTTATTTTCTTCTGTCTATAAATGCAAGCAACAAACAAGATAGATAGGAAATTGCAAAATATTTCAACTATTTATTGTAAGATTTAGATAGTTGCCCTCATGTTTGGGTCTTAATACGAGGCTTCTGTTTTTATAGCCTAGAAATACCCCAACTCAGTCCCAAATCAAAACTGAATCACATCCGATCAGAACAACATAAAGAATAATATAAGAAACATTCTTATATGGCCTATTCTCATATTTGAAGACTGCTATCAGGTATCCCACAGTATTCTCTTTGCAGAAATGAACAATCTCAGTCTTTCATCGCAGGTCATGCATTATCTGATCACTGTCCCTTTCCCATTCCGCTTCTAGTTTCTTCACAACTGGTTCATATTTTTTACGAATTTCAGTGTGCCCCAGTAAACATAATTACGTAATTTGGAGCCTTGGAGTCTCATAAAGTTTTTCATGCTGCATTCCATACATCTTCTAATGCTTATCTATGTTTCCTTCTAGGATTATAGTTCTGTTTTGGAATAGTACAGCTACTTACCTGCCTTTTGTTAAAACTATGTCATCATGTGGGAAGAAATACAAGATTCATTGACAGGAAAGAGCATGTTTTTTAAACGCCAAAACTGAGTAAGACCAAGAAAACTGTTGGCAGCATTGGTAGCAGTTTCTGTACATTTTACCTAATTATCCTCTAATACATTCATAAAGAATTCTTGGAGTGGAAACCAGCATATGGAGGGTTTTTGTTGTTGTTTTTTGTTTTGTTGTTTTGTTTTTAAACTCATCGATCACCTTTTTTAACAGGCTAGAGACATTAAAAATCATCTAGTTCCAACACTCTGCAATGGTAAGAGTTGCCAACCACTAGATCAAGCTCACTGGGACCCAATCCAACCCAGCTTTTGGTGTCTCAGGAGATGGGGCATCCATGACTTCTCTGGGCAACCTGTGCAACACCCTCTGAGAAAAAAGAAAAAAATAAAATAAAATCCCCCTAATATCTAATTTAAATATTCTCTCTTTTAGTGTAAAACCATTCCCCCTCTTCCTATCAATATCAGACTATGTAAGAAATTGGTATCCCTCCTGTCTATAAACTCTCTTCAAGTATTGGAATGCTGCAATGAGATCTCCTCAGAGCTTTCTCATTTCCAAGCTGAACAAGCTCAACTCCCTCAAACTTTCTTCATAGGAGAGGTACTTTCATCATCTTCATGGTCCTCCTCTGCACTCTCTCCAAAATCTCTATACCTTTTTTGTGATGAGGGCCCCAGGCCTGGACACAGTATTCCAGATGGGGTCTCAAGAAGGCAGTGTAGAGGGGGACAATCAGTCTGGTGGCTACCCCTCTTTTGATGCAGTCAGGATACAACTGATCTTCTGGGATACAAGGCACCCCTAACTACCTCTGCATGAGTGCTGTCAGTGAGTTTTTCTACCAGTCTGCACACAAATCTGGCACTGCTGCTATTCAGGTGCAACGTTTTGCAATGGCCTTCTTGATCTTCATTAGGTTCATGTAGGCCCATTCCTCAAGCATGTCCAGGTCCTTTTGGATGGCTTCCATTCATTCTATTATATCCCTGACATGAAGTGCATCAATTCTCGAGTCAGTCAAAGAAAGAATGACATGCCACCATTTCAATTTTGCCTCTTAAAACAGTTATGTCCTTTATTGTACTCTGGAATGTGTAGGTTTTAACTCATTCTGCCTTTAAAGGACTGAAATAACTGTCTTTCACTCCTTGAGCAAACACTACAATCTGTAGGCGCTTGCCTAAAAGTATGGCTGTTTCTTGGCTCAGATAAAACTGATGTTGCTAAATGCTGTGTTAGGCAAATGTCTTATGAATTAATTTGTGCCAGCAAAGCCTGAATACAAAAATAGGCAAAAAGGAAAGGGATATATATTTTTTTCCAACTTGCAAGGGAAAATTACATCTCAGCTGGGGGAACAGGAGGTGGAGTGAGAATAGATGTGATAGTATAAGAACTCTGAATACTAAAGTAAACAATAACAGGATTAGTGGGCTGTTTCCTACATTATAGGTATTGGAGTTATACCTTAGCTACTAATGAAATGCCCGATACTGTATCTTACCCTACATTAAAAAAGACATATGACCATTTCAAGTAAAAGATTAACAGAACAAACCTGGAAGTTTCTTCATGGGGAAAGCAACTTACCATTCAAATTAAAGTGCCTAAAGAAATTTCCTGAAATTGGTACAGATGATCTGTCTCAGTATCATGGATTGAATTTTCTTATGTGAGAAAAAGCCTTATAAAATTTTTAAGCAAATATAAGAATAAAGATTGTTTATTAAGAAAGGTCAAATCTGAAAATGTTACTACCACAATGATAGTCCAAACTATAAAGGCAGATATTAGTGTTCTTGGTTGATCTCAACTGGTTTTGTAAAAAGGGTTTTGCTATGCATAGTTACATGAGTCATCACAAAACATCTAACGACATCTGCATGTGTAAGCAATCAATTATGCTGCTTTAGTAATACGTGTATGTAAGAATTAAAATCGTTTACCCAAGTACTAACAGTCAATTCTTTCCATCTTTAGTTTAGATGACTAATTTCCTCCAGTTGAACATAACTGGATTACTCAGTGAGAAATACATTATTCAGTGGAGACAGGAGCAACAGTGTCCAGTTTTTTATTAATAACTGAGTAAATTCTTTGGCCACAGAGATACTACACTAAATATTTTCTGTTCTATATATACGGATTGCGCGGAATCAAAAATCAGTTGAAATTATTCATCATTCTAAATTAGAAGATGGTTCAGGGTGTTTGACCTTGATTTAAAAGCTGGAATCTGTTGCAAGGATTTACCTCTTTTTTTTTTTTTTTTTTTTTTTTTTTTTTTTTTTTTTTTTTGAGTAGGAAATTACATCTTCACTGCAGTAAATATGGAGGGTCAAAGTCTTAGCTGATGAGAATTAGATGCAATCAATGAGCTGTTATTCATATTCATCAGATGAAGATCTAGAGTAGAAATTTGAATTCTTATTTCCCAGAATGTATTCATGCAAATCACCTTGTTTTGGAAGTGTAATCAATCCCTCTGTAAATAAAGGATATTTACTACGCCATAACCAACATACTCTCGAGGCCAGTACAGTGATTTCATATTTGTGTTTCACCTGTTATTACCAGAAAATATTACAAAGTTCACAATGATTTCATTCTGTTATTTCTGGCAAATTAAATTATTGCAAATGACAGACTGGACTAATAAAATCACTGATATGGAACTTGTTTAGATATTGATATACAAAGTTCTCATGCAACACTTACTGACTTTTCACCTATATCCTATATTTTTGTGCTCTTTGGCTGGTCATGCTTAATCTTTCTGAGATGCTCAAAGTACACTACTTATTTACATTGATAAATTCTAGAAATTTTCTTAGCATTGGATTTTAGTGGCAGAATATGAAAGTTTAGAAATTACTGTGGAAAATTTTCATGTAAAGGGGACTGTCATGTACATATGGCAATGTCAAACACTTCATTGGATATGAAATTTTGTTTATTTTATCCTGTGCATTCTGTGAAAGAATAATTCTATTGTGAGGATAGTCACTGAAACACAGTACTATTATTCAAGAGGAAATGGATAAAAATGTTTGATATGACTACCTTAGACATATAAGCATGTTCTAAAATTTACTGAACAAGTTATAATACAGTATGGTCTACAGGATAATCACGAAATCTTTCTGCCAGTTTCAGCTTTAAAAAAAAAAAATAGTGGAACGCAGTCTGAGAGAGAGATTTCTGGAAAAGAGTCCACAATCTTCTTCTACTCTACCTATGTTGTTCCAGACATTACTCACCGAACACATTCACCTTTATTAAATCTGTTACTTCATCTGCGCATTCATGTGGCAACTTTGGTCAATCAGGACTTACGGCTGAAAGATTCTAGTGTACTCTATAGGAAATGAAACAGAATACTATCAAAGCATCAGCTTCTTATAACAAAGCATTCAGTCATCCATTTAATAGCAAAAAAGTCTTTCAGTAGGACCAGTGAATTTTAACATGAGGAACTAAGCCAAAGATTTCTCTGTAAACAGCTGCAATTGTTATAGAACTTCCCAAAACACTAGATTAAAAAGGCAAATTATTTACAAGTATATATTTTAATTCTATAAATTCGCATTAGAATATTGGATGTGCACATAAACTGTTTACTGACACCACAAACTAAATGAAATTCAATGTATTTCTTACATGAATTTCAGCAGTAGTCCATTGTGCATTCTTATGAGATTATTATTGGTACCATTACCTAATATGTAATATGACATTTGGCCTCAAAATGTTTCACACAGTGGTCAGCAGCAGTTGCCCTATTTCTTTCACAATGTAGAGATTTTTTTTTAATTGTCCATTAATTAAGGCAGTAATTATTAGTTGTTCAGTGAAGCATGGACATACAAAGTGATAGAGGACATAAGTGAGATAGCTCTGATGATTTAAGACTGGTCTCTTCCAGTAGCTCAGATATTTACACCCTGTGCAACTGGAATTAGAGTCAGGATAGCCAAGATGCCCAACACTGCTGTACAAAGAACTACATAGAAAGCAGTTGCCATTTCCAATAAAGAAAGAAACTGACAAATTAGAGTTTCTAGAAAAGGACCATCAAAAGAAAAAGGTGATTTGGAGACTGAACATGTGTAACATATGAAGTTGAAAGAGCTGTGTTTGATCAGTCCTAAGAAGAAGCATGTAAGGATGGGGTTCTAATTGCTGTCTTCAAGCATCTAGTGGGAAAGTATAGCAAAGATGTTGCCAGTCCCTTCCTTGAAGAACTTGACAAAAGGTTGGGGAGCTACAGACAAAAAAATTTCACTTAAATTTCCATGTATGCCCTTTTTGTGTCACAGTATCCCACAGAATGGGATGAGCAGGGGAGTCTAAGGAATCTCCATTCTTGGCGATACTTAAAATGCTATTGCACATGGCCTTGAGCAAGCTGACATATTAGTGCTGCTCCGTGAAAAAAAAAAAAGAGACCGCCAACATATGTTTTTTTCAAGCCCAAAGCATTCTGCTAATATATAGTTTGTGGCTTCTCAGGAAAGCATTGCTGCAACCTGGTAAATAAATGGCATCTCAGCCAATAGATTGTTACGTCCAGAACACAGAAAGTTTAAAGAAGAGACAGCCCAAAGGCAGGATAAACAACTCTGATAAGATGGCTCCTCTTAGCAAAATGCAAGACATCCCAATTTCCTTGAGAAGAAAGTTTGAGAGGACTAGCATATGTGTCATGACGGATGTGACACACCATGTGAAGTGAATGTTTTCTAAATTTACACAGCAAGGCTTCAAAGATGAAGAAGAGATATTGCTTACAAAGTGCATTATAACATGAAAGCCTCTTAAGTGAGCAATGATTCTTCTAACAGGCTAGCACTGATTCCCTGTGGCAACAGGGAGGAAGTGGACTGATGTCCAGGATAGAGAAGTGCAAAGAATTGCTAGCAAAGTCAGATGTATAATCCCTGCACATCCTCTAAGTGAGCTCTGAAAACAGATTTGAGACAGGAAAACATAAGAGGAAAGAAAGACACAATTCAAAACTCCACATTGAAATTATTCTCAGTATTATGCACAAATGCAGTTAAGGTAATCTCTATACCTACCATTGCATCACAGCTGGATGTACTTAATCAAGTGCAGAAAAATAAGCAATGACAATTTTTGTCATGAGACACTAGTAACTTGTTTTTAAAACTATCTCTCTGTTGGAACTATTTCCAGCCACATCTGCCCTTCCCATGCAATTGTGCTAAGGCTTAGAGATCTGCAGTTTCTTTCAGGTTAAGTAAATCTTTTAGGTGGAGGATCTGCATTAACAATAATCTTCGTTTTAAATCAAGGAATACTTCTCATGTTTCTTAGTAATAGGTTACTCATACATCTGTGACCTGTGAAACATTCAAACTGACAACAGCTGACTTTCATTGTAGGAGTGTCATGTCATTCTTTCTAAAAGGGCAGTTGTTAGTGGGAATAAAAAAATAAATAAATAAATAAATAAATAAATAATTAGGAATAAATCATTTGAAATAGATATTCAGTATATTTTATAATAGTTAGAATGTACTGACTGAAGATGATACTGGTGTTTCTTCTCAGCGAATAGGTTTGAAAGTCTGAAGCTGATGGGATGGAAATTTTTGTCATGAAACTATAAAGATTCAAAGCAATGTTAAAGAGAGAAGGAATCAGATTTTGGCGATAGCAGCTAGAAGCACTGAGAAGTTTAACAGTGGCAAAATGTAAACTGATACACTTTGGAAGAGTTGAGGCAAGATCAAAGTAGGTTGGAACATCTCGGTTGTTTTTTAGTTTGTTTTTCAGAGAGACATGAAAAAGGACATCAGGGATGGAAATAAGAGGAAAAAAGCAGAACAGCTAGTATATGAGATCGGTTTGTTTATCTGCAACATTTTGGTCTTCTCAGGTTAGACATTCGCCTTGTCAGAGGCATAATTATTAACTGTTAGCATAGGTTAAGTTCTGATATGTTTTCTTTCCATGTTGCTAGAATTACAAGGATGTCATTTTGCAGCCAGAAGACCTAGTGTGTCTCTGAGAGCATGATTTTCAAATGTTTTTCAGAGCTTATGCCTATTGATCAAGGCTCTTCACCCTATGAACTTTCACATTGCTGTACTGAGCAAAACATGTACTGTTGTCCCTTAATGACAGAGTTTCAGTCATAGCACTTAATTTCTGACCCTTTATGGGTTTAACTTTTACTCCAGTGTGACCTTCAGAATACTGGCATTAATACATGAATTTCATTTGCATATTATAGGTCCACAGCTTGAATCACTTACCCAAAATTATAATAGGTAGCTGCTATGCATGGGAAAAAATAAAAATAAAAAAAATTGTTACTCAAGAATACACAGTTTCATGTATCTAAACTGTTCTACTGGTAGTTGTGTGCATTTGTGTGTATACATATACTTACGTATACAATGAAGTAAAAAATAACCTCATAGAACTGTTGCAGAACACCAGAACATATAATCACAGAATCACAGAATCACAGAATCACAGAATCACCCGGGTTGGAAGGGACCTCAAGGATCATGTAGTTCCAACCCCCCTGCCTAGCAGGGCCAAACATACACATTTAGATCAGGTTGCCCAGGACCCCGTCCAACCTGGCCTTGAACACGTCCAAGGACGGGGCATCCACAACCTCCCTGGGCAGCCCGTTCCAGGGCCTAACCACTCTCCTTGTAAAGAACTTCCCCCTAACATCCAACCTAAATCTTCCCTCCTTCAACTTGGATCCATTTCCCCTAGTCCTGCTATTGTCAGCCCTTTTGAAGAGTTTACTCCCCTCCTGGCTGTAGGTTCCCTTCAGGTATTGATAGGCTGCAATGAGGTCGCCCCGCAGCCTTCTCTTCTCCAGGCTGAACAAGCCCAACTCCCTCAGCCTGTCCTCATAGGGGAGGTGCTCCAGCCCCCTGATCATCTTAGTCACCCTCCTCTGGACCCTTTCCAAAATCTCCATGTCTTTCTTGTACTGAGGGCTCCACACCTGGACACAGTACTCCAGATGGGGCCTCACAAGAGCCGAGTAGAGAGGGACAATCACCTCCCTGTCCCTGCTGACCACCCCTCTCCTGATGGAGCCCAGGATCCCATTTGCCTTTCGAGCTGCCAGAGCGCACTGCTGGCTCATGTTAAGTCTCTCGTCCATTAGGACCCCCAGGTCCTTCTCTGCTGAGCTGCTCTCAAGGACCACTCCTCCCAGCCTGTACGGGTGCCTGGGGTTCTTCCGGCCCAAATGCAAAACCTTGCACTTTGCCGTGTTGAACCTCATTAGGTTCACCCGAGCCCAGCTTTCCAGCCTGTCGAGGTCCCTCTGAATGGCATCCCTTCCTTCCACCGTATCAACTGCACCACTCAGCTTGGTGTCATCAGCAAACCTGCTGAGGGTGCACTCAATTCCCTCATCGATGTCATTAATAAAGATGTTAAAGAGCACCGGTCCCAAGACAGACCCTTGGGGGACACCACTTGTTACCGGCCTCCACCTGGACATAGAGCCATTGACCACCACCCTCTGTCTGCGGCCTTTCAACCAATTGCTTATCCATCGGGTCGTCCACCCATTAAATCCACTTCCCTCCAATTTGGAGATGAGGATGTGGTGGGGGACCATGTCAAAGGCCTTGCTCAGGTCCAGGTAAATGACATCGGTCGCCTTCCCTTCGTCCACCAATGCCGTCACTCCATCATAGAAGGCCACAAGATTAGTTAGGCATGACCTTCCTTTGGTGAAGCCGTGCTGGCTATCTCGGATCACATGCTCATTCTTTATGTGATCGAGCATGTTGTCCAGGAAGATCTGTTCCATGATCTTCCCAGGCACGGAGGTGAGACTCACCGGCCTGTAGTTCCCCGGGTCCTCCCTGCTCCCCTTCTTGTATATGGGAGTGACGTGACCCTTCCTCCAGTCGTCCGGGACCTCACCTGACAGCCACGACTTCTCAAATATGATGGAGAGCGGCTCGGCAACCACCTCAGCCAGCTCCTTCAGGACCCTGGGATGCACGCCATCCGGCCCCATAGACTTGTATTCATTCAGTCTAAGAAGGCACTGTTGGACTTGCTCTGCCCTTACAGTGGGGAGGGATTTACTTCCTTGGTCCCCACATAGAGGTTTGGGGATGCAGGGCTCAGGGACGTGAAAAAGACTAGAATCCTGGCCACCAGTGAAGACCGAGGTGAAGAACTCATTCAGCACCTCAGCTTTCTCTTCATCTGTTGAAGCCAGTTCTCCTTTTAAATTTACCAAAGTAGGTACACCCGTTTTGGCCTGTCTCTTCTGGCCAATGTACCTGTAGAAGGTTTTCTTATTGTTTTTCACGTCCCTTGCCAAGTTCAGTTCTGCCTGCGCCTTGGCTTCCCTGATCCCACGTCTGCAAGTCCGGACAGCATCCCTGTGATGGTATAATGTGGTATTTAGAGCAGAAAAGTGTGTATGGTACAACACACAGCTGAATTGGAAGACAGTAAATATGAGAATATTCCTTGTTCTTACAATTAAAAAAAAAAAAAGCAAAACAAACAAGCAAACAAACAAACAAACAAAAAAAACCACTCGAACATAAATCTGATAAATCTGATTTCAGTTTTAACTTGAATTTTTACAGTGAAATTACAAGACCCTGAATATAGGGATTTATATAATGAAAGTGCTGACAGACCCTTACTATGATAGCAAGAACAGGTGCTGTTATAACATAAAAGGAACTATTATGCAGTAGAAAAGTGAGTCTACAAATTACTGTTTTGAAAAATACCTCTCTGCTTATTTATATTCAATATGCAAATCATAAACTCACTTGCTAACAAAGAAACAGACTGCACTGAATTAGTGTGTATGTATTGTTTTTGCTGTTTGTTTGTTTGTTTGTTTATCTCCTTGGGTCTCATCATTGCACATTCGTACTGGCCTTTCCTTTCAGCAACTTCCTTTGTGATTGCTCCCCTTCACATCTGCTATATTTTGTGAGGCTAAAATGTAATATACATGAAGTTTCCATTCAGAGTCCCAAGGAGATCCTGGCTTTCAGCATAAACGAGCAGAGCAAAAAGACAGCAGAAAATGGAGGCAAAAGAAAAGAGAAAAAGTTGTTTGTTTTCGAAGTGGTTAATGCTTTAAGAGTTATTCTGGAAGAGAATAACTCTTCAAGTAAGTACTGGCAGCTGTGCCATCTGCAGTATAGAATACCTGATTCTGAAATACACAGTGATATCAGTCTCATATTTACTTTCAAAATGTAAACTGTACTTTTTCCTGCTGGATTCATCCTGCTTTTATTCACTTTGCTTTGTAGCTTACCTTGTGTACAAGCTTTAGACAAGATTTGACTAATGGGCCTCTGGGACTCGGCTGGTCAGTAAATCTTTTCTTTCTCCAGCTCCTTTGGCTTTGTCAAACCGTTCTGTCACTTTAGTAACCAATTGAATTAGAACTGTTCTTTTATTTGATGGATCATTCTCTATAACATAGATAAAAATTATGGCAGCATCATGGTAACAAATTGGACTGAAGAGGTGGAGGGGGAAAAGCTTAATTTACTTTTTATTCCTCCCACGAGTAAGAGGCTTACACTTCCCAGTATTACTTGAGAGATGAAAAAAAAATCTACCTGTTTATGTGAGCAATAATTATATATTCTGTGCGAGGAGAAAACATTCTGCTGTGCACTGATGAAGACTGTTAGTCATTTCATCATGTTCTGCAGCATTGCTCCTCCTGACTGCACACAGCACTAATAAAACAAGTTAATGGAGTTTATTCTGTCACAAACACTACAATTTCAAAGAGCTGATTGCAGTCTATGG
Organism: Tetrao urogallus; assembly: GCF_951394365.1. NCBI lineage: Eukaryota > Metazoa > Chordata > Aves > Galliformes > Phasianidae > Tetrao > Tetrao urogallus. Next base: position 33,141,846 of record NC_136813.1, on the reverse strand, counting down.
GAAATCAGTTTCTAACAGCATCTTAAAGATGTACAGGAGCTTCAATATATTATACTACAGAAGATATACACTAAATGGAAAGATCTGTACACAATGAGAACTCTGCCATGTTTTCTGTACTAACAAATTCTCTGTATGACAGTTTGTCTGAAAGTCAAATTAGCTAGAAGACAGAAATGAGAAATTCACATTTTATAAGATTCATTTAAACCAAATTGTACGATTTAATAAGTATCTTGCAGCTTGGATTGATGTTGATGAAGATGCACAAACCAAACACTGCTTCATAGGCTTTGAAATTGCATGTTATTCATACTAAAATATGGGTCTGATTATAAGATTCAGTGGTAATCAGACAGAATTAATAGGAGCCCTTTAACAAACCTTAACTTCTGCAGGACTGACGACTTTCCATATGAGTAGGCAGTTAGATGACATACTGTTTCATGAAATAGATTTAAATTGTTACATGAAGACTAAGGTGCACTTGCTCAGTTATTCAATACAACTTCTTAATTTAAAATATTGTTTAATAGATGTAGTTAACTGAATGGGCTGGGGCAGTCGCCAGGGTCCACAGGGGCCCCTTGGCCCTTGGGAAACCATGGCAACAAATGTCTTGAAGATAAGAGAGAAGAACAGGTTAGACCAAATAAGGAGGAAACAAGATATGCCACATGTCCATTGGTCAGAGATAACGGTAGTAGCCCTAAGGCATGGGGAAAGTTTTAAGAAGGATGTGCTCCTTGCAATTAATGCCATTTTGCCGCTCACCATATTGGTGTCATGAGAAGCGTGCAAAACTGACCAGGGCTGTCGGAGCACTTTCACAAGGAGACTTCAGCCAGGGTCGCCGAAACAAAGGCGACAAATAGATATGAATATTTACTAAGTAATATGTTCTTCCACCCCTTCAGTCTAACTCCCGTTGAAGTCTGAGTAAAAGTAAAAATAAAAAGATGATATTTCATTGTTCTTGAACTTAGGATCAAAGAAATGCATTTCCACTGCAGATAACTGCTGTTATACTTCACTGTTTCCTTAAACATCTATTCCTCATCTATTTGGCTCATGAAATACTAATTAAAGTTAGGGATTCTTTCTAAAGCTAAAGCTTATTAAAATTTCTGAACTTGAGATTTTCTGATAAAGGCAGATACTAATGGGTCTTCCTTTGTGTAAAATTTAAGTGCAGTGAAACAAGCGGGAGTGCCACCATAGCACTGGAAATAGAGTCATGAATTTGAAGAAAGAATAAGAAAAATATACATACTTTTAATGCAGACTTACCATTAGAATGCACTTTGTCCTTATTTGCATTGCTTTACGTAGCTTGGTCGGAAACAGGGACAAAGATGGCAGCAGCAGATGTGAATATAAAATTTGTACACTCTTAAACATATGGCCTTAGGTTACTGCAAACAGAATAGAGATGGTAGTATTGCCTTTTCCCTAACAGAATTTCTCTTAAACATGACATGTAGCCAGTAAAACCCATTTGCAGCCAGTACAAAGAGAATCCCTAGGATATAGTAAATGTTACCTATATCATTTTAAATATCTTTCAGGCAGACATGTATCTTCCTAATACTTTCTCTTTTTGCTCTTTCTTGTAGTATTTTCAAGGTTAGGGACATTTTCTGAAGAGAGATAATCCAACGTAGTCAAAAATATTATTGATTTTATTTTCATTGTATCGTTTGCAAGATGTAAAGTCTATCTTTTTGATAAAATTATGTATTTTTAGAGCATTCAGTTAATGATGAATTTAATATTATATTTTCTCCATAACATTTAAAAGTGCATACTGTTCTTTAATTAAATAATATTTCAAAGTAATTCAGTGCTTAATACCTATTAAGTATCACTTCTTTACAATATCAATTACTAATACTTTTAGTGAATATATTGCGTCTGTGTCAGTCCGTCTTGGATACATTTAACCTGCAAATAATTTTTTTTTTTTTAATGTTACTTCTTACATTGCTGATTAAAGGGTTGATACTACTGCTGGTAGTTCAGTGGGATATCAGTAATGGAACATACTCTCTCAAATGCACTGTCAAATCCTGAATAGGTCCTCTGAAATTCAGAGCTTCATGTTTCATTCTGCAATGTAAATGTGCAGCATTACATGTATGAATCAAGATCAAGAAAGGATATGCAGAGAAGCCTACAGGATTGCTGACTGAAAGCTGACATAGCGTGTGAAAAGAGGATTACTCACACCTTCTGTCAGAAAATGGCACAAGAGTTTAGTGCCCAGTTAGAAGAACAAGAACTGTGCTCAAAACCATTGCTAATCTGATGTATTGATTGTTCATTATTGTATCTCTACTTATTGTATCTCTACTTATGACAATATCTCTTATACAATCTCTTATATCTAATACAATATCTCTTATTGTATCTCTACTTATGACATTCTTAGATGTCATGAAGGAAACAACAAGAACTTCTGCCTAATGCTTTCAGGCAGTATTTAGGACTGCTTTGGGGCATAATATAGCATTAAACATCACTGTAGAGTTCTTCAGTGGTATTTAAATGTTCATGAGGAGCACGGTTTAAGATGGCATGACGACAACAGTCTCCAAGTGCTATCATACAGAGAAACACAGTTATGAGCTACAGCCCTGTTGAAGATCTTTATTCTCATAGTTTAGCTTCACCTCAAGTTTATACTGCCATAGATATCATCTGTCATGTTATCTGAAAGGATTCATAATATCTTTGTTTAGATATTGAAATCTAAAGCATTAATGCTCAAGATATACCATTCTACAGGAACCATAGGAAACACATGTAGGAATCCCTATTTCCTGATACAGTTTGTAGTTATTGTGTCACTAGTTTTAAATAGTGGTATAATCTATTCTCTCTCATACAGTAAGAAAGAAAAAATCATAAAATGATGACTTCCTTTACTGTTAGCTTGACTACAACTTCAATCATATTTACATTATCTACTGTTTTGGTTTGTTTTTTGGTTTTTTGTTTTTTTTTGTTTTTTTTTTTTTGTTTGTTTGTTTGTTTAATTGTGCTGGTTTCAATAAGCATCGAGAGTAGTTATACTAAGGCAACTAAAAGTTGAAAATTAAGTTATTAGCTGATAAATATTACTTTAACATTTTAATTAAAACACAGCAATAAAAAATACTGAAAGTAAGAAATTATTTTAAGTTTCTGAATAATACTGTGCTTAATTCTCAATTTCTGTCCAACCATAATAAATCTTGAAGCTTCATCATTTAAAGAAAATGAGAAAGTAATTGACCTACCAAATATTTTTGCATCAGTGTTAAAGAAGTCCCTACAGTTCTTTACCTCCTAATGTTTCTGCAGCTCCTTGTATAGTATTAGATTTTTTTTTTAACATTTTTTTTAGATTTTGTGTTTTCTGCAAGGATTTCCCTTGATACCAAGTCCCACAGATCCATCTTATCTCAATATGTAGATAATTCCTTCTTTCCTTCTTAAGAAAACTGAAAATGAGTCACTAGGGAAATGAAAGTCCCATTTGAGTACTCAAACATTCTATACAACCCACAGCACCACCTTTTATTTCAACATATCTGTAGGAATTTGTCACACATTGCTGAAATCCTCTAAGGGAAACTACAGCAGCTGTTTAAAAATACTTGGCATCAGGCTACAACGTATTAAGGCAGAAGTGATGAGCCAAAACATACCAAATTGAATTGCAAGGGCAAAGTAGGTATGCAAAATGGAAATCCTCAGTTGGAATTTGGACAATCCACCAGGACTAAAATTGCTACTCTTGAAAATTGTGCTGTGGAATTAAAACACAGTTGTGACTATGCTTGATAGAAATCTTTCTAATCCCCTTATTCAGGAACTTACTATGAAATATTGACTGTGTAGATACTAGACAATTTATTGAAGCTGTAGCCATTGGGAGCTAATGAAAGTTGTAATGCATTATGATGATCTGCTCTGTGGCATTACTGTAAAATATATACCCTACGAAAGTCAATCTTAAATGCATTTTTCTGCTGTGATGAATCATAGCGTAAAAGACTTAGGGTCTACTTCATGTTTTTGAAACTTCTTTTTCTTGAAAGTAGCTATTTATGTCTCCCATACGTTTAAAAATTACACTCTTTGAATTGTTACAAAGAATACAATTTAAAGTTATTGAAATTATGAGAAAACTGAGTTAATAAGGCCTTTGCATGAATTTCAGCTAGAGATTTGAATCATAACTTGAAGAGAATAGAGAATCCATTGTACTATGAGATACAAGGAGATGTTTCAAATGGGCAAAATAGTTAGAAGGTAAACTCAAGCTGTGTTGTTGCTTTACTACGTAGAAGAAATACCGGTAGCAGACGAGCTACGTGGGAGATCTACTAGAGGAAGTACTGAAAATTTTGGTTAAAATAAAATACAGAAAGGAAGACTCAGCTTGGAGAGCAGGTATAAGGAAAATGCTATTTTCCAAAATAAAAATTGTAGAAATGTTGAAATGTGGGTAGTGCTTGAACTGCAGTAGTCACTGCAAGCATAGGGTGTTGAGAAACTGACAAGTCCAGATCAAACCATAACATTAAGTACAGTGCAAAGAAAAAGCTGAAAGTCAAAGACCAAAAATATCATTAGTGACATCTCTGAATTCTCTCTGAATTACTTTCATTTGCTGCAAGTTCACAAAATAAAATGATCAAGTGACCAAAATTATAATGAAAATAAACAGAAGTCATAATCAGTTTCCAATCTAAAAAGTTTTGGATTTGTAGATGAAGAATTTTTATTTATTTTTTAATTATGAGAAAGATCCAGTGCAATCAGACAATAATTGTCAATGAAGCTAACACTAAAAGAAAAAGAAACAAGATGAGTTCAGACAACAGAAATGTAACATATAACATATATATGACATAAATTAAAAAAGCATATTATATAGAACTTACATTCTTTTCTAAGAATGTTCTTTAGTATGAATTTCTTAGGAATGTAGTTAAAATAATTTCCACTGGACGTAAACACTTACTCCCTGATTCTCACCAAAAAGACATTTCTTGACAGAATTCATTAAGAACTTTGCCATTCTTGATTAAAATATAAAGAAAAAGCAAATAAAAATTCTAGCTAGCTAGCTGATAGCTTGCTTTTGCTAACCAAGGCCTCAGTACAGTCACTGTATATGTTTCTTGCTTTCAGTCTCCTTTGTGCAAATGCTCTAAGATTTTAAAAGGGTCATAACTTCAAAAGCAATATATTCCATATATTTTAATATGTTTGTATATGTTTGCTCACAGGCAAGAATGTGTTCCACTGACAAGTGCAAATTATCTGCTAGTGGTTGTCTCCAGTCAGCAGAAAATGTGGTAAGTAGTCATGATCATCAGTAGGAATTTAGAAGAGGAAAGGATCAGAAAAACTGAAGTTATTGGGCATCAAAAACACAACTTTCCAGTAGAATGAGGTGCAAGAGAAAGGGGATGGGGAGAGCCAGTGACACCCTGAGGAACCTTAGGATAATCTAAGTATTTTATATGTGCAAATGAAAGAGTACATGAGCTCTGACAATTTGAATGTGTGCAATCACACGTAGGAGAAAGATGAGAAGGAGCTGAAGAAATGCAGACAACTACATAAGAACTTGGACTTCATATTTACTTGCTAGAGTATATAATGCCCTCAACAGTAGCTCTTGGTAAGTGCTGATTTTTAATTAGAAGTACTGAAACAAGATCTTCCTGATCATTATTAGACACATTTCACCTTACAGACAAAGAATATTGGCTCAAGTACTCATTAAGTATTTGAGCTTTACAGTTAGCTTTAGCTATACAGACAGAGAAAAAAACCACCAATAAAATTCTAGAGAATAACCTTATGTTCCTTTCTTTACAAAAGAAAAAAAACATGCTCTGTGTAGATGAATCAGAAATGGGATACCATGGAGTAGAGTTCAACTAAAATGACTGATCTTTACAAATTACACTAGTTTAACAATAGAGATCCATCAAAGTCAAATAACATAATGCCAAAAAAATCACGATATTTTTTTTCTTTTTGTACTTCTTTCCTTTAATCTTTTCTCCTCCTGTTTCTGATTTAGTCTCTATTTTATGGTGATGTTGTTAAATGCTAATGAGGTCACTCCTGGTCTCATCTCCGCTAGCATTTTTGGCATAATGATTTCTAAAGCTGAACAAGCCTTTTGGGATAAGTGAGATTAACGCAGCAGGAGACATTTTCAGAGGTTCAAGTAGGAGCTTCCATTGAAACTGATGGCACATAAACCTTGCTGGTTTATCTACATTGCTGATTTTTGTGTGTGAAATGGGATCTCCACTTAAATCCCATGGAGGCTAGTGTTCCAGCAGGTACTTTCCCATTTGCCATGACTGTAAGACTCTCTATCTTTTTCCATCTTTCCTTATTGCTCGACTATACAAGCATAAAGCAAGCTCAGAAGAGTAATTTCAGGAGAGATGCAAAATGAACAAACATTTGTATTAATATAAATATATATATGAAGCTGTATGAAGTAGTCATTATCTATAAATCAGTTTAACAGTGCCTCCAATGATCAGGATGAAATGAATTTGGACTTTATAATTTTTGTTCGTTTAGTGTTTCTGTTTTGTTTTTGTGAGTTTGGGGTGTTGTATTTTGGCAGTGTGGATTATGTCATGCTAATCTATAGGAAAATATAGAAATCTGGGCTGGCTGATCACAGGTTTGTTTAGGACTCAAACAAATTCTGTTTGCTTAATTTTTTGAATCTTGAATACTATGTTTTTTTTTCCCCCAACTTTTTATATCAGCTTAATTAATTCCTTCTAGAGGAGGTCTGTTTCCCCTCCCTCCCTCTCTCCCTCCCTCTCTTCCTTCCTTCCTCCCTTCCTTCCTTCCTTCCTTCCTTCCACAGGAAATTGCTGAACTAAATTAACATATATCCTACTCAGTTGCCCAAATCTTTAGATGTGCTATAATAACTTTGATGACTTCTTGTGAAATAGAGCAGACCTAAAACTTTCTGACTCTGTAAATGAGGATTATCTGCAGATTTAATGGCCACAAGTAGGCTATGTATACTTATATGTTCTTAAATCTGTTTGTTGCTGACCTTCCTTTGGTTTCAATGAATGAACTAGATAGGCCTTCGCTCTAATCCAGTGTGACAGTTGTACTGTCCCTGTCTTGAAAGATTTTCGGCAGGTGCTGAGATTCTGCTGAAGCTCTTATGTAATTCTCATGTCCAATTCCACTAAATAAAGACAGAGATCTGTAACACCGCAGTAATGCTTGACTAACAAGTTAGCTGCTAGATCCCACTGGTTTAGTGCAATGATCCCTTAGGAATTGGGTAAATATTTAAGACAAATATGCATGTATTCACCTTTTCCATTACAGCTAAATGTTAAAAACAAACAAACAAACAAACAAAAAAATAAACAACAACCACAACAAAAAACATACAAAGCTAACACCACCTATGTAAATATACTGAACTGGGAAGCATAGAGATTTACTGTTGTGCACTTAGCCATTAAGCCAGGAAGTAGATGCCTCATCTTCCCTAATTTGCAGCCAATTCCTGACTCAGATTTTCCTTCCTTAATCAGCTCAATCAGCAGAAGTGTCGTAAGAATAAGGACAAAATATAAGCTGAGTAAGGGCTCTGTTCTTTATCTAAAGAGAGAGAGTGATCAGTCTGCTATTTCTAATGGAGACAATTTATAAGCAAATATTTTTCGAAACTGAAATTCTTTTCTTTTGAGCTATTGTAGACTTGACAAAATATTTGGCAAATTATCTATTACTTTCTCTAATCAACCAGAGAAAAAAATGAACCAAGAATTAGAAAATATCAGATACGACTTCTGGATGTTATAGATCTTAAATCACAGTATGTGTCAATGCTGCAGCATGTGTAGTCTTAGAGCCAAAAGGCCCCTATCTATTTTTCTCCTTTCAGACAGAAAAGGAAAAAGCATAAGAGGAGGAGCATGATTATTCCCACAGATGTCAACTTTAAATTCTCACTGAATTGAAAGTGGGCAGAGCTAAGCATTCCCTGACGTTCTTTTTCTTTTATTTTTCTTTCCCTATCCCTCTGAATCTGAAGTCCTTACTTTGATATGGCTTTATGACATGACATGGTTTCCCTCTGTCCACTGTTGTTTCCACAATACAGAGAAAAGGTGAGAAGAGGGCAAGTCTGTCTTTTATTTCTAGAAGTTGATAACACTTTCCTCTGAGGTAATGGAACACTATGAGGTGTGCTCTTGCATATTACTTCTTTTCCTAATTAAATTGAATGTGATAGTGAGAGCAGGTTGACATTGTAAAGTAAATGATCCAGGGCTTTAGTAATGAAGACACATTCAGAGTGAAGTTTATTGTTTTAATTTTAATTCTGAACAATCCAAACACTATTGAGTAGGTTGTTCTAAAATATCCTGCAGTGCATTTTCCCTGTGAAATATGTTTCAGCATGCTGCATACAAAATCATTTATAATAAGTTGATTTATGGATTGAAATGGCTTATTTATATGCAGTGTGAATTGATATAAAGTGTTTACTGAATTTTCTCAGTAATAGTCTATCATTAGCCAGAATTCCCAGAGTGGGAGAAAAAGGGTAAGACAATAGAGACTAAAAAAAATACTGTACCATGTCTCATCTGCTTGGATAGGATCCTTTTTTATTAAATATGAATTTCAAAATGACTAATTCAATTTTTTCTTGTCTTTAAGCCAAAAAGTTAATTTGGAGGGAAACACTCAGGATATTAGAAAAATGGGGTTTATCAAACCCGAAACACAAAATATTCATTTATATTGCAAAAATGTGTTTGTTTTTTTTTAATATATAAAAATTTCTATAAAGTCACTGCTTACCTGTACATTGTGTTTTGACTTTTCGTAATTTCAGAACTTGAATATCCTGTCAGTGGGTTTCACAGTTATAATGTGAATTAGCAATTCTAGCAATTCTAGCAATCTAGCAGCATGCAGAATCAAGCCTGATTCTCCTTCCAATACTAAGCCATTTAATAACAGACAGTATGTCTGATATACTACATTTCTGCAGCGCAGCAGCCTTATTATGTACTGTTGCTTAACAACTGTTGCTTAACAACGGATGAGGGTAATCCTGACTTTTCCATCACAGAGCCTTTCAAACTGAGCATCAGTACTAACATCTACCTGTCTGTAAGGATAACTTGGAGAGGAGGAAGTCACTGCAAATATTCTTACCCTCTATTAATCTATTTTCATCTTGCATACCTTGAGCATTTTCACAATTAAGTGTCTACTGTCCGTGGCAGCTTCATGAAAAATGCTTAATACAAATTATAGTCTATACAACTCCCATTCATTGCTTACATTTTAGCCGATCTGTATTCCTATCATTCCCTTTCTTACTCATAAGATGGCTATCTTTATTTTTATTTATTGAACTCGGGAGAGTTCTCATGTTAGTTACAGATTAGTGCAAACCTGTTATTCAATAATGGCATCAATAATGAGAATAATGTTAAAAATTCACTCAAGCAATAAATATCACTGCATAGCATCAGAGTTTATTATGTACACATTTGGAAATTGGAGATTGACTTAAAAATGACAAAATACTTGGGGTTTCAATAAAACTTTCTGCAGCTGTACTACCCTTTAAGCTTTACTCTCCATTTAAGAAAAAAAAAAATCTAAATCTAAATCATACATTATAAACTCACAGTTTAGCTATTTCAACAACAAGGGAAAGTTGAAAGCCAGCTCAGTCACTGAATAAGCGATATTGAAAGCTTCAGACACCAACCATGATTTAAAAGTAATAGGAAGAAAGTAAGAATGTTCAGACGAAACAAAGAGATTTCAGAAACCTGGAAAACAACTTTAAATCAACATTTACACACATAAAAATGTTAGCTAAGTTCTTACCTGTTTCTCTTGTAGAAAGGCAGTATAATGGATTTATTACAATATCTTAAAGGAGATGTGAGTGGGTATTCACAGTGTTTAGCTTAAACAAAGGGAGGCAAGCAACCCTGCATTCCCACATTCAGAGAAGAAATAATTCATAAGATTCTCAAGGCTGGACAAGAAGTAATCTCTCCCGTGGACTTCTCATAGCAGAAATACAGTCACCACCTTGGTTAAGAAAATAAACAAAACAAACAAACAAACAAACAAAGCCCAGCCAATTACTAATCCCAGCTCCTTGAAGACTTACAGATTCACTCTTATGAAACTTCACTCTTGCTTAAAACGTATTTCAAGAACCAAGCACTTTTATCTGTTGCTTTTTGAACGTAGATTTTGTGCCACAGGCTTTTCTGTAGGCACAAGGATGGACTATTTTGATCAAAACTAAACATCTAAATCCACATTTTCATTTTTCTGTCCAGTTTTATGATTTATAATGATATATAGAAGGAGAGTGTCTGCTCCTTTAAGAGTTTTGGGTCATGGACCTTTTCTGAGGCAACAGAGGGATAATAAAAAAGAGAGAAATTATAGGAATCAAGTCTCATCAGACGCAGTAATCAGTGAGGCCATGTGAAAATCTGGGAACATTTATTACAACAGGTTTATATGCTTGAGGGCTTCTAATATGGAAGTTAACCAGAAAACCAGATCAGTTGTACTAAATGCTAAGAAAAAAAAGATTCCAAAACATGGAATCACAGAATCACAGAATGGCCTGGGTTGGAAGGGACCTCAAGGATCATGAAACTCCAACCTCCTCACCAAAGGCAGGGCCACCAACTTTGACATTTCATACTAGAAATATTGATGGAAACGTTGATTCCAGCAAGGCTGTTTGAGTGAGGATATCTGTGTGTGCCTGCACTAGTGAGCTTCTCTCTCTAGCAGCCAGGGAAGAAGAGAAGGGGATCTCAGCTGTGTCTGTGTTTGCATGTCTTGTGTATAAGTATCACTGAAAGCAGCAGAAAGGTTGGAAGAGGAAACATATGCAGGCAGGCACAGTCACAAGCATAAATAAAAATTTCTTTTAAAAATCCTAATATAATTAAGCCAATGATAAATTAAAAAGTAATGCTTCATGACTCATTCAGACTCAGAAGCAAAATATGGTGAACAGGTAAAAGCTGCACTCTGTCAGATGGAGATGGAGAGATTAAGCAGGGGTTTTTAATGTCTTCACCTAGAAATTCCTATGACAGTTTAAATATCTTCTCATTTTTAACTGAATCTCTGAATTTTCAGTTTGTATGGGATGTTTTTATTTTTGTTAAGTGGTTTTTTTTTTTTTTTTTTTTTTTTTCCCCTATTCTTTCTGCTTTAAAACTGATTCAACCTGCTCACAAGGCTGTGTTCTTTCAGTGATAACTTGGGAGTTAATTATTCCCTTGTCATCTCTGGCATCATTCTAAGCCTATCTTCCCTAAGTTTCTGTTATGAACCATTCCTTACACTCTCAATGCTTTTTGCTACGCCGGTCCTGCAAGCCCTTGTGAAAATATTTAATTTTTCCTACATAAAGATCTTTTGTAGTTGTCAGCTGAAGTGTGCATTAAAAAAGCATAATTATGAGCCTACTGATTTGATGCGTAGTGGATCAAAGCATTTCACAATGACATAGCTTCAGATCTAAGCAGGTATGTTTATAGGGATTGTTTTTCTTTCCTAATATACCACATTGCAGGGGACACATCATATGCATGGAATTACTATTAGTGAAATCCATTCAATATCCACAACATGCTCTATTATCTCTAATGGTATAAAAATGTGAAGAGAGGTATTTTAATGCACTTCAGACTGTTTAGTGTGCTGTGAAGCCAGTGCCAATTGCCTGTGGAAATATCAGAAAGGGCCCTAGCAGATGTTGCAACCATGGATGAAACCAGTCTAATTTCGGGGTGACACACATTTTGCTTTTTAGATCTGTTTGCAGTTTCATTTCCTGTTTGCATATGGGATTAAATGACCTCATTCAGCAGCGGACATTGGAATAAACTAACTCAAAAGCAGCTTTGCTGGTGGTCAGGCTGAATAGCAAGCTGGCCATGAGTCAACTGTCAGCTTTTACAGAAAAGAAAACCTGCCACATAATGGACTTTATTAGCAAGAATGTAGACAATGGGTGAAGGAAACTGATTCTTTTCCTCCTGACAGTGTTTCTGAGCCAAAATCTAGAATATTGTGTCCAGCAGTGAGCTTCCAAATGCAAGAAAAATAATTTATGTACCGCAATAAATCAATGAAAATTGATATACTGCAAGAAGGTCAAGTGGATAGAGCACGTGTTGTGTGAGAAGGGGCTGAGAGAGTATGAGCTACTCACCTTAAAAAGAAATCATTAAGAAGAAGTCTTATTCTGTCTGGTGGGTGCAGTAGAGAGGAGTTGGGGACCAACTTCTCGAAAGTGAATAGTGGAAGAATAAGAATACATAAGTCAGGAAAAAGACACGGGGAATTATTTAAATGTTAAAAAAAAAAGAAAAAAGAAAAAAGTACCTTTAGGATCATCAAAACACTGTAACGTTGCCTACAGGGACTGTGAAGTTTCTGCACCACAATAAGTTCAAAACACAGTCGGGTACAGTATAGACCATCCAGTTCTATTTGGGCCTGGAGATTGAGCAAGAGGATGGGCTGGAAACCTGTGCCTACAATATTCTGTTGAGATAATTATCTAAATTTATCATTGCACCAAAGATGAAAGCAGAGTCTAAAGAATGTCGTTAAATGTTGTCCTTCACATTAATTGCAGAAAGAATGTAAACATTTTTCCTATTGTAATAAGTTACTTAGGCATTACTGAATCATACCTTAGAAATGCCTAGAGCTGTTAAAGGAATGTCTGTCAATAGCCCAGATGCAAATGTCTCCATTGACATGTCTGAATTCTGTGAGATGGAAAACACACCTTCATTCTACTTGTTAGGTATAAACCACTTTCATGCAGAATATAGAATTATTAGAAAATGGTGAGTGCTCCCTCCCTAATCTAAGCTAAGCTTGGGAGGGCTTTTCCTGAGTACCTAGTAGGCACTCAAATTATCCATCTCAAATTATCGCTGTGCAGAGCTAGCCTTCAGAAAGAAGGAAATGGGTTTTGTAACACCAGTCAGTGTTGGGGAGGACCACCATACTGGAGATGAGAAGGGAGTGGTGAAAATCTGGATTTAATGTCTTTATTTACAGAAATGCTTTTGGTTTGCAACAATGCAAATATGATGAGAAATACTAAAGAACTAAGTATGGTTTTGTGGGTTCTTACAAGGCTGAAGGCAGCTCCCATTTTCACATACTCAGCATTTGCACAGAGGTCCGTGAAACAAACGTGAGTTGCTACACACACAGTTATCCACACCTCTGAACTGCCAGCTCTCTTATTTGTCTTTCTGTGGTCCCCAGCAGCAGCTTTGTCTCCAGAAGAAACCTTAACTGGGAAGCATGTGGACTGAACCAATACAAGTCACCTGGTCAGTGAATGACCTCTGACCCTGTTTTATTCAGCTGTGTGGGCACAGCCACAGTGACTCGTTTAAGAAATTAGGAGCATGTCTTAGCTAAGAACATTACTTTTGCCTGCAACACCAAAATATAACTCATGTGACTTCGTGAAACTAAATATTCTTCTGTTCACCTTTTGTAGAACTGGAAATAAAATAAGGGAGTTTAGCCAAATTTACAATGAACTTGGCTTCATGTTATCCCATGGTTCTACAAACAAAAACCTCAATTGACAGAATATAAACAAAATAAATGTGCAGCCTGGCTTTCTGAGCCAGTCACTAGTATATGTATAATTAGTTACAGACTGAGATTTTAGTCTCCTGTGGCAAAATTAAATCATTTACTATTTACTTTCTTGATTTATGACTGATGGAGTTACACTGCTTTTATACACATTTGGATGTATATTTGTTATACTGATATGACTTTAATTTTGGAGTGCCTTTTCAAATGTTATTTTGTTGGTGTCTATTTCTGGCTCTCTGGGATTAGATATTTTAGCCAGGCACTATATTATAAATGCCTTCTCTGAACTTGCATTTTTTATTTAGATATGGGACAAGGAAATAAGTAGGGTAACAAAGAAGACATTACTCCAGGTTTTCTGAAGAATTTGTGAAACTGTCTGATTATATGTATCCAAAAAAACAAACATTTATAAAATGAGAAACATTAAGATTAAAAAATATATATCTGTTTCATAATGGGAGAGTTAGTTTTGACTGTGGTCTCATGTACATATGAGGGAGGTAATTGATGTAATCAAGGTTTAATAGCTGTAAAAATCCATTTCTGTGAATAACTTAAATAGCTTGATTTAAAGCTAAACTGAAAGTTTATTTTCCTGTAACTACATATTCAAACCACAAAGAGATTGTAACACCGAACAATAATGGAATTAATAATCTCTATCAGTTTACTGTGAAACACTACAGAAAAATGTTTCAAGGGAAAAACGGCAAAAATAAGAAAAATACAAATGAGAAGTAAGAGCTTCCTAAAGTTCAGTGAATAGACTCCTAAGCTTTGAAGTACACTATTCAATGAAGAGAGGCTTTTCTACTAAAATCCACACTGTATGGGAGCTTGTGACGCTGTAATTGGTTCAATTATGTATCCACAGTAACATTTTTTTCACTTTGACAAGGTTTTGTGTTAATACTCCTCAAAAACTACATATGCGAAGTTATTTAACTGTTTAAGGCATAACCACATTAATTTATGATATTAAGATAAAGGGTATGTAAAACTGATACTGATTTCCTTCATTTCACTTCTCTAATCATCATTACCACTGTGCAAAATACTTCTGAGAGTGTAAGGAATAAAAAAAGAAAAATCATCCTGAGAATAGAATTTGCTGCTGCAATGGAAACACAGCTAGCAGTTTATCTCAGTACACAAGTGGGAGTAGAATTTGGCTTACACACCCATTGATGCTTTTATACCTCAGAACTACTAGGATTGCTGTTGAACATTACTAAAACTCCAGTGTAGCGTGGGCACACAGTTAAACTCTCATTTTCTCTAAAAACTGCAATGTTCTTTTAACTATGTCAAAGAAAAAACAATAACAGGAGCTCCAGAGGTACTGAATGTTGAAGTACATATAAACATCCTCTTGGTAGAAATGATTGTGTATATGAGGTAGAGATTTCTTAAGTATGAATGTTTTTGTACAGAGTCACTTTTCAGACACAGCAGATCATCTTTCAGAGTTGTTTCTAAACCAAAGAAGGTTTCTATACCAAAAGACTCTTATTCTCCGGTGAATCAGATATTATCTCTTCCTTAAAACCTTGATTGTAACTGCAATTGTATCCTTTAGATAATAATCTTTTTATTGAGGAATGTGTTTTTAAAACGTGCCTGTTAAATATACACGTTCCAATTACAGTCAATGACACTTAAACACTGCTAAATGTCAAGTACAGGCTTACGTACTTTCCTGAATAATTTCCTAAGGAACGGTTTGGGTCTTTGCATTTGTGTATAGCTTTCTCATTCCCTTACTGCTCTTTGACCATCCACTGTGCCATGCCAGGCAAGTACATTTTATACAATACAATAGCATCCCTCATCAACACAAGAATGCTGGGAAGATTACAGAGGTGCACTTTCTATTTTGTGTACCTGTGAGATTACAAAAAAATATTTGATATATCTACCTTGCAGTTATTTATATAACATAACATAAAAGTCATTCCAAAACAAGAAAAAAAGATTTATGTGATAGCTTAGTGACTGATTGCAGTCTCAATGAACACAAGTAAATGCCTGTAAACAAAATTGCACCTGAGTAGTCTATTTTCTTTGTCTGTGCTGAAAGTAAGGCAGAAAATCAACAAGAAACTTAAATAACATCCTTTCAATTTCAATACGCTAAAATACTGGTAACACAGGGAAAGGATTTTAATGTAAATGTATAAATCATATATACGGTTGTTTACTTTTCTAAATAGTTTTTCAGACATCTGTTTCTTTCAAAAGCTTCCTTAGATTACTGATGTGTTCAAAATGTGAACACTGGCATGTTTATTCAGTGAGTAAAAATGGACTTACAGTACATGACTGGACAAACTCCAAGGCAATTTTAATTTGAGTATTAGTAACACCGAAGTTGCAATTGCATGGCTTGCAGTATTTGTCTTGTCCACCACCACTGCCTGTGTTGCTGAACATTTTGTGTTACTCATGGCTAGCAAAGACCAGTCCTCCATCTCTGCAAGTAACTCAATAGTCTATCCTAATCAATGTGTGATATAGCTCATGAAATACAAATCTCCATGGTAAGTCATTTGTTAAGTGATTTGTTAAGTGACTAAGAGGCAAACACTCTTTTTTGATTTTTCATTATACTTGTGGATAGTCGTTAAGAAGTTTTCTACAGATTGATGCATGTATGACCTCTACCCTGCTCTCATAAGTCCCCACCTGGAGTACTGTGTCCAGTTCTGGAGTCCCCAACATAAGAAGAACAATGCGCTGTTGGAGCAGGTCAGGAGGAGGGACACAAAGATGATCAGAGGTCTAGAGCACCTCCTCTATAAGGACAGGCTGAGAGAGCTAGCTAGCAGCTCTTCAGCCTGAAGAAAACTCTGAGGTGACCATATGATGGCCTTCCAGTACCTGAAGAGGGCCTACAGGAAAGCTGGGGAAGAATTTTTTGTAAGGGTGGATAGCAACAGGACGAGGGGGAGTGGTTTTAAACTGGAAGAAGGTAGATTTAGATCAGATATTAGGAAGAAATTCTTAACTGTGAGAGAGCTGAAACATTGGAACAGGTTGCCTAAGGAGGTTGTAAATTTCTGCTCCTGCGTTCAAGGCCAGGCAGGATGGGGCTTTGAGCAACCTGGATTAGAGGTAGATGTAGATGTCCCTGCCTATAGCAGGGAGAGTGGACTTAGATGATCTTAAAGGTCTCTTCCAACCCAAACCATTCTATGATTCTATGATTCTATAAAGAAATTGAAAAAAGAAAACTTAGGTACATTATCCTAAAAGGCAATGGGGTTGGTGTGAATGTTGAAGATGTAGATTGTTTTTTTGTTTTGTTTTGTTTTGTTTTGTTTTTCTGCAGAGATAGGAAGTAAGATTCAACATTAGGAAATTTTATGGCTCAAGTAGCTAAAGACCTATGTCTGATAGTATTATTGACCTAGAATTTATTTCTGAACTAGAGTCAGAAGAGATCTCTTCTGCACTGCCCAGCCTTGTGTTACTATGAGTGTTACCAGCACATACTTGTACATTCAGTATAATAAATCAGGAAACAATATTGACTTTCAGCCTTTCCTAAAAATAAGACTAAAGTGAATATTCTTCCTGTTTTGCTAGGCCTAAGTTCTCACAATATCATGGAGATAACTTTCAAGTAAGAGCTTTGTTTTAAATCAGATTTCCAAATGATTTGGAAATACCTATTCAAAGAAGAGATAGTCTAGAGAAGAGTTATGCTCAAGATCATAGATGTACTCTAGATATATAGCTATTGGGACATATGTGCCATACCTTTTGTTGTTAAATTTGTCTTTTTTACATGTATGTGTGTATGCATTCTAAACTAGGAAAGCTAAAACTACTACTACTACTACCTATGATTATCCCTTATTTACCAATGAATTAATTTACAGCAAAAATCAAAAAACTTTCCTAACTGAAATATAACCAATGGATTGGTTATTGGTAGATTCTGCTTTCAGCCTTCAAACACTATAGTAAGAACTTCCATCTATATAGATAGATCAAACTTCACAGCTCAGCAGACATGAGAAAGACAAACAGGTTTACTAAATTTTTCTTGCTATCAGAACTAATTTAAAACTGTTCAAACTTGAATTAATATGTTGTAAATCCTTCTTTGAAGAGTTAACTATATTGTACTTGGTGCAAAATCCTATTTTGGTATGGGATCTATGCAATACATAACAGCTTTAGAATAGTGAAAATTATATCAGTTGTGTTAAAGAAACAGCTGCTGCCCTTTTCTATATTTTTTTGTTTGCTTGGTTTTGCTTTGTTTTGTTTTCCCTGCTCTTTTGCTATCACTGTTTTTCATAGGTGTTGTTGTAGTATCTATACATAGTAAGAAAAATATATGCCTCTCCTTGTCACGATGTTGGCCTTCCAAATGTGTATTTTATTGCTCTTGAATTGACTTCTATTTTTACTGTGGTGACACTTCAAAATGAACATCACATCCCTGATTTCCATAAGCACAGATGGAATTCATCAGGGAGACATAATTCCAATTCTTCCCCAGTTCCTCTCATTTTGAATGACAAGTGTAATAATAATGAGATCAGAAGAAGACATAATCTTTAAAATTAGAGGAGGAATAGTTAAAATGAATGGTCGTATTAGTGAACTAAGAAATTACATTTCCATCAAGACAAAATTAGACACTTTCAGAAAATGCTTGGACAAAGCTGAAAATCACATGAGCTTTTCAAAAGATTAGATGAAGCAAATGAGACAGGACACCGTCAAAGCACTAGGAAAATGATGTGCCATGAAGCTGTGATATTTAAAACAGAAAGAACAAGAAGTTGCAGCCTTTTCTATTTATAAGGAAAATGGGAAATGTCTCTAATTATCATTATGGACACCTCTTATTTTTTCAGACAAGTCTTAGAGTAGATGTTTAACATACTGTGTTTACCTCTGGGGAGGAAAAAAAAACCACACACACACACACAAGCACATCGTTAGGTTTGTTTTTCTTTTACTATTATACTTCAACATGAATAGCAGAGCTTGTCACAGTGGTAAGTATGTTTGAACTGAAATGAAATACTCAGAAATCACCATCTGATTTTATATTCTATACTGAAGCTGGAGATGAAGAGTTTCTACTTCAGAATCCAAGAGCCGAAGACAGGAGAGGGGAGGGGAGGGGAGGGGAGGGGAGGGGGAGAGAGAGAAGAGGAGAGAAGAGAAGAGAAGAGAAGAGAAGAGAAGAGAAGAGAAGAGAAGAGAAGAGAAGAGAAGAGAAGAGAAGAGAAGAGAAGAGAAGAGAAGAGAAGAGAAGAGAAGAGAAGAGAAGAGAAGAGAAGAGAAGAGAAGAGAGGAGAAGAGAGGAGAAGAGAGGAGAAGAGAGGAGAAGAGAGGAGAAGAGAGGAGAAGAGAGGAGAAGAGAGGAAAGAAGGAGAAGAGAGGAGAAGAGAGGAGAAGAGAGGAGAAGAGAGGAGAAGAGAGGAGAAGAGAGGAGAAGAGAGGAGAAGAGAGGAGAAGAGAGGAGAAGAGAGGAGAAGAGAGGAGAAGAGAGGAGAAGAGAGGAGAAGAGAGGAGAAGAGAGGAGAAGAGAGGAGAAGAGAGGAGAAGAGAGGAGAAGAGAGGAGAAGAGAGGAGAAGAGAGGAGAAGAGAGGAGAAGAGAGAGAAGAGAGAGAAGAGAAGAGAAGAGAAGAGAAGAGAAGAGAAGAGAAGAGAAGAGAAGAGAAGAGAAGAGAAGAGAAGAGAAGAGAAGAGAAGAGAAGAGAAGAGAAGAGAAGAGAAGAGAAGAGAAGAGAAGAGAAGGTGGATGACCTGCTCAGTATGGTGGCAGAACTCAAGGAGGAGGTTGAGAGGTTACAAACCATCCGAGAGCATGAACAGGAGACAGACTGGTGGAGTAACTCTCTGCAAGAGAGACACTGGGGTGATAATCACCAAGATCTCTACCCTGTCATTGCTGAACAGAGAGAGTCAGTTTGAGAGAAGAGGAAGAGTAACAGCTCGGAGATGTAGAAAACCTTCATCCCAACCATGCTCGGCTCCCCTGATACCTTTGTTGATCTGTCACCTTGACTGCTGTTGCCTACTCTATTTCAATGAAATTCCTGTATTGTCCATGCATAATTCAGACAATGAGCTGCAGTTTTTTGTTTGTTCTAGGTCTCTTGTACTGCCCATTGGTTTAAGCAATTGTTCAGCCTCCAGAAGGAATTTCTTCTGTGCTGTGGAAAACACACCCTGGGGATGTGTTTTATGGTTAGTCTAGGTTTGGATTTCATTTGAATTGACATTAAATGTTACTCTTAGTTTATTAGTCTGAGGTTACTGCTAGATTAATAATGAAATGCAGTATTTTATAATTAAATATTCAATATGCTCAGTCTGAAAATCCATAACTTCCAGCATATCGACTATGTTTTATTCTTCAGCAAATTTGAATTCTCAGTTACCTACTATTCTTTTTTCATTTTTTACTTTAAATTTTATTCTCCTGATAATCATAGAAGAGGGTAAGAATTGCTTTCAATGTAGAATAAGTATTATTAAGCTTCCCTTGAAACATCACACAAAAAATAAATTAAGAAATATCCCATAATTCCCAGTAGTTTTGGTAAGTCCAAAGCTAAAAAAAAAAAAAAAAAAAAGAAACCTAACAAACAAAAACAGGTAAAGATTTCATAAGATTCAAACACATCCCATCACTATTGTATTGTCATCCTGCTGTTTAACCTATAAGGATGTATACTGCAGAACTTCACTTCATACTGTGCCTATGCTTTTTGACTGTGTTTTCCCTTCTGTTTCACTTATATACTTAGGGTTAAAGAGCTATGTGTCAAATGCCACTCTGACAAACCTTTCATTCCTGGGTATCCAAACTAAGCGTATTCCTAAATCTGCCCCTGCCACACACTCATTCACTGAAGAGTACTGTGTACTATGTAAAAATAAAGCTTGTGAGAGACATATTTCCAAATAGAATATATGAAAGTCAAATCTGCTAGCAAAGGGCAAAAAGGCAACTAAGTACATGTCTTCTTACCAGCATTCTCCACATGCTAAAATGCAGCACTGTATTCATGTTCGTGCCTCTCATCTGGTTCCACGTGCCTTGAGTGATCCAGCTGGTGCAGGGATAAAGAAGCATTGCCTCTGCCTAAAAACTCAAAGCAGAGGCAAACAACAAGAAGTTATAGCTTAGCAAAGAGAACTGTAGAAATGGGAGCTTTGGACTAAGAAGAGGTGAGAATTTGACATGTGAAACAGGAGACATTTCAGAGTGAAGCAGTGTGAAACACTACATCTTCATTCAACGTCTTTGCTGTGGGACAGAAAGCACTTCTACCACACAAAAATGGGACTACAGAAGTTAAGTCTTTGTTACTTCTAAGAGAGGGACAGACATTGATCTATGACTTTGAAGGCAGGTGTCACAGAGTAGCAATATATTCACACTATTTAAGATTAGTTTTTATTGGAGCACAGCCTCCAGGCAGCAGACTATGAAGACTAGGGTTTGGTTAGGGTTAGGGTTAGGATTAGGGTTACCAGAATATGCAGGCTACCAACATCAGCTCAGGACATAACTGAAGATTAGTATTCCATGTGATATAGCATATGGATGTTTGAGAATGCAGTGTTATACGTAGATGTTTAACACGGTAGGGTAGTGCAGGTAGCATTGATCCTCCTTCTATACAGTGGCTTTTGGGAGTGGGATCTGATATGAACAGCCTCCTGAAAGCTTGGGAAGAAAGCTACTCCACTGAGTGAATAGGAACTACTAACTGAAAAGCAGAGGAAGGATGAAAGATCATAGTGGAAATAAAAATTTTAAATGAGCTTCCAACATGACATACTGATGAAATCATACTAACATTCTTGTGAGGCACTGTTTGCTGTTAAGTAAGCTTTAGTTTGAAAACTATGTACATATTCTCCTGCCTAGTTTATTTCAAATCCATGCTAAACCCCTCTCACTATATATAGTTGCAGATATGCATGTGAGATATTTGAATTTCTGGACAGAGCATCATATAGATGCTATAATTATTTGTAGATTTTTCATCTTACAAATCCCTTTTTAATCTATTTTTGATCAGGAACTGTAAGTAATAAATCTCCTGAGACATGATTCTTATTGACTTCTTTTGAAGTAGAATTTCAGTACAGGTTTTTACTATTTGTGTAAGGAATCACTTTTACCCATGTAGAACTAGTACTACAAATAGAAAGGATTCCAACATGAGAACTGCAAAATGATTCCATCTGAATGAACAGTATCAGCAAGAAATTCTCATTTTACTTTACAGATTCCCTCCTCTTCTTATCTTACAGATTTTAAATTCTTTTTCTTCTTCTAAGTTCCCACATGAGGAATGAGTAAGGAATTTTCAATCTTGAACAGGCTAGTCCCAGATTTATCTATTTTAGAGACTACAAATGAGGTGAAAGAGAAGGAGAATGCTACAACCCCTTTTTTTTTCTCCTAAGACATGTCCATCTATCTGTCTGTGCCCATCTGCAGCTGTAGGATAACATTTAAATGTTGTATGTATTATATTCTTTAATTTAATAGTTATTGTTAAGAGACATGACTCGGGTTTTTTTTGCACATAGCAATAATATTTGGATGGTGAAGAATAATGTAGAATCATAGAACCATCTGAATTGGAAGGAACCCTTAAAGTTCATTTAGTGCAACTCCTCTTCAATAAACTGGGACAGCTACAGCTCGATCAGGTTGTTCAGAGCCCTGTCCAGCCTGACCTTGAATGTCTGTAGGGACAGAGCACCTACCGCCTCTCTGAGCAACCTATTCCAGTGCTTCACCACTCCTATCATTAAAAAGACATTGTGCTTATATACAATCTGTATTTTCCTTCTTTTAGTTTGAAAACATTTCCCCTTGTCCTGTCACAACAGATACTGCTAAAGAGTCTGTCTCCTTTTTTATGGCTCCCCGGTATATTAGAACCACGAAGATATCTTAGCATCATCCTGTATTTCTCTTATTTTTTCTTGTGAAGTGGAAGTTGCTTTTTTTTAACTCCAAGGGCAGAAAGATGTTACTCTCAGTGGGGTTGAACAAACATGCCTAGAGAATATATAAATCTAGGGAGGAGTAAATCAATTGAGTGACAAGGAAGAAACAGGAGTAGAGTGAGGTATATATCTTAGCCTCACAGTATGGGAAAAGCATCTTTCTGAAGGACACAGCAAAAATTAGTAGGATGCAATCAAAAAGATGAGTGAATTACTGCTTAGTGCTACGAGGTCTCTTATAACGTAATATTCTTAATTTGACAATTGAGTTATAATTTAGATCAGGAATGAATTTGCCGATGGCAGATTTGGCTTGGGACAAGGGAATGCTTACTTTTTTTGCTGCAAAATATCAAACCATCTGTTTCATATAAGGAGGCACAGATTCAGAAGAATGAATAGTTATCAATTCCTGCTAGTATTCCCAATCTCCATATTTTGAAACGACATTGTATTGTAAATCTGAAAGTATGTATACATATGTGCAGATGCATAATATATAAACTAAAATATATTCTACTCTTAAAACTCTTCTCTGTAAATCTCTGTCTCACTCAAAAACACATCTGCACACACACAGATACTCAGCTGAAATTTCAGAGTCTACATGCAGCAATTTTCATATCAGAAATAGAAGAAATTCCAGTTTTGACATTGACATTGAACAGGCACCAGGATTTTCATCCAAACATAAAATACTTGAAGACATTTTATAACTCATCTTACTGAATACATATACACCTGACTCACGAATGAAGTTCTTCCAAATTGCATAACATTTGCTGTTGTTTCTCTATTAACTGAAAAGTAGCCATATATGATATACTATTAATAAATGCAGTGTTATGAAATAAGATGTTAACATGCTCTAAAGGAATAAAAAGTACCAAAATCTTTGAGTCTTAGTGAAAACCATGTTATTATATCTCAGAAGTTTTCCCCAGCAAGAAAAATGTAAAGTGTCAGATTAGAAGAAGTGATTTAATTCATATCTGGGTAGTTTTACTAGTAGCTGACACACTGCCAGGAATATTCACGGGGTTATAGGCATAGTAAATTTTAGCAAGGTTTTATACAGCTGGATATATAGGAGTTGGAAAATCACATTTCTTTTTGATGTAGAGACCTTCACCTGTATGGAGTGGCATTATATGTTGGCACTTAAGAATAAGGAAGCTAAAACTGAATACAGTTCTCTGCTTAATAAAGTAAAACAAAATCAGAAACCTCTAATTCTTGGACCACTTAGCTGATTTATAGAACTAGAATGAATTTTAAAATTGATTAAAGAATGATCATGATGAACTGGATAAAGGCTATAAGACCCCAGGTCTGGGAGCAAGCTTAGGAAAGAATTATTGATGTTTGCCTAGATTTTGGAAAAGCCAGTGAGAACGTCACTCTAATAATGTGAAGTATTTAGATATGTATATTCATGAGTAGATCTGAATTTTGTAATCTGTCCAAATGAGGCAAAAAAAAAACAAGAACAAGCAAAGACAGATAAAGTGACTTGTGCAGCTACCCTATGTATCTTGGGGTGCCTGTTTCTGTTAATGAAACAGTGACACTGAATTTATCCATCCTAAAAATACCCTTGAATCATCAGAGGAGGCAAGCCTGGATCTGGCACTGCTAATAGGTGTTAATTCTAGAGGAATATGTATTTGTACTTTTCAGTGAGGGAAAATTACTTTCAAAAAGCTCCATATCCCAACATGTTTTCCTATTTTTCCTACCAAGAACCAGTATAATTTTCCTTTGTCTAAGTGATGGCCCTTTCCTCTCTTTTCCTTACCACTGGTGCCATCTCACCATTTCTCTCTACTCATATCAAATGTGATCCCTGGTCACTAAGATTCCTTTCAAAGAGATTAACGAAGCATGTAGGCAGGAGAAGGTCTGCAAGGATAGTGAAGAGCGGAAAAACAGGAGGATGCATGAAGCCTCACTCCACTGTTCACCATACACAAAATATAATATAAACTGTGTTCATAGAGTGAGCTCCTGTTTGTTTTATGAACAAGGTTTTAGAAAGATGGAAGATAACACCAAGTGCATTGATGGAGGCTAACTAAGCATTCCACAAGATGATGTGCATTGCACTTTTCTCTCTTTTACCAGGAACCTAATGAATTTTTTTATATATATATTTTTTGCCCCTGAACCACGGCATTATCCAAGCTGCCCTTGATTTGATGCTGGTCTGTTCTTCCTTCTAGTCAAAGTTGTGTCAGAAAAACATAGTATGGCACAGAGCTTGTCAATATTTGTCACTGAAAGAAATTCAAGAGGTCTGTTTTCCCCAGAGGCAAAGATTTCTGGCTGTGAGTAATTATGGCCTGTTAACATGTTCTGTCTATTCCTAAGGTATTTTTGGAAGCATATGTCCCACCTCTTCACTGTTCTCAGAGAATATTTGTGCCAAGACTTAAAACTCCATCAGACAATCTTGAAAAAGCTGCCATGAGATAAAATTCTGACTACCAAATCTTCAAGGCAAGATTGACTGTGGAACAGGAAAACATGAAATTGTGTTTGATCCCAGTTTACATTATGCCAACTGGCACTGAATTAAGACAGATCAGATAGTGTTCTGAAAACAAAAACAAGCAAACAAAAAATTTTCCAACACATTTCATAGAATCATAGAATCATAGAATCACTAAGGTTGGAAAAGACCTAAAAGATCACCCAGTCCAACCGTTCACCTATTCCCAATAGCTCCTACTAAACCATGTCCCTCAACGCAACATCCAGTCTTTCCTTGAACACCCCCAGGGTCGGTGATTCCACCACCTCCCTGGGCAGTCCATTCCAGTGCCTGACCACCCTTTCTGAAAAGTAATACTTCCTCATGTCCAGCCTGAATTTCCCCTGGCGTAGCTTGAAACCATTCCCCCTGGTCCTATCACTAATGACACGAGAGAAGAGGCCGACCCCCAGCTCACTACAACCTCCCTTCAGGAAGTTATAGAGAGCAATAAGGTCTCCCCTGAGCCTCCTCTTCTCCAGGCTGAACATTCCCAGCTCCTTCAGCCTCTCCTCATATGGCCTGTGTTCCAGACCCCTCACCAGCTTCGTTGCCCTTCTTTGAACACGTTCCAGGGCCTCAATATCTTTCTTGCAGTGAGGGGCCCAAAACTGGACACAGTACTCGAGGTGCGGCCTGACGAGTGCTGAATATAGGGGAACAATCACCTCTCTGCTCCTGCTTGCAACACTGTTTCTGATGCAGGCATTTGTTCCAAAACATCAACATAAGATGAATACCAAATGTCTTAGCTGTTTTTGAAGGAAATCTATACAGATTTTTGAATCTCCCACATCTGTATTATCTGGTTTTTAGAAATCAAACCTTCAAACTGGCAGTGATTTATACCCATATTTATATTAATATTTATATTTATGTTTATGTTGTTCACATTTGTTTAAATTTAGGCTTAAATTTATATAAATTGTTGCCAAACTTTATTTGTCTCTTAAAAGATCATATCTTAAGACACATATACATAAATATAGTCTATAATAATTCACTAATTATCATTTTGATGAATATCTCAAACATGGCTCTGGCAAATCCAGGTTTACCAGTATTGGAATTGGCCCAGTAGTGTTTCCTATTGCTCACTGTGCAAAACAGTTATTTGTTTCTGATCCAGTATCTAAGCTCAAGTTATCAGTGAAAATGGGTTTGCTTTAACACACCACTCAGCAAGCTGCAGACAGAGGCTTAAGCACATAAACCTATGCGTGCAGGGTGGAAACCTCTATGAGAGTTGTGGGTGAACTGTACTGAGAGCTTTTCTGATAGAGTGCTGAGAGTTAAGACACATATCTTTGCTACTGAAGATTTCTGCAGAAGAAAATGATTCAAATACTAAGGATAAGGAAAAATAGTTTCTGAACACTTTGATGGTAAAGATGAGATTGATTGTGTTTTGTTTATCAATAAGGAGGCAATGTCTTCTGGAGAGAAGTCTAAACTGACTATTTCTTATTTCTTCTCAACTTTACTCTGTCCTTATTACTGACAGGCTTGCAATGACTGACAGACTTGCAATGTTTGTTTTTGAAACTTATACACAGGGAAGCAGGGAATTAAAAAAAAAAAATCACAATAAGAATTATGACAACTCAGTCTTTTTGAATTCATTCAAATGATTCAGGCTCTTCTTTCATCTGTTATTTCAAAACAATATGGAAACAACATAATGTTATTTCATTGTCGATATTGCCTAGAACTTGGAAATTGTTACCACTGAGAATCTCCATAAATACTACTTTCTTTATCGTAGGTAACAAACGGTCCAGAAAGAGTACAATCACTGACTGCAATAGACAGTAATAGTGTTAGTATAATGCAAGTCTATGTCTGATGTAGGATAAATCTTTAATTTATTG
This sequence comes from Tetrao urogallus, assembly GCF_951394365.1. Classification (NCBI taxonomy): domain Eukaryota; kingdom Metazoa; phylum Chordata; class Aves; order Galliformes; family Phasianidae; genus Tetrao; species Tetrao urogallus. The sequence continues at coordinate 33,114,707 of NC_136813.1, read as the reverse complement.
TCCCTGGCCTCAAAATATGTCAAACACATCCTCACTTGAATTTTCAGGTGTTTCCTGTATTAAGTTAGATCCAGAAGAGATTTAAAACCTGCTACAATTTTGGAAAAGAAAAGCTTCTTGCTCTTTGTTCTATTCCACACACCCTGGAAATAAATACTGCTTATTCCAGTTTAGCCTGAACAAATAGTGCAATAGGTCAGTTCTTGAATATCACTTTCCTTGCTTACTTTAGAGGCAATTAAAACAGCTGATTTTGGAGCTCCTTAAGTAGCCGTTGTTACCTCTTTAAATAAACTGCCTATGATGTGCATAGATTACTATCAGGACTCAGCAGATATTATAATATCAGAAGATATTATGATAAATGAGACCTGATTACATTGCTTTTCAATGGCATTAATTTACATGTTTGTAGAGGTCTGTTGGGATTGGGTTTTATAGTTACTCTAATTTGTAGGCTTTTGACATTGCTTGGGGATAACTTGTCTAATTGACTTTTGCTCTCGTCAGAATGAAAGATGTTTTGAAGCTGACATCACTGTGGACATTATGCTACAAGGGGTTTCTTTGGCATATTATATGCAGCATTTTTTCCTCTTGTTAGTCTTTTGTACTTGTCATTGAAACTTTTCTTTAATTGTAAAAGCCTCTCTTTTTACACAGTAAGAACATCATGGTAAAATGGAAAATGTGTCAAAAATTCATGAAAGGACCACCTATATCATGATTAGTGGAGAGGGGGGTTTAGATTGTTCCCCTTGATAATTCTAATGCAGATCATTCTAAAAAGATAGATCATGACAAAATGTGTTAAAAGAACAAAATGCTCAATAATCCTTTCTGAATGCATTTTTTTTCTAATAGCAATTTGTTTTCAGGAATTAACTTTTGGCACATCCAAGATTACAATAGTGATATAGTCTGAGTTGTGGAATTTTTGAGCAATTAGCAAGCTAAAAAACCAGTGAGCCTAATCTCATATTTCGTGCATATTTGAAGAGTAGAATGCTTGAATATTCTTAGACCAAAAGTTCAAGGCTTGGATTAACTGCTCCCAAACATACACAAAAAAGAGGTGATATAATTCATAGAATCACAGAATCACAGAGATTGAAAGGGATCTCTGGAGATCATCAAGTTCAGTCCTTCTGCTAAAGCAGATTCCCTAAAGTAGATTTCACAGAAAAGCACGTAGGCAAGTTTTGAATACCTATAGAGAAGGGGACTCCACAAGTTCTCTGGACAGCCTGTTCCAAGGCTTTGTAACGCCCAAATCATAGAAACACAGAATCATAGAATGGCTTAGGTTGGACCTTAAAGATCATTGAACTTTGAACCCCTGCCATGAGCAGGTTGCCAATCACTAGACCAGGCTGCCCAGAACCCCCCTCAATCTGGCCATGAACACTTCCAGGGAAGAGGTATCCATAACTCCCCTGGGCAATATATTTCAGTGCCTCATCACTCACTGAATAAAGAATTTTTTTCCTAACACCTAACATAAATTTCCCCTATTTCAGTTTCAGGCCCCTAATCATCTTTGTTTCCCTCTACTGAACTCTCTCCGGAAGTTCCCTGTTTCAGGAACTTAGGAGCCTAGAACTGGACACATTACTGCAGTGTGGCTTCACCAGGGCAGAGTAGAGGGGGAGGACCTCCCTTCTTGGCCACAAAAGCACACTGCTGGCCCTTGGTCAATCTTTTGGCCAGTGGGGCATTCAGGTTTTTCTTTGCAAGTTCCTCTTCAGAAGACTAGCTTCTAACCTGTATTGATGCATGCCATTATTCCTCCCAAGGTGTAGGATTCTACACTAAATACAGGATACCAGTTTCTGAGACACTAATACACTAATCATAACCCTAAGTGTTTAAGGTGGCATATAAAAAGATATAATCCATTAGGGGACAGAATACTTTTTTTATCTGTGTCTGAGAAACTAAAAGTTTCAGAAATACTAAGAAAGGGATCCTGTCTTCTTGGACATTCTCTAAGAAAGATAATCTCTGTGAGATTTCCTTCTACCTGCAGAGACAGTTTGTCTGGAAACTGTTTCAATGTGAATATTATACATAAAGTTTCTTTTACAGATAAGAAAGGATTTTTGCACTTGCTAGTTTCTTTATATTTGCTATTCAAACTTTTTTTTTTTTCTTTTTTTCCCCTTTGTAACTTCTGTGCAACAAATATCTTTGTCTTGATTCCTGCCTGACAGAAGTATTAGCCACTGATTGTTTTTCTCTTGCTTATCCCGATTTACTATGGAAAATAAAACCCAGTCCTTGTCATTGCCTGAAATCTTTTTTTTTTTTTCTTCTTTTCTTTTTCTTCTTCTCCCTAAAAGTAATCAATAGAACATTTCTAAAAAGATGTCAGACTGTAGGCATTCACTAGGTTCAGGTGTATGAAATTCCTTTTTTGTCTAAGCTGATGTAGAACTGTTTCCCTTGCATTGCCACACAGACAAAAATGAAGGCAGGATTTGGTCCAAAGGCAGGAAGAAATGGCAAAGGATTGCCTGCAGAAGTGAGTATTGATTTAGGAAGATCAGTCACTAGAAAGCCAATGAGGAAAGTATACTAAGAATACCTTTCATAATACATTTTCTTCTGTTGTCTGATCTGTGCTAGTACCACATAGATTTTATATAACTGCAGGGATCTCAGTCATTTCATATCAGCCCTTGAGATGGGAATTCATTGCCCTTCCAAAATGTAAAAGTGGCCATCATTTCAGACAAAAGAAGATGAGCTGCTTAAATACAACCATACACCCAGGTGCTTTATTTCTCTTCCAGGTATTTGTTTCTGGAAATGAAGATATTTGAATATTAGTAATGTCAGTAATATCAGTAATCTCTTCTAATATCTGTTGTAAGTTCTTTTCTTTAATCATATGGCCAAGTGTTTTTTTTTTTTTTTTTTTTTTTTTTGTTTGTTTGTTTTTAAGATTATATTTATGTTCATACCAGTATTAATTCCAAACCAGAGAGAATGAGTTATCTAAGGGCCACATAGTAGAAAGCTAAAATCAAGTTATTATATATTTTTTATAAAATAAAAGCATATGAATCCAGAGTTTATGGCATCTTATCTGTCATCTCCTAAGTGAGGGCTGATTTTTTTCCAAAATGGTCATAGAAGAAAACTTAAGAGATCTATGCATTTTGCTGGTTATATGAAATACATGATATATAATTAGAGTACCATCAATTTATTAAATTCATTTACACTACTGAGAGCTCATATGATCTCTTTTGACTTTCAAAGAGAAATAATTTGAAAAAAGTGTATTGTGAACACTGTCTTATTTTAAATCAGCATATTGGCTGCACCTGTGCTGCAGTGTATAGTGCAATGCAGCATAGATGCGCTGGATGAAAGAGCTACCATCAACACCATTTATCTCTAACAGTATTTGAGGATCTGGTTCTGAACTGTTCATAATTGTTTTCAACAACAAGAACACAACAATCAGTGCTGATTGGCACTTACACCTTCAGCTCTGTGTACCTCCAGTGTAAAGTTATTTCTCCTTGTTCTATCACTGTCAGACCATCTCCCTCCTAATTATAAGTACTTTTTAATTTTTGGAAGGCTACAATGATGCCTCCTTAAAGACTTCTCTAGGCTGGACAACCTACATGCCTCAAATAGTTCCATCCTTCAAATCCATCTCTCTCCAAATTAGAGGTAACGATGTGATGTGAGACTGTGTCAGACCTTACAGAAGTCCAGGCAGACAACATCAGTCACCCTTCCTTTGTCTACAAAAGCCATCGCTCTGTCACAGAAAGCCACCAGTTCGGTTAGACATGATCTACCCTTGGTGAAGCCATGCTGGCTGTCTCAGATCATCTTCTCATCTCACATGTGCCTTAGCATGGCTTCCGAGGGGATCTGTTCCATGATCTTTCCAGACACAGATGTGAGGCTTACTAGTGTGTAGTTCCTTAAGTCTTCCTTTCTTCCTCTCCTAAAAACTGTAGTGATTTCCCTTTTTCCAGTCACTGGGGACTTATCTGACAGCTACAATTTTTAAAATTTGCAACCACATCAGCCTGAGTCTGCAGAGAACTCATAAAGAAATGACATAGAACCAAGCCTGTTTTCCACTTTAATTTTCCAAGAATTTGCATTCTAAAGTGGACCCTTTTTTTATTACCCAGGCAAAGTCCATATTGCCATGTTTGTTTTCTTTTAAAAGAGCTGGATTGGTTAACTTTTCAAAGCATCCAAAAGAGATAATACAGTCTGGGGAGTCAAATCATGCAGGCTGTGTTGATTTACACACTCTGGTGAACAAAAAGTAGCTTCCAGGAGGTAAGCTTTTCAGAAAGAGTACAATTAGTCCATGAAAACTTGGCCTTGAACCATGTCTCAGAGTTAGATGTAGTATTAACTGCTAAATATTTGTCAGCATTCTGTCTGTTTATAATAGGAATAGCTGGCTAAAATGCCAGCTGGTTCTCTATTTGCCTATCCTCTTCCTGTGTGTAACAGATAGAGAAATTATATTAAAACATAGTTAATCAAAAGCTCATGGCATTTTAGATAATGAGCTAATGACATAAGCTATCCAAATGACATTGTATTAACTATTTGAACCATTTGAACAGAATCTGTATTTACTAAATGGATGGGAAAGGCAGAATGCATGAGAATCCTATACAGACAGTGAAGTACAGCCATCCTATCCATTATTCAAACTTTACTTTGGATGATCACTGCTCATCTGACAATCAGTATATACTTCAACATGAATGTAAAACTTTAGTGGATTGTGGAGTTAATAACAGATACTCTAGCTGACTCATCTGGCTTTACTAGAAGACACTAAGGATTTTATTCAGTTTGTTATGAATAGAAATCTAGTGCCAGTTGGTATCTTTGACCATGAATGTGAGGCATTTCATGCATTCTTGATCATAGTCAATAGCCCCATATGAGTAGCTCAGATACTGTAGAGCATTTCAGATGTCTTTGCATAGGCAAGCAAATCTAAAAAAAACAACAATAAAAAATTAAACCTGTTTCCCTATGCTTGCTTTATATCCATAACTCTGTATTTAGATCTCTCACTAGGAATGATCAGGTTTTCAGGCGTTGATTATAGTTCTCTGTGATGACATGGAAATGTTGTATACTATGGGTTTTCTAGAGGGAGTCCCTGTAAAAGCACTTAAATTAATTATCAACTAAAATCTAAGTATCAGATGTATTTTTTTTAGCATCTTATTTTATTAATTTGTGAACCAATAAAGAACCATCAAATTATAAATAGAAATATTGATGTCTTTTTGGTTCAGTCTTGCTGGAAACAATCACTCAGTGCTTAACAGTGCTTAAAAAACAGTGCTTAAACAAGGAATGTAAGTGCTATTTTCTTTTACTGAGTTTTTAGACTCTATTTCAAAGTTCAACTCATTCTTACTTGCTTTGTTGTACACAGAATCATAAAATCATAGAATATCCTGAGATGAAGGGTACCCATAAGGATCAAGTCCAACTCCTGTCAATCCCACCCAAAAACCAGATTGTATATCTGAGAACATTGTCCAGACACTTCTTGAACTTTGGCGGCTTGATGCCATGACCACTGCCCTGGGGAGCCTGTTCCACTGCCCAGCTACCCCTCTTTTCCTGATGTCCAGACTGACCCTCCTCTGACATAGCTCTATGCTGTTCCCTCAGGTCCTCTTACCATCGTCAGAGAGTAGAGATCAGAGCTGCCCCCCTGCTTCCCTTGTGGGGAAGCTTAGGCTGCAATGAAGTCTCCTCTCAGCCTTCTGTGTGTTGAACACACAAAAGGAGTTCAGCCACTCCTCGTACTTCTTCCCCTCTAGACCCTTCACCATCAAAATAAAGAACAAAGTAAAGCTGAACTGTAAAAGGTCAGATTATAAAGACCAAATTTCAGTCTTACCCCATTTACCTCAGTTAGGTGTATTCATTTCTTCTCTGTTACTACCCTCTTGTTATCTGTCCTTCAAGCATAATTTTTGCTTCAATGAGGTGCAAATTTCAAAGTCTAGTGGGACAACTTAAGAGCTAGTATTATTAAGCATGGGCAATTTTTCCTTCTTTTTATTCAGCCTCCTCCGCAAGGATATTAAACATGAAAAGCTATGTTAATGTAATGTAAAGTAGAATTGCTCTGCTAAGAAAGTTAGGAAAAACAAAGTGTCTATTTTCTGTACCAATATTAAGTCAGCTATACTGCAGATCCTGTCTGCTTTACAGCAACATAAACATACACAAGTTTTCTGTATAATACCATCTTTTCATAGAAAACAAAATGAAACAAAGAATGACCTAAATCCATAGAATACCACAACCAGTTCTATAAAACTAGCTATGCTTTATCATGTTTCAAGAAACCAGAGTTCTCTCCAGTTTCCTGGGCTTATGACCACTACTGAAATCTTCAGTAATAGCAGAAAGATGAGTGCTGGTTAAACCAATTTTACCGACTACCACTAATAACCCTGCTTGAATATTGAACTATTTGTTTATTTAAAAAAAAAAAAAAAAAAAAAAAAAAGGTGAAATAAAAAATATGGTGAAAAATCTAAATGTTTTTCACTGAAATATTCCACCAGTGCCCCACTGAAGATATACTTCAGAAGCTTTCTTCTGTTTCGCTGCTTTGCAAGGAAAAATATCTAGTCAAATTGTATTGCAGTACTAACAGTTCTAAAATTTCAATGTTTTTCACTAAAAAGAAAAACAATATAAAGAAACCTAAACAGACAATTTATTCCAAAAAGAGACAAAGGTTTTAGAGCATGAATTATAAGGGGTTTCATTATGGTATTGAAAAAAATATAGACTGAAGATAAATTAATTTTGAGGAGTAAACTCTGATGAATTTTTTTTTGCTAAAAAATTTTCTATGTTATGAAGCCAATTTTTGTTTATAAAAAGGGATGTAGTTTTAAACATCTCTTTTCCTATGTCTTTTCAGAACTTGAAAGAGGGTCTGGAAACCCCTGTGGGAGGACAGGAATTTCTTATTCCCAAGAAAGGAAACTCTTATTTCTAACTCTGCAGAGAAGTCTCATAATAGACTTTAAAATCACAGTGTTTTTGTGTGTAAAATCTTGCTCCTGATGCAGGACAGATTCTTCTATGGCTTTGGCATCTAGTCCAATTGCTTTAGATAGAGAAGTGCCAAGCCTATAAGGAGAAGGAGGAAGCATATCTAAGGCAATTTGATTAAAAAAAAAAACAAAAACAAAAACACAAAAACAACACAAAACCCAGAAACAACAACAAAAACACATCACAAACAAACAAGAAAATACAAGCAAACAAGAACAGTTTGAAGCAAGGTTTAAGGATGTTGACATAAAACTGGGTTTTCATGTTTCATCAAGTGAAGAGCAGATGAGGCAGCAAAAATACACAAGAAATTATTTTATTCAAGGCAATTATAAATATGTGGTTCTACAGTGCATATGTGAACATACAAATAATCCTTTATCCTGCTCTATATTTTTAAGGACACATCTTAATAAATTCCAGGATTTGTATTACCACTAATTATAAGTCAATATATATGTATAAATATTCCTTTACAAAAGTTCTTCTTGCCTGGAGGTGAATTTGCTCTTCTAATAACATTCCAACTCAGATTTAGGTCTCCCATAAATTTTAAGAGAAATTTCCTATTAAGAATTACAGGATTAATTTTTTCATAATGTTTTTTGTATAAAAACAAAAGAAAAAAAATTTTTGCTAATGTAAAGTCAAATGAATATAGTAAGAGTTAAGTAATATGAAATTAAATACATTCTGATTCATATAAATACAACTGATGGGGGACACTTGACATTATACTTTCTGCTTATCAGAAAATACCCTAAAACTTAATTTGAAGAAACTCTTAATTATGGACTGAGGCAGCATATCTGTAAAGATTTCTACTGGTTTGATTTAGGAAGCAGACTTTGCATGTAAGCTTGTCTTTTGTAGAACTGAATAGTTTAAAGTATTAGTGCATACTCAGTTTCTGATATAAGCCAGGATGCTAACTTAACCCAGAAACAAGGTGCCTGCAAACACATTATTTATTGCTTCTTTACAGTCAGAGTGGTTGATAAATGATTAAGAATGTTCTAATCTATGAGTAATTATTGCTACATCATCCAACAGCTAATTAAGCCTGAATTACAAGATTCACTTCAAAAGCGGATAAGACACTTTTCCACAAGCCAGGCATAAGTAGCATTCTACAAATACAATAGCTAAGCAGGATTTTGACCTCAGAAATATCAGTGTATGAGCAAATTCATGAAGCTACATGTTGTTTTTTTATTATATATAACGATTCACAGACGTAACAAATCCGGATGGTTGTACAGTATAACTATATGTATAAATATAGTTATAAATGTGAATGGTAGAAAATAAATTATGTTCTGTTCCCACATGCATGACCTTTTGAAAATGTTCATTAACCACTCAAATGATTTATAAAAGGAACTGTTATATAAAATATTTAATCATAATCAAATATGATCAAATAATTTCATAGGTATATGTAAGAGTATTTCTTTCATGCTGTGTAAATCCCAATAGTTCTTAACAGGTGAAATAAAAAATGGATTATAAAAACCAATACCTTCCAGTTAGGCAGCAATAATTTGTGGTTTTTCAGAATGAAAGCCCTGTAATTCACATCTCCATAATGACTTCTGTGAGAAACTTGTGTATGCATTTTACTGAAGGAATAAAAAAGAAAAGGAAGTCTTGTAATTTCAGCTTTTGATGAAATAAATATTTTAAAGGTGTATATACAGTTTTTCAGTTATAGTCTATGCAAGGAACAGAAGAGTTGAGGACCAAACCTCTTCAGAATTAGCAAATAGCCCAACATTAGCACAGGATCAGCACTGTTTGAAGAAATTAACAAATCAAACTGTAGTGTGCAATTTGATCTTCACCTGATACATCTCATAGTGGCTCATGGCCAGACCTCAAACCAGACTTTCTAGCAAATCTTAGGACTTCAAATACAATGCATGTTTCATTCATAGGGAACAGTCCACACAGATTGGTAGTTCTCCTAAATGATATGTGACTGCCAATTGCAGAGATTATAAAGAGGAGAGCCTGGCTTAGACTGACATCATCTTCACTCTTTATTGATGAAGCATGTGTGCAGTATCAGGCATCCCATTCTCTGATGAGATTGTAATTTAAAGTAATCGACTTGAAAGGATTGCAGTAGAGTGATAAAACACTAAGCCAGATTATTGATAATGGAAGCAAATAAATGAATAGAAGTGTTGAAGTGTGATTTGTGAAATAAGGATTAAAGCTCCATTTGTGAGTGTCCTCTATCACATAATCAGCTTCATTCTGGCTACTTTGAAACTTGGTTTATATCTTTACTCCACTGTTTTAGTTAATTATCCAGATGTTTTATCTATTTTACAATGATACAGGCTCTGAATTAATTTTACTTTAAAAATGTTAAGATTACATACAGGTGAACTGCTTTTAGCAGAAGGTGTTACAGTCACTGCAAAAATATAATTTTCAGATGATAAGAAAGAAAATAATAAGTACCTTGAAGGGTAGCACTGATGTATGCAATGCTTTAGAAAACTGGTGATATTCCTAGTGCTGCCAAGATTCAAATTTTCAGTATCAATAAGGATTAAGAGATTTGCTAATGGTATCACGCGGCTATACACTTGCATTCAGTATCAAAAATAACTATGGAACTGCTAAGAAGTGGACCTCTGAATATGTAAATATTTTCCTTTTAATGAATTTCTTCTAAGAAAAATTATCTTTCAGACCAAACATGCATTATATGTCGTATCTGTAGTTTTACTGATCTCAATGCTTCTCAAATTCCACATCATATATAATTGCCTAAAATTTTTCCACTCTTAAATGGATGTCTCTTAGTATTGAAGATCTTTATAGGGCCTGAAGATACTTGAGTTTCTGTGAATTTAGTCAATGAAATCTTACAAACTGCAGTTCTTCCATTGATTTGCACACAGACTGAATCAAATCTTTGCTGTGTGGTCCTTTGTCTGTATTGCTTGTTCACTGTTATCAAATCATTTAATAGATGTGAATGGTCTGATGTTCACTAAAGCACTTCTTCATTTTCTTCTTATGCAAGAAACAGTGCAAGAAACAGTGTTATGACTACAACTAAGAGGTGATTCGAGATAGCCAGCATGGCTTCACCAAGGGCAGATCATGCCTGACCAATCTGGTGGTCTTCTATGATGGAGTGACAGCTTCTGTGGATGGGGAAAGGGCAGTGGATGTCATCTACCTGGATTTCTGCAAGGCCTTTGACATGGTCCCTCACCTCATCCTTCTCTCTAAATTGGAGAGGTATGGATTTGAAAGATGGACTGTTTGATGGATTAGAAATTGGCTGTCTGGACACAGCCAAAGTGTTGTGATCAATGGTTCTGTGTCAGGGTGGAGGCCGATCACAAGCGGTGTCCGTTAGGGGTCAATCTGGGACCGGTCCTCTTCAGCATGTTCATCAATGACATAGACAATGGCAACAAGTGCATCCTCAGCAAATTTGTGGATGACATCAAGCTGAGCGGTGCAGGCAGTACACTGGGAGGGGAGGGAAACCATCCAGAGGGACCTGGACAGGCTGGAGAAGTGGGCCCATGAGAGCCTAATGAGGTTCAATAAGGCGAAATACAGGGTGCTGCACTTGGGTCAGGGCAATCCCATATATTATTGCAAACTAGGGGAAGATCTCCTTCACAGCAGCCCTGCGGAGAAGGACTTGGGGGTCCTGGTGGACAAGAAGCTGGACATGAGCCTGCAGTGTGCACTTGCAGCCCGGAAGGCCAACTGTGTTCTGGGCTGCAATAAAAAAGAGGAGGCCAGCAAGGAGAGGGAGATGATTGTCCCCCTCTATTCAGCTCTTGTGAGAGCTGAGATGAGTACTCCCATCTGGAGTACTGCCTGGGGCCCCAGTACAGGAAAGGTGTGGAGCTCTTGGAGTGGGTCCAAGTGGGTCTTGGAGGGCCACTACGATGATCAGAGGACTGGAGCCCATGAAGAAACATCGAGGGAACTTTGTTTATTTAGCTTGGAGAAGAGAAGGCTCTGGGGAGACCTCATTGTGGACGTCCAATACTTGAAGAGAGCTTATAAACAGGAAGGGGAACAGCTGTTTAAGAGGGTGGATAGTGGTAGGACAAGGGGGAATGGTTTTAAACTGAGACAGGGGAGGTTTAGGTTGGGTATTCGGAGGAAGTTTTTCACCTAGAGGGTGGTGACACACTGGAACAGGTTGCCTGAAGAGTTTGTGGTTGTCCCATCCCTGGAGACTTTCAAGGCCAGACTGGATGTGGCTCTGGGCAGCCTGGTCTAGTGGGTGGCAAAGGGGTTGAAACTAGGTGATCTTTGAAGTCCTTTTCAACCCAGGCCATTCTATGATTCTATGATTCTATGAAGTAAGGAAAAAATAAAAACAAAAAACAAACAAGCAAACAAAACAACAGAAAGCATTACCTGAGGAAGAAGACTAGCTGTTCTCACTAGACTCATCTTTGCATTTTTAAAATCTGAGTCAGTAACAAGCGTTTGGAGACATGGTGAGAACTGTGGAAGAAGTATTAGAACAGTAGAAGAGAAGGAGAATAGATAAAGAAGCATGTGTCCCATATTGACTAAATTCATTGTCAGGAGTAGAGAATAGCATCACTGAAGATCTATTTTCTAGAAAGCATTCTTTTTCATTCTTATTCTTAATGTGAAGAAGGCAGATGTATAAAGATAAATTTATGTGTATATCTACCAAATTATAAAGCAACAGGCTGAAAGTGTAATCTATTAGAATCCTGTCCTTTCCAGCTGGAGATGAAAATACTTGTTATACGTTCTGTGCTAGAGGTGAGCTGTTTAAAGAATATGCCAATTTTCCAACTTTTCCTCTTTTTACTGTTGTGGTTGTTGATAGTTTTCTTCTAAGATATCCAAGAACAGTTTGGAAATTTAAACTATAATAAATCTGATTTTTTTTTTTTCCTGTGATTAAATCTTGATCTGCAAGCTTCTATATCATTTTAGCAAGCAAAAATTTAGCTACTGCACTGATGATAAAGTCCATAGAACATACAGGATTCTTATTTGTTTTGACTAAATAGTAAAAAAAGAGGGAAAGCATAGTGAATAGCATAAAGAGAGATAAGATTTTAAATGTATTTTCATTAAATATTTTATTTGTATAAAAATCAGCTTGCAGAATTACTCAGATTTTCAGAGCTTTGCAGGAAATGTTTCAAGTGTGATAGAAGCTAGTTAGGTTTCAGCCTAACTGAAGTAGAACACAGCTTTCCATGTAGTACTGTTTACATTTTCTCCTTGATTAATTTACTATCAATGTCAGTGTGTTTTGCATCACCTTGTTTCCACTATATATTGTATTAATAAGGAATCTTATAAGGAATTAATAATCTTATAAGGAATTAATAAAGGTATATTAGGTGCATTTTCATTACAAAGGTCACATACTAAATTTATCTACTTTCCCTAGTTTTGATGTTGAAGAACCTTTGAACTTTATGTACATACAGTATCTGCAAAGTGAAATGTGAACCCTCTGTGGAGTTTCGCTAGATGCATGTTTTATCCTCCAGAATAATTTGAACTATCACCCTTCTAGTTCTTAGCAATTCTATTCTGAGTTTTCTGAAAACAGCCTTACCATTTCCCTGAAATGTACAGGTGAAAGGCTAACTCAGAGGAATCTCATTTATTATCTATTAAATGCAGAAGGGAGTTTTTGTCACTGCATTTGCCTTTTAAGAGGGTTTCCCACTACATCTTACATTGCACTTAGGCACTTATGATCTTAAATCTTTATCACATCTCTGTGAACTCAGCTATTTCTCTTAGTGCAGAAAATTACGAATGATTTACTTAAACTGAACACATTAGTCTTTTTCTTTTCATAATTAGTTAGGTCCAGAGAGATTTAAATGATTTCTTACCCTACTATTGTATTTCTTTCACAGGTTTCTCTTTATCTGTATTTCATGACTTCTCTCTACTTACTTGAGCAAGATGACACATAGAATTTTTCAGAAATACAAAGTGCCTGAGAGAAGCCATTCTCTTATTTGAAGGAGGTCTGGTATTGTTTGACCTATGAGCTCACTATAGGAGTTCAAGACTGTCTCAGGTAATGCTATTGTTCACTGAAGCAGATCCAGCTCTTGCAAATTACTGGTTGTCATGTTTTCCCTTCCCCTTCGAGAACTGCTTCACAGGCTGAATGTCTAGTAATGAAAAGAAGGGGGCAGTCTATATTTAATAAATCTATTTTATAGCAAAACTTACTGTGATCATGTGGTTTGTAGTCTTAGTATTTGAACAGAATAACAATATTGTGTGATCAAGCACGCAGATGTAAAAGTCCTGTTGTATACAGAAGGCACACAAGAAATCATTCCATCCTTTGGGGGTAGAAAGGGCTAGGATCTTGCTGGTGGGCAAATATAGTCAGCTTTTTATTTTTAGAGCATTCTCTATTCAAAGAGAGAGACCATTTCTTCATCGCTAGTAATAAAACAGGAGGAAACTTGTTATAAATCAAGGCTGTGCAGCATATTTGGTGAGGCAGTGAAGTAAAGGAAAGTGAGAGGTGGGATAGGTGAAAAGTAATAAGGACATACTGAACAATATTTTTTTCCTTTTATTTTCTTTGAAAATTCTTATTAGTTTTCTTTTTTTTTTTTTTTCTCTGTTCTGACTGTTGAGATCTCAAGCCTTTCAAGAGCTATCCTACTCCATTTTTTTATAGTACATAGACCATAGACCATTAAGGCTTTGTTGAGATCCAGCAGTGCTATCAAATATAACTTTAAATTCTATATATATTTATGGCAAAGAGACAATATAATACCTTTCCATTATATAATACTCAAATGATTGAAACATAATATATTTCAGTTGAAAGGGACCTTCAAAGGCCATCTTGTGCAACTCCCCTTCAATGAACAAGAACACCTATGGGGAAATCAAGTTGCTCAGCGTCCTGTTCAGTCTGACCCTGAATGTCTGCAAGGACAGAGCATTCACCACATCTCTGGGCAGTCTGTTCCATCACCTCACCAAAATAATTGTAAAAAACTTCTCCCTCATATCTGTTAGAAATCTACCCTCTTTTAGTTTGAAACTATTTCCCCTTGTCCTGTCACAGCAGATCCTGCTAAAGAGAGTCTGTCCCCTCTCTTCTTACACCCCTCTTTAGATAGTGAAAGGCCACTATTACGTCTCTCGTCAGCCTTCTCTTCTGTAGGCTAAGCAGTTCCAGCTTTCTTAGCCTGTCCTCAGGGGAGACGTTCCACCCCTTAGATAATTTTTGTGGCTCCCTTCTGGATGCTCTTCAATTGGTCTGTGTCTCTCCTATACCGAGGACTCCACATTTGGATTCAGTACTCCAGGTGAGGTCTCACCAGAACAGATTAGAGGGGCAGAATCACCTCTCTTGACCTGCCAACCATGCTTCTTTTGGTGCAGCCTAGGATTACGGTTGGCTCTCTGGGCTGCAAAGGGAAATTGCTAGCTTGTCTCCAGCTTACCATCTACCAGTGCTCAGAATTCCTTTTCATCAGTGCCATACCCCATCCTTATATCCCTCAGCTTGTACCTATAGTGGGGGTTTCTGCAACTCAGGTGCAAGACCAAGTACTTGGATTTGTTGAACCTCATGGTGTCCACCTAGTCTCACTGTTCAAGCCTATCTAAGTGCCTTGGAAAGGAATCCTATCCCTCAGGCATGTTGACTGCACCATACAGCTTGGTGTCATCCACAGTCTTGCTGAGGATGTGTTCAATCCCACTGTCGTTGATGGAGATATTAAAGAGCATTTGTACGAGTACTGACCCTTTGGGACACCACTTGTTACTTATCTCCATTCAGACACTGAGACATTGTCCACCACTCTCTGGGTATGATATAGCAAGTAGTTTCTAGTCCATCAAAGAGCACACCTGTCAAATTCATATCTTTCCAACTTGGAGAAAAGGATTTTATGGGGGACCATGTCAAAACCATCAACTAAAGTTCAGATAGATGACCTCAGTGGCTTTTCCCTTGTCCACAGATCACAGAACTTTAGGGTTTGGAAGAAACCTCCAGAGATCATTGAGTCCCTCCCATTGAGACCCTTCCTGCAAAACAGGCCCCCTACAGCAGGCTACACAGGTGGGTGTTTAGGTGAGTATTGAATATCTCCAGAGAAGGAGAATCCACAACCTCCCTGAACAGCCTGTTCCAGTGCTCTGTCACCCTCACTGTGAAGAAGATCTCTCTCATATTGGTGCAGAACTTCCTATGCTCGAGTTTATAGCCATTTCTCCTTGTCCTCTCCCCATAGACCGCTGAAAAGCGGTTGGCCATGTCCCTTTGACTTCCATACTGAAGATATTTATAAACATTAATGAGATCACCTCTGAGTCTTCTTTTTCAAGACTTAAACAGCTCCAGGTCACCCAGCCTTTACTCATAGGGGAGATGCTTCAGGCCCTTTACCATCTTTGTGGCCATCCAATGGACTCTCTCCAGGAGTTCCCTGTCTTTTTTTCAACTGGGGAGCCCAAAACTGGATACAGAACTCCAGGTGAGGACTTACCAGGGCAGAGTGGAGGAGGAGGATCACCTCCCTTGACCTGCTGACCACACTCCTCTTAATGCACCCCAGGATCCCACTGGCCTTTGATGCAGTTATATCATCTTAAAAAACAACAAGGTTGGTCCGACAAGACCTGCCCTTAGTGAAGCCATGCTTGTTATTCCATATAATTTTTCTCTTTTCCACATGCCTTAGCATAGCTTCCAGAAGGATCTGCTTCATAATCTTCCTAGGTATAGAGGTGAGGCTGACAGGTCAGTAGTTCCCTGGGTCATCCTTTCTACTCACAGAATCACAGAATCACAGAATCACCCAGGTTGGAAGGGACCTCAAAGATCATGTAGTTCCAACCCCCCTGCCTAGCAGGGCCACCAAACATACACATTTAGACCAGGTTGCCCAGGACCCCGTCCAACCTGGCCTTGAACACGTCCAAGGACGGGGCATCCACAACCTCCCTGGGCAGCCCGTTCCAGGGCCTAACCACTCTCCTTGTAAAGAACTTCCCCCTAACATCCAACCTAAATCTTCCCTCCTTCAACTTGGATCCATTTCCCCTAGTCCTGCTATTGTCAGCCCTTTTGAAGAGTTTACTCCCCTCCTGGCTGTAGGTTCCCTTCAGGTATTGATAGGCTGCAATGAGGTCGCCCCGCAGCCTTCTCTTCTCCAGGCTGAACAAGCCCAACTCCCTCAGCCTGTCCTCATAGGAGAGGTGCTCCAGCCCCCTGATCATCTTAGTCGCCCTCCTCTGGACCCTTTCCAAAATCTCCATGTTTTTCTTGTACTGAGGGCTCCACACCTGGACACAGTACTCCAGATGGGGCCTCACAAGAGCCGAGTAGAGAGGGACAATCACCTCCCTGTCTCTGCTGACCACCCCTCTCCTGATGGAGCCCAGGATCCCATTTGCCTTTCGAGCTGCCAGAGCGCACTGCTGGTTTACTCCTCTACTCCTGTTTTTAAACAGACACTACGTTGCCTTTTTTCCAGTCACCACGGACTTCTCCTGACTGCCACGACTTTTCAGATATCACCAAGAGTGGCTTAGCAACTGTGTCAGCCAATTCCTTCAGGACTCTGCAATCATCTCTTTGGAACACATAAACTTATGAATATTCCTGTTCCTCAGGCAGTTGCAAACCGGGTCTTTGCTTACAGCAAGAGGGTCATCACTCCTGCATCACTTCCTGCCTACCAAACCATCCACTCTAGGGCTGTGAGTAGAGCAGTCAGTAGTGAAGGCTGAGTAAAATAAATTGTTGAATACCTCAGCCTTCTCCATGTCCATTGTTGTTATCCTGCCTGTATTGCTCACTAGGGACAGTACGTCCTCCTAGACCTTCCTTTTATAGTTGATTTATAGAAGACTTTCTTATCTCTTTTCGAGCTCATTGCCAAGTCCATTTCTGGTTGGGCCTTGGCCTTATTGATCCAATCCCCACACAGCCTAGAAACATTCTCCTAGGTTACATATCTCTCTTCCACTGCCTTTGTATGTTCTCCTTGGTCTCCAGTTTGATCAGCAGATTCCCATTCAGCCATGCCTCTTTCTTGCCATTTTTTCCTGACTCCCTATATTTGGAGATGGGCGGCTTTTCTGCCCTCAGGAAAGCTTCCTTAAAGATCTTCCAGCTATACTCTACTTCCTTGTCCTTGAGGACAGATTCTCAGGGAGTCTTGTTGGCTAACTCCTTGAAGAGCTGGAATTTAGCTTTCCTAACATTATGATTCCTGATTTTACTTTTTGTCAACCTGATATCTCTCTGGAGTGTGAACTCTACCACTGCATGACTAAGTATACATACCCTTGTCATATAAATTTAAATATATGCATTTTAGAAACAGAAATATTTGAATATAACTGTTAGATTATTATTTCCCTATTACTATGCTTGTATGTAAAATAGAGAAGTCTGCATGCATGCAGTCATGCATACACAAAATATATTCCTTTTTTTATTATTTCGAAGAGCACAATTTGGTTCTACATTTCATTTCTGATTTTAATATGCATTTTCATGCCAGAAAATGTTCCTTTAGCTGATGAAAGAACAAGTAAAATTGACTCTTCATTGTTTTGTTCCACTAATCACAGAATTTCTCTGTACAAGCCACCAGCAATTCTTAATCTCTGTTGCTTTGGAATTCAGCTCCTACCATGTAACACAGGTGTTCTCTAGTTTTTTACCCTCACATTGTTTTCTTTCAGTTTCTTCACCTAAGGGAAACTGCAGATTCATGCTGTTCTTACCAGGAAAACAATAGGAAATAAAATGGCAAGATCAGTTCATTCAGGTTTGATAAATGATAGGTAATATACTATATTAGTCTATATTCAACAGGATGATTTCAATTAAATTAATATTGTTTTCCCTAGTGTGATAAAGGCATTTCAGGACAGCAATTAAGTTAATCTCCTACAGCAAAGAGGTTCTCTGTCAAACTAAATCCCACATGAAAATGGCCATAATACTCTATGTCATGTGATTCCATGTCATAAGTGTAGCCTACCTGGTTCCCTAGTGAATCACAGGGTTATATTACTTCATTAAAGAAGTAGTAGCTGGAAGCCAAACCAATTTCATCTGTGTTGAATACATAAAGGAAATGAAATGTTTATCTGCAGCAGACATATCAACAACATACCAGAGGACTTAGGCATATAGATCCATATTTTAGTCATCACCCAGGTTCAGAACATAGCCTAGATTAACCGTTACCTTAGTGTAACTAATTGTACTTTGGCAATACATAAGGCTTCTATATATTATTTTTTGCTGTTATTGCTTCCCCATACTACCAACTACTATATCTGTTATGGTTCGGGTGTGTAAGTGAATTAATTAAGTTCTTAAATTTAAGTGGGATGAAACTGACAGCTGAGATTCACATTTGTCTCATTAGAAGAAGGGGATCAACTCACTATGCCCTGTGTTGACAGATACAAATAATGGTCTCATTCAGTGCTAAAGGTGAATTCCCTTATCTTCATGAGCCATAATAGAAATTTAAGAAACTTGGCCACACATTTGCGAAACCCCACTGGTAAATACTTACAGATGCAGACGAATTCTCTCCTACTTTGCACTTAAACTCAGACATTTAATATCAATTTGATTTATTCCAAAGGAACCTGATTATCCTCTGGTTTTCAGCCCAGGAAGGTGCAAATGTCCTGTAAATTTATATTACACCTGTCTGTATGTGTGGACATCTAGATCTCTTGCAGTGTCTATTTAAAAAATACTGCTCCCCACCCCAGCATCATGTTCCAAGCAGAAGGATGAGGAAAACTAGGGGGGCACCAAGGATCCACTCCAGAGTTTTGCAGATGTCACACTGCCAGGTCTTCAGCACTGAAACTGGAGATCATCTGTATGATGAATGATTTTGGTGGAAGAAATGATCTGGGAGTTGCAGTCTTGTCATATAGTGAGGTTAGCTTTGAAGAATTCATGGATGTACACTGAATGTAACTGAAGAAATCTATTGGTATGCTTAACTGGATACATAGAGAAAAATAACCCCATGATTTAAAAATTAAAAGTGATTAACAATTCATACAATCTGTGCTTTTTAGTGCGCATACTTCATATTGTATTTGGCAGTACAGAAGATGTAGCAGTCATAAATCCACATAAGCAAGGATAACTTACTTTAAGTGAGACATCTGTTTGGCTTTCCAAACTCTTGGCCTTGTTCCAGGTTTTATTGTAAGTCCAGTTTCTGAAGACATTTTATTTTTCCTTAATTTATTTTGTTTTGTTTTGTCCTGTTGGTTTTTCTTTTAATATTTTCAATATTCAGTCTTGCATCCTTCTATTATTCTTCATTAACACTTCTACAAGTTTGGTTTTTTTTTCTCCTCCTCCCCACACACTTTATTTCCACCTTGATAAAGGTTCTATTTCAAAATTTCCTTTCTGCATATCCTCTATTTGGACTCAAAAAGACAAAACAAAACAAAACAAAAAACCCACAAAGAGAAAAAGAAAAAAAAAAACACCTTTCCTGCTAACTGTTCTTTGATGAGGTATATTAATGGAAACAGAAAGAGAACGATGTACAACTAAGCAGAAGGTGTTTCTTTAAAGCTTTTAAGATTATAGTTATATTCTGAGTTATGGTTTGAGTAACTGTATCCCGTAATGCCCTCAAATTTGGAATATGTAGGCACACGTTAGAGATACCCTGTAATGAATGCAGCGCAGATTCAATAGATGTTTATCACTAATCTTGTGCCTTTTGCTTTTAAGCATGTACAGAGTCTTACTTTATTGTGCAAAGCAAAATATAGGTGCAAAGCAACACATGCTTCAGTCCAACCCCTTCAGAATATACTTTCTTACATTTCTTACTAGGAATCTGTATAAATTTCAAATTGAAATAGTATTTTCAATGTGTTGAGATGCTAATTGGAATGTGATGAGGGTAGTTATTCATTTTTGTTTAATGAAGATCTTTGCATGTATTTTAGACTTTCTTTGAATTCTGTCTTTTGCAAAGGCAGCTATTCAGAGAGCCAAAAGAATATGAACAAGGAAGTCATGAATAAGTGAATCTATAACCTACAGAACTAATACTCATATGTTCTCTGTTATAAATATATCTAGAGAGGAAGAGCAGACATCACATAAATATGTACAGTAGAGTTAAATTTTTACCAGTTCTCTATGCAAGCTCCTGCTTAGTTTTTATTTTTATCCCAAAATAATTCGCAAATTTAATAATGCATTGCAGTGATGGAAAATGTCATAAATTACCGAAGACACTGGGACAGATGAGGTAATCTGAGAAATTCGAACTGGCAATTTCTTGTGGTGTCTCCATGAAAAAATTAGAGTCAAGACATTGCCATTGGGCTGCTGAGAACACACACTGCGTGTGCTCACCATGTGCTTCTGCAACAAATCAGTGCTGAAATATGACTTACAAAGTAGGTTTTCAAGAAGTTTACCTTGCTTAGTGTTTTCATGTGTCTTTAATTTCATCAATTGTTGTCGCTCAGTCGAGTTAGAGAGCTCTCACGGTTTCTTGTAGCATCAGTATAGTTCTCAGAATAGTTCTACTTTTTGATGTTCAACATACATCTTATATACCATTCACTTACAAGCCAGGAATTCCTGTCCCTCTAATCAGTTGATTGGTCTAGCTTCTCCCAAAATACAGTGATAAAGGATGAAAGGTTTCTTAAGTGTGATAAGATTACCAATGCATACAAAAAGAACTTCCTTTTTACCCTTAGATGCAAACAGATACCATTTGCTCTCTGTCTTACACTCCAGACTCCCAAGGTTTCACACTGACAGGATCTATCAAGGAGTCTGATAAACTCTTTGCTGATTTGCTCACAGTTACATCTTCCCCCACAATCAATCACTGTTTGTTATGTGTATTAAGAATATAGTTAAATGTCCAAAGCATTTCCAGTTCCCTGTTGTTTTGCTGTTCTCACAGCTATTTTAAATTTTTCTTCAAGTACTGTTCTCCTATCTCATTGCTTTGGTTGGCTGCCTGCATAGTTTTGCATTATTTTCTTACTGTTTTCTCCTTTATGGCATTAAAATTAATTTCTTCCATTTTAAAAGCTCACCATATGACCTTTTCCATTTTCTTACTCCCATCTCTCATCTTAAGTTCATCCCCTATCTCACAGAACTTTTGAGTACTTTTCTTTACAAGGAGAGTGGTTAGGCCCTGGAACGGGCTGCCCAGGGAGGTTGTGGATGCCCCGTCCTTGGACGTGTTCAAGGCCAGGTTGGACAGGGTCCTGGGCAACCTGATCTAAATGTGTATGTTTGGTGGCCCTGCTAGGCAGGGGGGTTGGAACTACATGATCCTTGAGGTCCCTTCCAACCCGGGTGATTCTGTGATTCTGTGATTCTGTGAGTAAGCATCTTTTTTCTAGTGCTGAGATGTGTTCCTCTCTGAGAGGAGCTTCCTGTAAGACCATTTTTTCTCATAATGTCTATAAAAGACATGGATTTCTGTTGATGTCATCTATCATGTTGACTAATTTTGCTGTACTTCTTTCTTGTGCTCCACCGTCTGTCTGTATTTACTGTTATCCCATTTTATTGGGGCATGAACTTTTATTTTATGTTTTGCTTATTCTTTTAACCATCTTTTGCAGTGAAGCTCTGTTTCAAAATTAGGCTTCCAAGACATAGTAGTACTCCAGAGTAAATTGTAATGTGTCAGGGAAAGAAAGGTGAACTGTTTTACAAAAGTTTGTATTCTAAGTTTAAAACAAGAAAAAAAGATGGATACTGACAGGAAGATGCATTGAACAAAAGTAATAAAAGTAATTATTAATAATATATGCAATATATAGAAAGAAAGCATATAAACAATATGAAAAACAGATATCAGTTCTAAGGCTAAAATACAGGATATTCCAAAATATGTGTGCTTAACAACATTCTGAAGTGATTTGAGATGATCCAGATACCAAATCTCTAATGAGGTTCTCTAATGCTGCACAATCTGTGTGACATGACAACACTTCTTGTCTCTTTATATGGAGTTCTATATATAAACTTCAATATCGGCTAATTTCCGTGGCAAGTGTGTTTATAGACACAAGATAATTTATTGATATACAGCTGTTGTGTTGTTGAAGGATATATGTGAAGAGATATAATATCAACCAAAAAAAAATCTTCACAAAGGATACCTTATTTTTTTAGCATTTCTTACAATATTCAGAAATGTTTAATTGATCGTATCTTACTTGCAAGAAAATCTGTCTTCATGCAATTTTTATTTTACAAAGAAGTAGAATTATTCACTTTTTGTTCCAGGCCTCTATTTCTAATCTTAACTTATGGTTCAAAAAATCTGATTTTAGTGATTAAATAGAAGACATTTACTCCCCATATTTTTTCCCAGAACTGATTGGGAACCATTAGTAAGTTTTCAAATGGTTTTCTGTGCTGTATTGTTGCACAAAATCTTGGTAATGTAATCTGAAAGGTAGTAATTCCAAAATGTAATCTGGCACCCAAGTTTTCATTTCCAGACAGGTTAGAGGAAAAACTGGTTTAAGATATGTTTCTTTCTATACCTTTTTTTCATAGCTTGTCTTTAATCACGTGGTGTACTTCTCCCTTAGTTGTACTGGAAGAAATGGCACTGAGGCTGAGCTGAAAGACACATAGAAGACAGGATTCAAGAATATAAATATAGAATATGTATACAAATATATGTAGTAATAGTTTAGGTTAATATGGGTTAGATCCTTCTAATTTAAAACATCTGTATGAACAGTTGTATGGTAGTTAGGAAAGGAGGAGTTAGAAATTAGAAAGAGGGGAAGAAATCGTTCATTAAAGTCATGTTAAAAACAAGATAAAGGGAAGTGTAACTGCATCCCTAAGGTTGTAGCTAAAGAGAAATGTAGTAGGCTTATATAACAGGATTTTTTTAAAAACATCTGCTCATGTCATATCGTATTTACACTACAGGCTTCCTTTGGCAAAGATCACTTTTGAAAAGTGTCTAGTTTTGAGGACTGAGAATTTTTTTTTTTTTTAAGTATGTTATTGTTGCTTTTTTTGTTTTGTTTTGTTTCGCTTTATTTTGTTTTGTTTTGACCAGAACATTTCAGGTTCTATTTTCAGAGCTATTTTGATATAACTTAACTAGAATTTTCACCATTTTTTATCTGAGGCTATGCATTTAAAGCATAAGGTAAGGAGACATTCCTGGCATATAGGAATAGATTACTGAGTTACTACCAACATGATTTCTGCTTTTAATTGTTAGCTTTTTATTTTTGACTTTTATTTAAGAAGAAAAAGTATACGTGTCATTAAAAATAGTCTCACTTTTCTGTGATGCAAATGAGTGTCTGAATCCAATATTGACTATATTGCTTTCAGAGATTTAAATCAAAGTTCCAATGAGCTGAACTGTACCATCTGTGGTGACAAAAAAGAAAAATATCTAAGTAGCCTGATATGCATTTGCAGATCTGTTGATTTTTAGAAACCTCTATTTTCAAGCTCACTACAAACAGTGTACAGAATAAATTATGTTATTTTAAAAGATTATTAAGTTGCATGGTCCTCCTCAGTGTCCAGCTTTAAAAGGAAATATTTTTGTTGTTTAATGGATTTGTGCAGTAGAATTTTATATACAATTACTGTGCAGATAATACATGTCACCAGTTTTAAAATGTTCATAAATTTCTGCTGTTTTTAGAGAGTAGCATTTACGAAAGTGAGGTTTTTTTTGTTTGTTTTTCAGAACTTGAACCCACAATATATTAAATTGATGCTTTCTTAAATAAACACTCATGAAATAGATAATACAAAACAGCATTTTAAGGTTAGAAAACTCAATACATATTGCAGTGACATAACCTTTTTTATTGCTGATTATTTCTAACTTACATTGATTGTCTTCTTGTAAAAAGATCCTGCAGCCCTGGATTTAACTGTGGTTAAATCATTGTCTTCTTAGTATTCATTAATGCTGAATGTATTAATTTGAGGGCAGAATAGATATAACCTAAAATGATTGCTGATGTGGATGACAGCAAAATTAGCTGCCAATTTTCTAGCTGAGATCTAACAAATTTTCTTTAGTAAAGAATAATCCTACATACTGTTACTTTCTCCCCTAGGATGCCCTTATATTCCAATACATGTTCCATTACTGGAATTTCAGAAGACATATCCTCCTTTCACAAAGTCACTGAACTGTAGCAGTAAAAAATCACAAAATCCCAGATAGACAGATAAATAGCACAGTCTAACACTGAATAGGATTTGACCACTTGGGGGATAAAATGATTTCTATTTTGTTTTGTGACTGTGGGTTAGACTCCATGACTAATGAATAGACTGGTATGTCTGATCAGCTACAGCAGAGCATCAAGAGGATTTTAATGGAGCTATGCCTGACTGCTAGTGTGACTCTTTTTACAGAATCAGTGGTAGGAGAACCTAGACTTCTGTTCTCTATCATCATCAGAACAAAATGAAAGAAATTTCTCACAAGAAATTCAATAAAAATATTGTAGATCAAATATTTCTTATAAAGATGATTGTAAATTCATATATCATACAGAATGGTTGAGGTTGGAAGAAATCTCTGGATGTCATCTAGTCCAATTCCTTGCTCAGACAAAGTTTCCTAGAGTAGATTGTAAAAGACTGGATCTAGGGTTTTTTTTTAACATCTTCAGAGAAGGAAACTCCACCATCTCTCTGGGGAGCCTATACTAGTGCCCTGACAGAGTCAGAGTAAGTTTTTCTTCATATTCAGATGGAACGTCCTCTGTTTCAGTTTGTGCCTGCTGTCTCTTATCCTGTATGTGGGCGCCACTGAAAAGAACCCAGTCCCATCCTCTTGATTCTCTTAAGATATGTGTGTACATCGACAAGATCTCTTCTTGGTCTTCTCCAGGCTGAATAGGTACGTTTCTTTCAGCCTTTCCTCATTAGAGAGCTGGCCTTTCTTCAGTATTTTCATGTCTCTGTTGTACCGGGGAGCCAAGAACTGGACAGGGTACTCCAGAAGTGTCTTCATTTTGCTTGAGTAGACAGGGAGGATAGCTTCTATGAGTCTTTTGGCAACATTCCTCATACTGCACACCAGGATAACACCGGCCTTCTTGAACACAAGGACACATTACTGATTCATTGCTAACTTGTCCTTCAGAATTTCTAGGTTCTTTTCTGCAGAGATGCTCTCAAGTATGTCAGTGGCCCAGTCTGTACTGGAATATGCAATGTTCTTCTAGGTGTAGAAACTTGCACCTGCCTTTGTTGATCTCCACAATGTTCTTCTCTGCCCAGCAAACCAACCTTTCCAGGTCTTGCTGAATGGCAGCACAGACTCTTGGTATATCAACTACTTCTCCCAGCTTTATATCATCAGTAAATTTACTGAAGGTTCATTCTGTTCTTTCATCTGGATCATTGATGATATAAATTAAACAAGACTAGGCCTGGTTCTGACCTGTGGGGGACAATTAAAAACTAAAAACTTCCAACTAGACTATAACACCAATAACAACTCTCTGAGCTCTGCCATTCAGCCAGTTCTCAATCCACCTCACTGTTCGCTCATTTATTCCACTCTTCTTGAGCTCACTTATAAAGGGTGTTAAGGAACTCACCATTGAAAGTCTTGCTGAAGTCAAGGAAAACAATATCCTCTGCTCTCTCCTATTCTACCCAATCAGTCGTCCACCACAGAAGGCTATTAAGTTGGTTAAACATGATTTCCCTGTGATGAATCCATGTTGACTACTCCTGTTAATGTTCTTTTCCTTCATTTTCTTGGAGTTTAACCAGCTCTCTTGGACCCCACATAGGACACTAGCCCAGGAGATTCCTTTAAATAGGTCTTATATGAGGCTTGAGTTTACTTTCCTGAAGTCAAGGTTTGCAATGCTATTTATTATCCTGCTTCCTCCACTCGGGATCTTGGACTCCACCATATCATGGTCACTGCTGCCTACACTTAACATTGTCAAACAGTCCTTTGTAAGTTAGTACAAAGGTCCAGCAGCCTATCTTTCCTCATTTGTTCCTCCATCACTTCTGTCAACAAGTTATCATCAATGAGCTGCAGGAACCTCCTGGACTGTTATTGTATAGCTATTCTGTCTTTCTAGCAGATAAGAGGGTGGTTGAATTAGTCAAATTCAGTGCAGGTAGTCATCTGGGCAAATATTTTACCATCTTATATTGTTGATATTATTGTTGTTGTACTGCATTAATATGCTGCTCCATTACCAACTCCACCACATAATAAACAACAAAAGCAGAAAATAAATAAATAAAGTTCAGCCCCAAAACAGTACAGTCCAAAGAAAAATCTATGGTGTTAAAATACTTGGGAATTTCACCTGAAGATTTTCCAGTGGTGTGCAGTCACAGATTTTGTACAAATTTACTTTTCTTGTTGCAAGGACCAATTTTTGTCCATACAAAACAATGTTATTCTTTCAGGTAAGAAGTTAATATAGCATTAGTCATCTGGAAAATGGCTGTTCTTGTTTGCCAGCTGCAAAGCACTCCCACCTTATTCACCATGGCAAC
This sequence comes from Tetrao urogallus, assembly GCF_951394365.1. Lineage (NCBI taxonomy): Eukaryota > Metazoa > Chordata > Aves > Galliformes > Phasianidae > Tetrao > Tetrao urogallus. Next base: position 33,088,009 of record NC_136813.1, on the reverse strand, counting down.
ATTTACACAGCAGTCTATTCCTCTCTTTCTACTGTAAAGTACTGAGAGGGAGTGCTCCGCCACATTTTTTCCAGTTTCTGATTCGATCATAGATTTCCAAATATTCAAATGGATAAAATTTGTTAGAAATATTTAAAGTGTCACAGCATATGATCTTTGCAAAAAAATCATGAATGCATGAGACAAATAAAAAATAAAAATCTGAAGAGAAAAACACTCCGTCATAAAAATGTGGGGGAAAAGAACAGCAGACAAGGAAAGCAGAACTGACTAAAGATCTCCTTAACCAGAAATAATAATAATAATAATAATAATAATAATAATAATAATAATTTTAAAGCTTGCTTTCTAAATCACAGATTTCTTTTAAGCTTTTTTTTTCTTTATATATAGGACCCCCTTCAAAGGGTTTTTTTTGTTTGTTTTTTGTTTTTTTCTCCTAAGCACAACCCTTGTCAAAACTTTCTCCAATCACAAATCTTTGAAGTAAGAGATATTTCCCAAACCGAGAATTCTTTAAAGCTCCCCCAGCACACATGCAAGTTTAGGTTTAAAGGGAAAAGCCAACAGGAAGGATTTTAAAATTCACCAGAGTGAATGTGGTGTTCATTTTCAAATATTGATTAGTAACCAAAATTACCCCAGTAATCTCAGGCTTCTTGGTAGGGCCTAAGCACTGCTAAAAGTTCTGTGTCTTGCTTTTCTATCACATCAGGGACCTTAAAAAAACAAACCGCGAATCACTTTTGAAGTGTCTGCTTCAAGCCCCTAAGTTACTCATGGTTTGGAAATATTTTCACTTCATCTCTTTGAATACAGGACCAGCCTAAGAAGTTCAAAATTCCTACTTACTTGTGTCCATTACTAAATACACCATAGAATCATAGAATCATAGAATCACTAAGGTTGGAAAAGACCTAAAAGATCACCCAGTCCAACCGTTCACCTATTCCCAATAGCTCCTACTAAACCATGTCCCTCAACGCAACATCCAGTCTTTCCTTGAACACCCCCAGGGTCGGTGATTCCACCACCTCCCTGGGCAGTCCATTCCAGTGCCTGACCACCCTTTCTGAAAAGTAATACTTCCTCATGTCCAGCCTGAATTTCCCCTGGCGTAGCTTGAAACCATTCCCCCTGGTCCTATCACTAATGACACGAGAGAAGAGGCCGACCCCCAGCTCACTACAACCTCCCTTCAGGAAGTTATAGAGAGCAATAAGGTCTCCCCTGAGCCTCCTCTTCTCCAGGCTGAACATTCCCAGCTCCTTCAGCCTCTCCTCATATGGCCTGTGTTCCAGACCCCTCACCAGCTTCGTTGCCCTTCTTTGAACACGTTCCAGGGCCTCAATATCTTTCTTGCAGTGAGGGGCCCAAAACTGGACACAGTACTCGAGGTGAACATGTGAACAAATATTTATTCCAGAAATGGATCCATATGCTTGTGCTAACAAAGCAAACATTTATCAGTTACTTTGCCCTACAGCTACGATAACTTCGTAAAACTGACCTTAGCATACATAAGTATGAAGTAGACTAATAGCATTCAAACGTAATGCATTACTGGCTTGATTTTTTTTGAGCAGTGTACATCACCACTGATTTTTGATTCTGAAAGTCATTTTGGAGTTTCTAAGAAATCAAGTAGCTAGCTATGGACATGCAGTCCTAGAATGAAAGCTGTCTTGCAGAAGCATGGGTATAAAAATAGCCTTGTTTCCACTTCAGATACCTCAGCAATGCCAGTGAATTGCTGAATCTGAGGTATTGTATCTAAGCAGAAAATTCCTAATTTTTGCCCAGAAATGTGGATGCCCTGGCTCTGGAGACTTTCAAGGTGAGGCTGGATCAGACCCTGCGCAACCTGATGGAGCTTTAGGTGTCCCTATTCACTGCAGAGGAGTTGGACTAGATGACCTTTAAAGGTCCCTTGCAACACTAAGGATTCTATGATTCTATGATTCTAATATTCATAGATTTTCCTTAGTAGGTCACTTTGTTAAAAAATAAAAATAAAAATAAAAATTACAGTTTACTACAGCCAGAAGCATGAATTGTTTTGAGAGGTTTGGTCTCAGTGCAATTCTTAAATAATTTTGTTTATAAAAGCGGATTTAAGCAAACTAGCCGAGAGGCCAGTAGTCTCTTCTGGATCTGTAGTTCATGACACACTCTAACCTTTGTAGTCCTCGAATTCAATGTGCTTTTTTACACAAACTTTGAAAGGGAATTTTCCCAAAATGTTTAGTTTAAAAATGCAGAAGCTGAGGCAAACTCAAAGGTAAACAGACAGTAAACTCACAAAGCTGACATTTTCTGCAGACATTTTCTCACACCACACCATCAAATTCCTAACCTCCTACACATATAATCTTTTCTTTGATAAGAGATTCAGAGAGATCAGCAATCTGGAAGGAAGGCTTTTAGGGGGGAGAGGATTTCCTCAACAGCTTTCTACTGAGAGGCAAACCCTCCTGGGATTTCCAGGAGATGGAGTGTGTATCCCTCTTTGTGTAGCATGGCAAGGAAAGGACTGCCTCTGCCTGTTCCTCAAAATATTCTAATGAATAGAGCAAAATGATAACCACTCAAAGAAGGGTGGACAAGATTTAAATTCCTATGTAGTTAAATGACAGAGAGACAGTAGGAATTCTTGCACATAAAATCTCTCCAACAGAGAGGAGTTTTTGTTCTTTAATTGTTCACATGAAGTACAGTGGTCTTGTCCAGGAAAGCATGGGAAGGATTAGCTATGGTAAGAGCACACTTATTGGAACAAGTCTCTGCCTGGTAAAGCGATATCTTTTTCATTAATGGTGGGTATTAAGTGCAAAATAGTAAAAAGTATCTTGGCACCAGAAGGTGCCTTTATATCACAGCTTTACGCCACAACAATATTTTAAATACTTCAGGGACCTCATCCATAGAAACACTGGAATTAGCAGACTTAATACATCAGCAGCAACTAGGGAAAGGCAATTCTGAATATTTTTGCTTGCCTAAAGGTTGAACTGGCAACTTTGTTTTGAGGCTTTGAGGTGCCAAATCTCACTTGCTAAATCCCTTTCTGATCTTTTTTACTCCAATCAGATGGCCTGTGCTGACTTTCATGATATTTTTACTCAAAAGATTAAATGTATTCATTTGGCAGTGCGTGTTGCAAGAGCACTAAAAGATTGCTAAAGTACGTGCTCACCATGGGCCTGATCAAAGCCCTCTGAGATCAATGGGAATATTTCTTTTGACTTCAATGGGCTTTTGATAAGATTCCAAATTACCCAGTTGAAAGTTAGCCTCCCAAATACAGTGCTGGTGTGAGAATACCCATGGGCACTGAGCACTAAAGGATGTGACTCCACACCTGGGTGATAGATTGAATCTCACACTAGAGCAGGCACAAGTGCAAAATTTCATTCCAATATTTCGGAAGATACCACACTGGTGATAGAGGAAACAACTTTTGATTGACATGTTCACTACTGACTTGAAACAGCTTGTGGTTATGTCAGAATCTGGCAAGAAGCCAGACCTCATTCACAGTAACAGGGCATCATACAAATGTCAACATGGCTACATTCAAAACAGCTGCTATTCTTAATTTCATACCTTTTAAGAGGAAGAGAAGATTTTAGCCAATTGAAAGATTTGTGGTTTTTTGTTTTTGTTTTGTTGTTGTTGTTGTTGTTTTTAATAGTTATACTCTTTGGTGATATTTAATTTCTGTTTTATCTCTGAATGCTATTAAAGTTGTTGCTAGTGCTCTCATATGAATTGGATTTATATACACAATTGCAGTTTAATTTAGCACCTAAAATCTCTTCTGGATTTGTGTTACAGGAGGTGATATTTTTCATAGAAAATTCTATGTTTATGGAAATGATAAAAATGAACCTATTTTTTAGACAACTATATCTTCATGAAAGAGCCTGCAGACAGTTTGTACAATCATCTATATATAAAAGAAAACAAAACAAAAACAACCAAAATGATTTTTTACTGGTTGCTATTGTGGGAAAGGATCAACAGTTGGAGATTAGACGTGAGCAAAGAATTCACGGTGAGTCATCTCTGCACCACATAATTTTCCAGTGTCTTCATTCCATTTTGCCTTAAGAGTGAGCTCAAGAGTAGGCATGGTACTCTTTTCTGATATACTACTTTATTTTTATTAGAGAGAAATTCCAATAAATAGAGACTTCATATTCAGCTAAATTTTTTAGCCTGTTACATCTGCAAATTTTGTAGATGCTTTGTGGAAAGGTCTAGTCTCTGTCCTAGAAGACTTTATTAAATGAAGTGAATAGAAATATAAATGGCAATAGAAGAATAAAGAAAATATTAAATTCCAGTACTACTATATACTAACTTATATATAATAAGTTAAAAGGGACAGATGTGTAGTTCAGATTTGTATCTGATATAAAGTTTCATAGCTCCTTTCAGAGACTTACATGTGACATTTACAAGTGGAACAACCTGCTTACACTTCCTTTGATACTGGTATTATTTTCTTGTTCTACCCAAGTGTGCATCTACATGCATACACGTAGATACATACAATTGCAATTATGCACAAAATATATAATTTACATGTGTACATGCTATAGGAACATTGTAAAACATTTTGTTAGTCTTTAGTAGTTTAGATAGAAGACTGCAGTGTGTAGATATAAACAGGAAATATTTAAAATATGTAGTAAATCATGAAAGGATTTATTCAAGTTGTGGAATTTGAAGGATATGAAGGAGAGTATCAAAGTAGACTTCTGGTTCTGGATGACAGAAGATGTTAGCACAAAATGTTAAAGGAAAATTTCAAACAGTTTTAAAAAGGAAGGTTATTCTTTAACTGTCCAGGTTTCAATATGTTCACTGCTCTTGAATGTTTATTTCATTCATTATAAAGTCATTGTCTAGACAAATAATCTGCTGGATTCTTGTCCTTGACATGCTTGAGCACTATCTTTATTTCCTAATCTTGTTATCTCAGTCCCTATCTTTCTGTTTTTGCCTTTGGTTTTATCTTCACATTTAAAATAACAAAGCCAAATCTTGGGCTTCTTTAAAAAAAAAAAAAAAAAAAAAAGGAAAAAAAAAAAAGAAAAAAAAAATAACCTTGGCAGTTGTACATTTGAAAATGTATATATCTCAGAGTTAAAACTGTAGATTTTTTTTGTTGCTCTACTACCTTGGTAAAAACCCAATCTGCATATGAAATACACCTATGCCTTCTGTGCTTTTAAGTGTTTTCTAGTGTCACTGAATGTGCAGCTGGTGGTGATGTACAGCTATTGTTTATCCCACTGATTGAAAATGAGAGAGGACATAGTTGCATTTTCATGCTGCTTCATGCATTTTATCCTCCTGAAGTGCTGTGTCATTCAGTCAAATTTCTCAAAGGTGTATTTTCTGTAATAACAGTAATTTATAAATCCAGTATCTGAACTATACATGCCTAAAAAAACTATTGTCAGAGATTAGTTTCTTTGGATTTTTAGGTTTATGAACTTTCTTAGGATGGAATTAGGAAAATGCAAACAAAAGGACTGGTAACTTTGGATGGTGGATGTTATGATGAGCTGAATATTTAAGAGAATCAAAGATCTCTGCCAGTCAGTGAAGCTCTCCACACACACTCAATTTCAGGTTCTTGAGCTAGCTGCTGTACTTCTCCTAGATCTTTAGCATTTAATCTGCTGTGCATGGCACTGTTCAGGTAACAATTTAGTTATTATCAGTGGTCTTTGTTTTAATTAATGAGCCTCCTGACTCATGTCAGTACATTTCTGACATTATTGCGTCTATGAGCCCAGTCTTGTCCCTTACAACAGGGGAGACAGACAATGACAGACACGTCATACACTTCCCTACATCGTTTTCAATTACATAAAAAATGACTTATTTACGATTGGTTAAGATTCTGTGTGGACCAGAGTGACTGACAGTTCTCTGAAAGTGCCTAAGCTCATCCTTGCCGTTACAGTAGTAATGCTGTATGACTGGAAAAAGTACCTGACAGAGATCGCTATGTACTTACATGGTAGGTATTCATTTACTGCTCTGATTGCCTGGTATTACTCAGAAATACTTTCTTTAAATTAATTTTTAAAAATAAATGTGGAAGATAGCCAGATGGCCAAGGGGATCTAGAAGAAGTGAAGAAGAAAAGGCTGCAGAGTGACCTAATTGCAGCCTTTCAGTACCTAAAGGGATCCTACAAAAAGGAGGGGAATTAACTCTTTGATAAGGTAGATAACAGCAGACCAAGGGGAAATGGTTTTAAGTTGAAGGAGGGAAGATTTAGGTTGGATGTCAGGGGGAAGTTCTTTACAAGAGAGAGTGATGAGGTGCTGGAACAGGCTGCCCAGGGAGGTTGTGGATGCCCCGTCCCTAGAGGTATTCAAGGCCAGATTGGATGGGGCCCTGGGCAGCCTGGTCTAGTATTAAATGGGGAGGTTGGTGGCCTTGCCTGTGGCAGGGGGCTTGGAGATTCATGATCTTTGAGGTCCCTTCCAACCGGTCCCTTCCAACCCTGGCTATTCTGTGATTCTGATTCTGTGATCCAGAGTGTCACTCTTTTCCTTTCCTTCACTTTTCTTAAGGCATAATCAAGCATTCAAAAAGCTGATGGTGATAAGAATATAGAGTCAAGACAGCTCAACTTGCTGGACAGGCCTGTGGGTTTGCTTACAGGACATGTCAGCAACCTTTGGTGTTTCATGTCTGTCAACTAACTTTCTTTCCCAGTTTAGAGAGATAAGATGACAAAATTTCTAATATGAAACTGTATGTGGCCAGAATGTATCCAAGATGAAAAGAAGCATACCCAGATCTAGTAATTCAGTATAGATCAGGGTCTATCAGATGTCTCTAAAAAATTCTTCTCTTTTGTGTTCACTCTTTACAATTCAACTTCTTTACTTCCAGCCACCAGGCAGGAGGAAGCATTGCAATTCTTCTCCATAATGAGTTGGGCTCTACTCCCACTTTTCATTTCCTTTCAGCTACCACACTAACCACCTATAATATTACACCTGACAATTAGAAGACATCACCTACATCTTGATTTTCTTTGTCCTTGCTTTTTTTGTTGTTATTTTCTTTATAAATTAAACAAATCAAAATCCCACACCATCTGTACATGCTGGCAAATACAGTAAATTTCAGTCCTGCAAAGATAAAGAAGTCACTAGAGAACATATCTGCATTACCGCAAATTGTAATGGAAACAGGTAGAGAGAGACAGTAAAATACGTGGAATCAGGACCTTCCAAATCACATCTAGAAGCAGAATGGCCACAGAAGGCTGATTTGTTTGGGTGGAGTCCTCTTTGATGTTTTTAACTCTGCAATGAAACTATCCTTCTCTATATCTGTCAGGAAGATAACTGAGTTAAATATATATAGATATATATTTTCATATATTTTTACATATATATAGGTATATTACTACCTGTAATCATGAGAAATACCAAGAATAAATAGAAGCTGAAAATGTAAAAAATTTCTCCGATAATTTCTTATATGCATGTATGTGGACATTTTTTTTTAAAATGAAATCCTTACATTTTGTAGAAACTGACGGATAAGTTCCATTATCCCAAGAAAAGTTTCTTCTCATCACTAGCAAGTGGAAAAGGACATTTACAAAATATTGTTCTCTTTTAACAGAAGGAACACATTCAGAATCCTTATTACCTAGCATTTTATTATTCTTATTTTTATTTCATAAAATATTATTTGGCATCATACTTACATATTTGGAATCCCAGTGTCTTTTAGGATATCTTTCTAGCTGACTACTTAAACTTCTGCACAAAACAGGACAGATTGCCACTTTGTCATCATTAATAATCTACTGTTTCTTTTTTCTTTTTTTCTTTTTACTTTTTCTTATTAGAAAAAAGAAAAACGTTGAAAAAAAGTCTCCGCTTTTATGATTTCCTAATATATTCATTAATTTTAATCAAAGTGATTATAAACCACTCAAATAAAGAAAATTATTTTAAGTGGAGTTTTGGTGCATTATTTTCCATTTTAACTTTCTTTGCATACTATAAGACGTCATAAGACATTAAGTTAGTAGATATAAATATCATCAAACTAAGCAGAAAAAATATGTAGCCTTTGGTGCTGTCAGATATCAACTAGCACCCAGACTCTGAGGCTATCTCTATGTCATACATTGTAACCACAAAGAAAATACTTATAAGCTATAGTTTTTTTTGTTGTTGTTGTTGTTTTTTAAAAATTTTATTTCACCTGTTATCAAATTCAGAATTTAAGTTGCATTCTGGGTTTTTCTTGTGAAAATGTTTTCATCCTCAAGTCCAGTGTTTACTCTAAAACAGTTTATATAAAATAAGTCTGTATTGCTACTGAGAGAGGTAATGACTTATAAGAACTGAAGTGCCAGTGTCTACAGGTGACACAGTACCAGCATTATATAAAACCTAAACCCCAGTGTTTCTCAGAAATCTCAGCACTTATCTGAAACCAATAGTTGGCTAAAGAGCAGTTAAAAGAAAGTTTTAAGTCGTATCCTTGAGAGGCAGGAAAGGCTGAATAATATGTCCTCTATCAACCTGTGCATGATAAGGTTGACTCGTAGTCTTTTGATTGGTCTATTATTTAGTGGTTTGGCCTGGCCTTTAGAAGTTCATGTCTGCATTAACAACCTTTTAAATGGAATTAACTAGAAGGGGATAATCTCAATAACAGTAACCATTTTAAAGCTAGATATGTCATTAGGGCTCCTTGTAGAGCCAGCAGGGAGAGTCAGTCGTCTCTAGAGTAGTATTGATGGCATTCACAATCTTCTTAATATAACAAACAACATTCTATATCTGAATTGTCTCTTCCATTGAATTATCTTTTCCTTTCCTTAAAAAATTTGTTTCATTAGTTAAAAATACTATGTTCACTGGCATGGAGTACTTAAGTAATCACACCATAGAAATCTATTACTATTTTTTCCCTTCTACACAAATTTTCTGTCTTACCCATCCACAGATTCTAGCTGTCGTCTCAATGGATTTAGTTATTCATGGTCCACGTTATCTATCTGTCTTTTCAATATGTCATCTTCATTATTAAGCACCTTAATCTGTATTTGACAGTGGCTGTTCTGGTGCTTATACAATACCAAATTCACTGCTCTTTCTTATTACTAGCTAAGCAGTATTTGGTGGCAACTCACCTTTTATTATGATGGATAGAATTGTTGCGGGACACAACAATTGTAGCCTTGTAAGGCAGAAAAAAGGAAAAAAAAAACTCAGAAAATTTGAGTCAAGTTGAAAGTTTTGCTCTCAAGACAGGCAGGAAGGGGTTGAAAAACTCTCTAGTCCAACCAACCATCCACCTACCATTATTTTCCTGCTGAACTATTTTTCTTAGTACAGTGTCTACAGATTTCTTGAACACCTTCAGGGATGGTGACTCAGCCACCTCCTTGTGCCTGACTGCACTTTTGGAGTAAAAATTTTTCATAATATCCAACCTGATCCATCAGATAAATCAGTGCTTTCAAATTTAAGAGGTACATTGTATTTTACTTACTTATATATTCTTTTGAGGCTTCCAGCTATTACAAATTTAAATGGTGTATCCTTTTTCATGGATTTGGTTGTCACATAAATAATGTTTAGCTTTATTTTTGATTTTAAAATTAATTATGATTTCTGATTTTTGATTTTTAAAATTAATTATTAGCTAACATTAGCTTGGGGACTGATATTACTTTTAATATACTTTACAATATATTATTATATTTTTTCATCATAATTACAAAGAGTTTTATATATGTTTTATATAGAGATTTTTTATTTTTGCATTTATTTTTCAATAGCAGACTTCTGGGATTTTTCTCCTGTCTTTTGGATTCAAGGTGTAAGTAGCATTCCCACATAAGGAATGTAAATTTTAAAAGGCAGGTAAGAGACTGAAAATAAATAGGAAAAAAAAATACTCACTTCATTTTTCAGGAAGATTTTATCAGGAGGAGTTTGTTCCATTCTACTGACTATATTATTTACCAAAAATATCTTTGTGATGAATTTAGGTTTTAGTTGCTTTTAAATTTTAGTGGTTTTGTCATACTAAATGGTACGTGGTTTACTGATGGGACTAATTAATCAGGTTGTTAGCTGGACCTTAAAGGTCTTTCTCAGCCTTGATTGTATGATTATATTATGCAAAATAAAAATCCTACTTTAAAAAAAGCAAACAAACAGAGATTTGTAGTCTCTGGTATTTTCCATCTGGAATTAAAAAGCTTTCTGCCGACAGAAAAGTTGTCTACCTTTCCTTTGTAGTTTATGTTTCTCCAACAGAACACAACAAAAACTCGATTCAGACGTATTAAAATTACACAGTTAGAAAGAAGTAGGTCTGAGTAAATGGCTTGGAAAAAATCCAAATCTCATCACGCATGAAAAGCACAGACCACTGAAATAATGCAAGAAAATCATTTTGCATGCTATTTTACCCATACTGTGTATATGTTTGAATGCCAAACCCAAATGTCCTGGGTGATTAATCATTGATTCATGAAAGATTTGGCTTGCCTTCACACAACCATGAAATGACACATAATGACACGTGATAGATTTGGCTTGTTGAAAAACACAGAAACAGACAAAAAAAAAAAAAAAAAGAAGAAAGAAAAGAAAAGGAAAAAAAAACGACACTGAAACAGCATCATGAAGTTTTTTATCCTTATATTTTATGATTTTGATTCATTTGACATCTGTTCTGAACTTTGATGGAAATAAAAGAAAGTCCATGGAAGGTCTTTGATCTTTGGAGGGGAAAAAAACAGCTTTACCACAAATCATCTTAATCATCTTTGTCTTCCCACCTCTAATTTTCTTGAACAAACATCTAAACTTTAAGATGTTTTGAGATCTCATAGAGTCCTTGGTAAGATTCACCAAGGTATAACTTGCAAAGTTTGTGACCAAAATATTGTGCCATGATTAAAACCCAAGGAAAGAAATATGGGAATGTTTCAGAGATGAAGTTCTCTACTAAGTTCAGATCTTCTGCATACCACAGTCATGGAGTCACGTGTATGGGTCTGCTTTCTATTTAGCACAATTGCAGTTTGGCTTGTAATGTTTTAAGAGCATTTCTATTATTGTCATTGTACCATGCTGACTCGTGGGCTTCTTGTACTTGCAGAGATCTGCCTTTGAGGTCCCTTACCAATTCAGGAAAATTATGGTTTACAATATGTCACAATATTTTTTTGCGTGAAAGCTTTGGCATAGTAGTCTCACAGAATTTCTGTAGCATTCCTACACTCAGGGGAGTGAAAGTCTACTGTCTGTGCCAAAATTTGTCAGTAAATGTGCTTGAAAATGTATATTATTTTCTTCCTATACTTGTGAAATTTGCTGTGAAAATTAGATGAAAGGTCATTTCAGAAGCCTTTGTTGGATTTCAGTCCTGAGCTATATCTTCAAAGCAAGATCATAGTTTACAAATTACAAAGCAAATAGTAAAATGTGGATGAGTTGGATAGGAGAACCTCGCTTATAGATTTGTAAATGGGCTGCTCCAGAAGTAAAGCCTCCTATTTTACTATATTTGCTCACTAGTTCAGAGGTTGATGTCGGTGGGAAGGTAGTAGAGGCTGAATCTTCCCAACAATATTGCATTAAATTTTGTTTTCATGTGACAGATGGGAGCATAGGAATAGTCTTAACAAAATGCCATCTGACATGGAAATGCTTTTGAAGCAAAGGTGTGTCATTGAATTGCTCCATGCGAAAAAAAATGCACTCATTGACAGTCACTGATGCTTGCTGAATATTTACAGAGACCAAATTGTGGATATGAGTAAAGTGAGTCTCTGGATGGTGAGTTTCGGCAGTGGTGATGAATCATATTCCAGATGACCATGTTCAGTTGTCACACCAAGAATCAGCTCATCTGAGTGAGTCAGCAGATTGGAGTCAGCAGATTATCCAGATGTGGCATCTTCTGGCTTCCATGTGTTAGAGTTGATGAAAGATGGACTGCACAGGTAACATTCTCCTAGAAACAACTCTGTCATTGTAGCTGTGAAACAGTGGGTCACTTCCGCTGGAGCAGATTTTTACGAGCTTGTGATGTAAGTCTCCTTTTCAACTTTGGTGAAAATATGTAAGTAGCGGTGGTGACAGGGTTGAAAGAATAGTGTTTTGCAGCTGAGAATTTGCTGTCAATCTATATTATTGTGCTCTTTGTATCTGTTGTAGTTTCCATGGTATAAGTAGCAGTTATTAACTTCAGAGTAACCTAAGTAGCAATTGAAATTAAAGCTCTTATTTTGGCTTTCAAACTTGTAGAACATCTTCCTCCAGAAATGTCAAAGAAACTGAAATATTTCTGTCAAACATTTTTGTGTTAATCACTTTATAATTTAACCATGACCATTTTAACATTTTAGTCAGCTGGATCTCTTTATTTTTTTTCCCCTTTTTTTCTATTACTTGCAAAAAAAAACAGCCAGTTATGCTCATTTTGATAAAGTGGTGAACTGTTTACAACATGCAGAGTGGGTATTTGAGTATAAAATCAATAGAAAATATCATCCTTCAGCTCATTTTATCTATTAAAAAACAAAACAAAACAACAACAACAAAAAAAAAACAACACCAAAAACAGATTGAGACAGTGCAGTGCTTTAATGCAATTTTCCAAGGCACTCCTGATATCTGTCTGGAACACTATAAACATTTCTGATCATCTTCAAGAAATATGAATGAAGGCTGGTTACTAATATGAATAAAGGTTTGGATAACCTTTAGTGTTGGAGAGAACTTCAACCTAATGAAATGAAAGTCAAAAGAAGATTAATTAATCTAAAGTTTGTTTCAAAAGATTAAAAGTATAGACATTGTCAATTAATACATTTTGACCATGATACTCACGTTTCACTACTGCAAATTGAGTTATGAGAACATAGATGAGGAAGAATATATTTTTAAGTTGTTGCTTCATACATTTGAGATGAAAGTGCTCAATATACTTGCTTGTAATATTGGATATTAGAAATAAATGAACCATGAGCTGCTGCTGGGAGATGCTTCAGTAAGGTCCTTAAAAGGACCTCTTGTGGTCCTTTTAAAGCAAGCTTTACTTCTTGTCTGGCCTGCAGGCTTTCCTTGCAAGAAAACTAGGGCAGAAGGGAGATTTCTGAAGGAGAGAGCAAGAGCTGCTGTATACCTACAGCCATTAACTTGAAAGCACTCTCAGGTCCAGTTATGCAAAGATAGCCATTTAATGCTTTTCTGGTTATAAGCTATGCTCACACATTGCTAAAGGATGACATTTCCAAGCATGCCAGCTGAGGACTATTTTAGATACACTCTTTAAGCAGCAATGTGGTGAGTTGAGAGGGCAGTCTGCGGTGTTGTTAACACCTCTGTTGTTAAAGGGTAAGATTATATTTCTAATTGTGACTTTAATGGCCACTTCTTACTCTCTTTCTGCTCCTCGTGTGCTCTTCTCTTGTATCTGCTGCTTTAATAACTACAACAAATTTTTACATCACTATTAGCATGTCAGAACAAATCAAGTGAGAGAAACACTACTGATTTCTTTCTTGATTCATATTTCAGCATATATTTTTTTTCTTATTACTGAGTCCATCACTCAGCCAGAAAGCATAATTTTCAGTTTCCAGCTAGCTTTTATTTTATCTGAGAAATCCTACTGAGCAGGACAACACATCAATCGCCACATCAGTGGGAGAGAACACAGGAATTGTCAGGTCACCTTTCAGAATCGTGTTTATTTTTATTATTTCATTATTATTGTTTGCTTGATCAGGAGTTATAGAGTTTCATAGCTATTTTCTTCTTTTTGTGTGTGTTTTGTTTTGTTTTGTTTTGTTTTCTCTTCTTCTTTCCCCCTGTTATTGTAACTACTATTGATTTTAAGATTGTTTACTTTCACTTAGTTTTATTTTGTCTCCCAGCGTACTCACACTGAATTCAGATTCATACACTGTAAGGATGGAAAAGACCATTATGATTATCTATTCCAACCACTTGTGTAACAGGCTATAAAATATGAACCAATAATTCATGCATCAAGTTCATATCTTCTGCATGAGAGACAATATATCTTTTGGATAGACATTCAGTTTTGATTTAAAGTTTTGATTCTCCCTGACTAATGTTAACACTTAAAAGCCATCTAGAAGGCTTGTAGAAACAGTAGGGAACTGGTATCTCGACATTCTTCTTTCTCATCAAAATTGAAGATTCAAAATAGACTCTGCTGTATTTTTCCCAATTTTCAAAATAAATAAATAGCTAAATTAAAGATTAATCATATGTCATTTAAACACAGACATCTCTCCAATTAAGGACTTAATCTGGAAAATAAAATCATTTGTAGGAACTTCACAGTAGCAGGAGAAAAAAAAGTAAGAAGACAGTGATGATGTCTGAAAAAAAAGAAAAATCATATTCAAATAATCAATTCATATTGGACTTCCTGAGGAAAAAAATATATATATATTCCTTATGTTACAATTCCATTTACCACAGAGATAAAGACTGGCAGATGAAACTGGTTAGACTTTGTCCTGCTTCCATAGATTGCTATGAAGTTGCATTAAATATATAAACACTTTCATCAATCTCACCAATCTTTCTACAAGGTTGCACTTACATACATATTTTGAATAATCAAAGGAAACAATTGCAATCTTTGTGAAAGTGAACTTTTTAGTGTTCAGTAAAGGAACTGCAGGGGCTTCAGAGTACATTTTTGCTCTTCAGAGATAAAATAATTTACATTAAATAAAAACAAACATACTAGCAAAGGCTAAAATAAACTAAATTAATTTGAAAAAAATTCACTTTGCCTCATGATGGACCTTATTTTGGAAAATATACTTCTTTTCAGATCAAAGGAACAACAAAGCTTGCTTTCATTCAGATTGAAATAAAACCTTTTACATTCAAGAGCTTTACTAATGCTCTTTTGAAGACAGAATCTTTTTTGTCTCTAACTACGAACATAATGAGATTTCATATACTCATTTTCTTAATCTATCTAAGAAAATCGGACAATAGAGTCCTAGAAAATATTGCTGGAAGAAACTTTCAAAGGTCGTTCAGTCCATTCTTCAGCCCAAAGCAACATCAGTTACTACAACGTCACTCCTGGCTGACACTTCCTCAGTCTTGAATGCTTCCAAAGGCAGGGTGTTCACAAGATAAACAGACTAGGAAGTCTGTTTTAATACTTCACTGTTCTTACAGCTGCACAACATTTTCCATATATCTGAGCTACAGATCAGTCCCCACAGTTGCCTCTCCCTCTGATTTGCTGGCCACATTGCTGGCCACAGCAATTCAGCTAAGGTTTGAGCAGTGCTAAGTAAGCAGAAGGGATTATTGGATGCATTTTGCAGGCAGTGCTCTGCCTGTGCATAGTAGCCTGATATTTGCTTTGTTTGTAACAACATGACACAGTTGACTCATATTCTGTTAGCAATCCTCTATAATTCCCAGATCATCCTCATTTGGCCACTCATTTTCCATCTCATATTTGTGCAGCTGATAGTTTGTACATAAGTGGAGTACTTTTCATATGTTCTTTGATCTTGTTACACTGCATAAAACTCAGATCATATGTTGCATTCAGTGTTCCTTAGTGATAGGTACTTGAAAAAATATTGCTTGATTGATATGGACTCATTTTACGTGGGAAGTCATTTTTTGACATTAGAATTGTACAGCGTTGTATCTATATCAACTTCTTCCTTTTCCTGCAGTAAGTAGGGTTTTTCTTCTAACACAATGAGTTCCAAAGATTTGCTTTAGATGGCATGTATCATTAAGTATACCACTTATATACAAAAATGCCTAAGAAATTCTATTTCTCTCCCATCATATATATGTATGCATATATATCAGCATACTTTACATATTAACAACGGGACATGAACAGAACTGACAATTCTGCTACCATTCACAAATTCTTTTGAAGTCACAAGATGAGATGTGATTGCTGGGATCCTTGTCAGATAGTACATGGTGGTTTTTATTTACAGCTTCATTTCTTTCTGCTTCAAAACTATTAATAAACAAGTATATAGATGCTAAGTGAGAGAGTCAAAATGTCTTTGTTCTATATCCTCAGGATCATTTCAAAAGAATTGTGTGCATCACAGTCCAATGTGTACATTCATACAACATACTGTATATTTTACTGGTCTGCATCCATATATGCAGCTATATGGTATAATAAAAATAAGTTACTACAGTGCTTATATGTCCAATTAATGTTTTTAGTATAGCCATCTAGATCTTAACATAGTTTTGATATCATTGTGTTCTACATTAGCTTATGAAGAATTCAATTACTGTTGCTAACCAGAAGTACATAAAAAAAAAAAAGAAAAGAAAAAAAAAAAGAAAGAAAAACAAAAAGAAAAGGCAATACCTATTAAATTTGAGCTACTTTATTTTCCAACAACTATAAGATTGTATCATTTATATATTTTATATTTATATTTTATATCTATTTGCATAGCTTTATCATTGCAACAAAAATGTTGAAATAAAGTCTGGGTAGGTGATCCACTCAAATTCCAAAAATGTATTTTTAAGATAGTAATAATAATAATATAGTAGCATTTCTTACAAAATGGCTTCCTTCTTACAAAAAATGTCAGAGTGAATCACTAACTTTTGTAAAAGATCAAATCTTTAGTGATGTGAGAAAAATATGAAGGTGAAGCTGGAGGATTAGGTGTTCAGTCAACTATGGTACTGCAGCTCTGAATTATTTACAAAACATGGAATTCAAAACAGTAAAATTCAGGGTTTCAGAATCACAGTTTGTAAACTGCACATTAGAGAAATATGCTTTTTGATGCCTCCCAACTTTGAGGCCAAAGTTAAACACAAGTCATTTCTCCAGTCATGAATACTTCTATTGATTTTGGACTCTGAGTGAAAGAAAACTCAGCCGAGGTCACAAAGTTTCTAGTGTGGCAGCAACAGTGCAAGTGATTAAAATCCTGTCTCTCACCTTAAGTGTTCCAATTCTGCCTTGTGAAGTTTAACACCTCACCTCAAGTCTCAGCCAAGTCTCAAGGGACTTTGAATTGACATTGCAAACACACCTCCAAGTTTAACAAAGAAGCCAAAAAAGACAAACAACGAAAAGAAATACTTATATGCCAGGAGGAGATATTCCTCAGAGATTCAGTCCAAAGGAAAGCTGGAAGAAAACACTGCAAAAGCACTTTTTTTTTTTTTTTTTCTTTCAAGATCTGTAACTAGCACACTTACTGTAGGAGGGCTCAAGAGTGTCCAGATAAAACACTCTCATCTTTTACCTTAATGAACTCTGAACTGACAAGTCTTTTATGACAAATTCAGTGTTTTAGCAGTAACCTCAAAACAATGTGAGATTTGGAATCCCATTTAAAGCCATATCTGGCCTGTCTCACCTCTGTGACAAGTTCTCTCAGTTCTCATCTGGGTCACTAAGTGGAGATCCCATGATAGGGAAAACTGACATCCCATTCATCTCTCTTTGCATGAGTGCTTCGTTTGTCAGAAGAACCACATAACAGTGTTAGTTTTATATACTCTCAAGAAATGCAGCACCAAATTGGCTGCCAAAAAACAAGCTGTAACAGGTGCAGACGTGAGAATATAGCAAGATGAGGGAACAAATTGAAAATTTAGATGACTCTAAATAAAAAATAAAAAAGGTGGTTGTTGTGCATCCTTTTCTAACCAGAAAGATAAATTGCTTTCTTTTTCCCACATGCTGGTCAAAACCAAGTGTATGAAAAATGTCATAAAGTTTGAGGGCACAAGAGATTATCTGATCATTTAATTCATCATCCCTCTAGGGCCTTATATCTAATATAGTACTCTTAAATTAAGCTCAGTGACCTTGGTTAAGGTCAATTATCCCTTTCAACACCCGAGAACAAGCAAGAAAAAAGTCTTCATTTTACATAAATGTGAAAAAATGTGAAAAGCACCAGGAACAGATCTGACCACTTTTACACAGTCATGAAGAATTCTTTCAGAGCCCAAAATATGGATGACTGTAGTAGTGGTGTGGGCAATTTGCTTACAGTTTTCTTTATTCAAAATGGCATATGGTAGGATTATGTTAAGGACAGTGCTTTGAGTTCTCCAAAGCCCTTCAAAAAAAGGAATTGAATGACAACATTCAGGAAGTCACAGATTTTAGAGCCAGAATGAATCATCAGACACTGTGCAAACTTCAAGCTCAACTGAATAAGAACTGGGCTAAAAGTTGTTGCCAGTGGAATTAATCATTAAAGGACAAGGTTGCAATTGGTATTTAACAGACTGTGATGCTCATGTTTGTTTTTTTTTGTTTGTTTGTCTGTTTGCTTCTTCAAGTGAAGTAAATATATCATTTATTCTAAAGTATGTTGATGGCACAAATAAGCAGAGCAGTAAATTATGTTGAGCATAAGCAGTCATAGGTCCACTAAAAATGTTCATTTTCAATAACAATCTTAATATGCAATATGGTAAATATATTTATTTAGGAAACAGGAATGCATTCTCACTGAAAAAAGAAATGCATGCTTATCTATGTTTACTTTTGTTACTGTGTTTCTATGTGACATCATTAGCTTTGAACAGAGTCATGATTGAAACACAGGAGATTGAAGACAGATATTACCTTTTAAAGATAAAAATAAAAATAAAAAATGCATTAAGTTATCAAAGAAGTTTTTTTCTAGTGTTATCATTCTGGGACTATACAAAATTTTGGAATATATTCTTTTAGTCACATACAAATCATTTGAATAAACAGGTTAGGAAAAAATGTCGTAACTTATGATATACACCAGACTGAACAAGAAGTTACTGTTAAATCTTTACATTTAATTTTTCTATGCATATCCATGAAAAGGAAATTAACTAAGAAGAATGTGGAAAATCATAATTTGTGCAACAACTGAACTTTCAATTATAGTCTTTTTAACTCTTTTATTGATAGAGAAGGGAAAGATGAGAGCAGAGAAGAAAGCTTTTTTTTTTTTTGCTATTAATCAAGGCAACACAGATTTTCATCTGAAGACTATATGATTCTTTCTTCTCTTGCATTATGATAAATAAAAGGAGAATTGCATTTATTAGCATTTGCTTGAAGTACGTAATAGCCACTAAGATAAAACATTTCAAATTTTTGGCTATTTTGGTAAGATATGACAAATGTATGGTTTATTGTGGAAAATTTAGAAGACCTCATACAATTCGTAATAAACAATAAGTTGATTTAACTAATGTGCAAGTCAAATTAAAGATGGCATTTGTCATCCATACATGTAAAGTGACTCATGCACAAAATTAGAAAGGAAAAGAAAATACTGTCATCACAAATCCTTTTATTTGCTGCTTCATCTTTCTATAGTGCATGAAGACTAGAACTACTTTAAACCCCAATGAAGTATGAAACTTGAACAGATTATAAGACAAATCTAGTCAGTTGTTACTGTTTATCAGTGATGGATTTAAAAGGAATCATGAATTCACTAGTCTGAAAGACAATCCATAGAAAGAAGGTCAATCAAAATGTGTATATAAATGACAATCTTCACTTTAGTGTTAAAATAAATAGAGTGTTCAAATTTTGAAAGCTGATATTTACAATATTTTGGCTGAATTTAATCTCAATATTGTTTATACTGCAAATCCTTCTAATCTTTTGACAATAATAATACTGACTATTATGAAGGAAATTGTACATAACAGATTCTTTCTTTCATATGAAATGATGTGCTATATTTCCACTCTATTTGTGGAAAGACTTTAGTTCCATAGTACCTCATATACCAAAATAAAATTAGTAAATCAAACCAGTCTTCCTGCTTCTCTTGAAAACATGAAAATGAATTTAAAAACCTAACATTTGAAACTAATTTGTATTAGATAAAAACGCAAGTAAAACTGTAATTTTTAGGTAATCTTATTACAAGCCTCATAAATAGCATGGTTTCTGCCAGTCATCAAAATATAAAATTCTAAAATGTTCTGTGATTTTTCATATGTACTCAAAGTATCTGGGATTTCTTCAAGACTGATGGTTTCAGGCCCATATCTTTGGGTGGATGTGACATCCAGTAGTGAACACAATATGAACTCTCCTGCTGAAATGCTTGAATTCCTTTCTTATTTTCCAGTTGTCTTTATAATGGTTAAATTACATCATGGTTTTGTGTAAGTCAGAAAGACAGCATTACTGTTACAGTTAGTGTCATAAAATATTAACAGTAGGTCATTTACTGTTACATATTTAATACTGTCAAAATATTCTAGTATTCTTCCATTCTGATCTGTATTTTGGGATTAAAATAACTTTTTTATTTGAGAGGACTTTCAGTACACAATCATAAGCTGAGATTTTTTCCCTATTTTTAGTCACATCAGCATATTTCTAAGCATGCCATTTTATCTGTAGATTTAGTTCAGGTAATAATGAACATATGAAGCAAAATCAATTTATTTAACTTGTTCACCAAAAAAAAAAAAAAAAAAAAAAAAAAAAAATTTGATTATCTAATACACTTGAAAAGAAAGAAAAGTTAAAATAAGATCTCATGAACCCCACAGTTTTCCATAATAATCCTGCTATAGCAACACACAAAGGAATTGCAGGCATAGTCTGATAGCTTCAATGCAGTGAACTCAGAATCTCCAGTAGAAAACTGTGGGAAATGTTAGGATAATAGATCCTAATATCTTCATCCCTGTCATCATCATCTTTACCACATACATTTGTACAAATATTTTCACGAAAATGAATCTTCGCCCTGCATAAATATCTGAATTTTGTGTTATAGATTGTATTCTATGTAAAGTGGAACGTAAGTTGTGAAATAGTAGATAACAGTGTGTAGACTAAAGTCAATAAACTGACTGAAGGAGGTGAGAAATTGAAGTAGAAAATAAACAGCTGAAATATGAGTAATTTATTTGCTTGCTTTTTAGTGAGTTTTCTGTTAGTTTTCCTATGACTGTCACGAAAACAAATTTGCGTGTTTGTTTAAATGTTTGCCAAGGGCACTGAGAATGACAAATAGGATTCTCTTAGTTATATTAGCATTATAAATGACAATAGTTGTTAATGTAAGTCTTAGATTAATTGAACTGAAGCCTGTTCTCTTAGTTATATTAGCATTATAAATGACAATAGTTGTTAATGTAAGTCTCAGATTAATTGAACTGAAGCCTGAAAGTCACAATTTACTGCAAGTATGAATGAAGACAGTATTTTATGTCCAATCATTCTTTTGTCTATTTATTCATTTATTTTTATTCCAATTCAATGTTGTCTGTGTTTTGCAGTTGTCACTCTGCAGGAAGGTGGTAGAGAGACTTGTGTATAAGAGATTTTCTATGATCTGGCATCTTATGGTAATATGTTGACCTGAAACTCCACAGCAATAATTCTGCTGAATGTTAAAGAAATTGCTTTCAAAGGTATAATGCCCCTAGGCATTTTGCTCAAGGCCTGTACTTCCTCCTTCTGTCTCTCAAAGGGGCCCTAGGCTCTTAAAAGCAGCAGCTGGCCCCTCTCTGCATGATAAGTAGATGTATATATCATGCCATAGCATCATAAGTACATAATACAGCTGAACCATGCAGTTCATAATGTTTACTGAATACTTTCACAGTTTTTAGGCACGGTATGTGACCTTTCTGCCTCATGTCTTCTTGAGTGTCTTCTTTAGGGTTAGATATGATATTACAATATCTCAGTATTTTCCAAGAGCTGATGCTTTTTATCGTAATTTTAAACGCATTCTCCAAAATATTGTAATTGTTTCTCTGAAAATAATACTACTTCTTACTGACTCTATACAATATCAGTCCAAATTGCATATGAATGATGAATTTAGGATTTCGTAGGATTTCGTGTATGGAGAGGATGGGAGACAAAAAAAAAAAAAAAAAAAAAGCTTGTAATTAATTAACCTCTCTAATGACCTAATTTTTTTTTTTTTTTCAGAATGACTTTCAATGGGCATGGAGAAAGAACATTATGTAAATATATGTAAACATGGTTGTATTAAGTGTGGTTACCCAGAAGACTGTAGTTCTTTTAAGACTTCAATGTCATTTAATAATATGACATGTTGATAACATTTTTATTGCTACATCCTACTAGACTGCATTGCATGTATATAAGAAAGTTTCAAGCTTGAAGAAAAGCTTGAAGAAACTTGAAGAAAATATGAGTTTTTTGACTATATAATCCACCATAGCGACAATTCTGGAAAGAGTAGTCCTCTTAACTACAGAATGTGAACAAAACATCTGCAGCTTGCCTATGTTCCTTACCCTTGACCTCAGGTAGCTACTTCTAGAAATTAGAAAGAATCCCTGCTCTTTCAGCATTTTCTGTTGTTGAGAGAGCTATTGAAATATCAGTTACTTTATGAAGTATTTATAACATAGAAAATAGAATATAGAAAATGAAAATTCTAAAATAGATATGAAACTCTTGGGCCACAACTGTCCAAAGAAAAAGAAACATAGATAGCAAAGAAGTAAAGGAATCACACTAGATATGTACGCAGTTCACTACATTTTAGTAGATTTCATCTCTTTAAAATTGATAAAAACGTGGAGATATACCATAAAATAGTTCTTTCTGAATAATATGTTTTCTGTTTTCCGTGGAAGCATCTTCAAAGTCAGGCATATTTGGAAGGATAATAAGTAGAATATTAGGAAACAATATAGCTGTAGAGAGGCATTTCATAACCACGTGGGCAAATTTTGTCATGCAAGTCCAAACAAGCCAAATAAGATTTAACTGATACCCAGAGAAGTCACTATGAATTTGTTGTTCAAGCAAAGAGAAGCAAATGATTACTTGGCATTACGCATTCGTTTATTTATCAAGTTTCAATGTAGGATTTATTTATGTTTCACAGATTTTATATTTAACTTAATAACTTTGACGTATATTTTGATGAGTTAAACCTGCTTTGTGAACTGGACATAGTAGTCCTGGATTTCCTGTTCAGTGCAACTCATATTTTTTAGGACCTGCTCAGTGGAATAAAGAGTACTTTTATATTAGAGCAGCTTTAAGACTGCTTTTTTAATTTTTATTTTTGGCAAGCAAAGATTTCTTTGTATTAGGAATTCATGGCTTTTTATAACACAAGCATCATAGACATTCACTGCAAATTTTCAGGCCCATTCTAAACCCCCCAAAAATTTAAAACTTAGTAGGAAGAGATCTAAATGCATAGCTACTACATAAATACAGACCTCTGGCCTAAAAAGACCTCTCCTTGGGCTGTCCTACAGGTCTTTCTACTTAGACAAGAGCAACAACTAAGATTTTGGTTCAAATTAAAATTGTGAATTAGAAGATAAATGAAAAAATAATAATGGGAAAAAAAAAAAAAGGCAAACACAATGTGAAGACCTGACAGAAAGTGCAAAGAGCAGGTAAAAATGACTGCTCATTTTCTGATATCAAATTGACCTTAATTCAGTCTATGCAGATGAAATTGGGAGATACAATATTTTGAATGGAAATTTCAAACTGCTCTTTTTACATCTTCTGAAGATAAAAACCAATTAAAAAATAAGTTGCACTACAGGTAAAAGTTTAAGCTATCGACACAACAGATAAGTCTCTGTAAAAAATAAGAGCAAATCAAATAATGGATCTGAATTTCACTTCAGTGCCATGTTAAGATCTGTCACATTTAGCATTTATTTTTCTCCTGAATCCTAGCCAACGGCAGTCACACTGCTCTACAGGCGTGTGGAAAGAAGGCTTGTAGGATACTATATTTTCCAGGATATTTGCAGCCAACATATAGCTGACAAAGCTGACCCGATGAGAGAATTTTTTTGTGTGTGTGTTTAAATTCTATCTTTTAAAGCTCTCCTGAATGTATTAAATACTTCTATTCTTAATTGGGCAAGCATGACTTGTTTATAATTCAGAATCTCTCCTTCCATGTTTTTGTGAATCCTATTTATATACATCTGTTATATTTGTCTTCCTTTCTTAATTCACATACATTTTTATAGCTATGCCACTATGTGCTGATAATTATGTACAGTCTTTTTCTGTTAAGCAGAAGCTTAAAAACATCTATGTTCATATGATTTCATTATCTTCAGAATAATTCCATTTAATAGTTTTGTAATGTAGGTTAGACATATCTTCCTATGAAAAATAATTTATTCTGGACTTAAAATCAGGCACAATTATTACTAATGAGATCTTCAGTAGTTATACTTGTACGGCACACGTAAGCATACATTTTTTTCTCTGGAGTTATGCATCTAAATTTCCCACATGACCTTTTGAGTACTTAATAATTTTACATTCAAACTTGGGTGCCTACCATTAGAGAATCAAAGCCATGCAAAACATTAATCAACTATGGAAAAGCTAACCTTTGATTAATGCATTGCAAATACACAATAGCTGTAATTTTATCATTTCTGTGATCAATGTTCAATCTGTGTGCGGGAAGCCTGTTTTGGATAAAATTTCTTGCTACTCTTTCACTTCTTACCTGTAATTGCTCATTTCCTGACTTTTAGTCTGAAGTTATTCCTACTGAATTAGTAGGAATACAATTAATAATCACAGCAGTGGGACATAGATCTGGCATCTTCTTCATTTTATACATTCTGATCAACTCCATCCAAAATAAACACCTTCTGAATCAGATGAGAGGCTTAGCCAATTCTATCTGAGCAAAACCAGGGCTTTGAAAACTGTGATTTTCAAAACTTTATAAGTTTTACAAAACTTACATAAGTCTGGCATTAATCTTCAACAGACCTTTTCATCTGGAATATATGAAGGTTACACTAAGGGTGAACTGTGCATTATACTGCATGCTGAACCTCGGTAATTTCACTGAAAACCAAAAGACCATCAATAGGAGTACTTATTACTGTCTTACTGTGATGAAATATCCCCTCTGCTGTCTTTTGTACACAGAGTAGCCTGCAGTGATCACGCCAGATGAAATTCAGTCCTGAGAAGTACAGCTAAAATGAAAAGTAAATAGAATAAAAGAGAATGGAACAATTTCAATTACAATGGATTCAGAAGATCATTAAGTCCAACTGTCACCAGGGGCTGACCCACAGTTAAACATGGATGGACACAAAGCATCAGCCACATGCCTAGGAAGCCTATTCTAGTGTCTAACTACTCTCTTGATGAAGTTTGTCCTAATCACTGAACGATGGATTAATACAATCACAGAATCATAGAATGATTAAGGTTGTAAGATTGTACAATTGTATCTTAAAGAACATCTAATTCTAGCCCTTGCTATGGACAGGGTTGCCACATACTAGAAAAGGTTGCTCAGGGCCCCACCCAACCTGATTTTGAACACCTCCAGGGTTATGATAGCCACAGTTTCTCTGGGTAAACTGTTCCAGTGCCTCTCCACTCCCTGAGTAACGAATTTCCTCCTAACATCTAACACAAGTCTCCTCTGTTTTAGCTTAATATTAAATCTTCCAGCTTCCTCTGAATAGCATTTCTTCCTTCATGCATGTCCACTGCACCATGCACCACTCAGCTTGGTGTCATGTGCCAACTTTCTGGGGGTGCACTCGATCCCAGTGTCCACGCCACCTACAAAGATGTTAAATAGCACTGGTGCCAGTACTGATCCCTGAAGAACACCAGATATCATCGGTTTCCACTTGGACATTGAGCTGTTGACTGCAACTCCCTGAGTGTGACCATCCAGCCAATTCCTTATTCAGCTAGTGGTCCATCCATCAAATCCATTTTTCACCAAATTGATTTGGTGCCAAGAATGTCACTTGGGACAGTGCCAAATGCTTTGCACAAATCCAGGTAGATGATGTCTTGTTTTACCCACTGACACTGCAACTCCATCATAATAGGTCACCAAGTTTGTAAGGCATGACTTCCCATTGGTGAAGCCATGTTGGTTACCACCAATCATATCTTTATATTCTATGTGCTGTAGTAGGATCTTCAGGAGGATCTGCTCCATGATCTTGCCAGGCACAGAGGTGAGACTGACTGGCATGTAGATCCCTGGATTTTCTTTTTTTTCCTTTCTTGAAAATGGGGGTTCTATTTCCCCTTTTCTGGTCAGTGGGAACTTCACCAGACTGCCATGACTTTTTAAATATGATGGATAGTGGCTTGGTAACTTCAAAGTTTTCCAAATCAGTTTAGGGTAGAGCAAGGGGCTGATCTCAGTGTACATATAAGACTCTAAGCTTTCCATCTGTCTCAGAGAGAACTGGCAGCTTTTTATAGTTGTGAGACTCATTATTACCACCTTCATTTTGATATTCACTTTAGCAGGATGATTTCAATTTGATTACACCCTTCAAAATATCTGTATGAATATGGGATTCAAATAGACATCCTAGGCAATTCATCCATACCTTTCCTGTGAATATTTACATGATTACAGAAAAATACCTTTGTTGGAAGTGATTGTCTTCTGATAGTGAAAAGAGCTATCTCCATGGCATACCAGTTTGTGCAGATTGTGAGGCTTGGTCCTTTGTAATTTAGCTAACCTCATTGTCTATGTGCAGATGTATTACTGCTTTGATAGTCAAACTAATTTCCTTTAATTGTTTAATTTCATAAATTGATTCTAAGGGCTGAGGTGCCAATTATGATGCTCTGACTACATAGCACAGGGTGAATATTTGAATTGAAGCTCTATGGCTTTACATGGACATTTCCCCCATGCACACATTTGCCCCAAAATCTTAATAGACATACTTCACAGTCTCCAGAGACTAATGTCTATAATTTCATAAAGCAGTTAGAAGTTCTGCCATGTTCATTTTAGAAAATCCAAAATTAGGTTGTGTTGAGATACATAAACAACTCCCCTGGTATTTTGATTAAGAGCTCTTATTTTAATATATCATGAAAACTAAAATAAAAATATTCTTCTGACTCAGCACACAATTTTTGTAAATTCTGATATGCAATTTTATTTAGCCATTAGGACAATAAGGCTTCATTTACTTGAATAATCATCCCCTCTATCTAAATTAGTCCTTCAAGGTTCTTATTACTTATTGTGCCTTTAATTATCTTATACTGTCAGAAAATGTTATAAGAAATGCAATGCAGAATTTGTATTCTTTCAATCAAAGCTGTTGCAGTCATTTTTCCACCTTAGAAATAAGTATTAAGAATTCCATGATTTTTATATCAAATCCAGGTTAGTTATTATGAAGTCTGAGCATATGTTTTATTTTAGTGAAAATCCTCCCTGTTTACACAGGCAAATGACTCAAAAGAGAGGCTATGAATTACTTTATTTTATGCATCATCTTAATGTAAGCAATGATATGTTTATGAACTTGTCCACTTTCTCTATGGTTCTCCTGAATTAAAATTTTAGCACTTTTAAAAATTTTTATGGACTATTATTTTTTTTTTAATTTCCTTTAAATAAATAAATAAATAAATAAATAAATGAAAGCTTAAATTCAAACCAGGGAAAGAGAAAAAAAGAGCCGTAAACTCCTGTGAAAGGGAAACACAGAGAGGAATTCCAAAATGTCACAATACGCAAAAATAGTGCAAACAGCACTAGACAGAGCTATCAAGATACTTCAAAATCAGAGTTCTAATAAACTAATAAGAAAAGACTGCATCCTTGTCAGTGACATAGTTTAGCCCATTCTGGAACCATTAGGATAAAAGTACCTGAACCACTGAAAGCTTCTATCAGAGTAAGAAAAAAAAAAAAAAAAAAAAAAGACAGCTTTTGTATTGTCCCAGATATTATTATTATTGGGCTCATATCATTATGGATTTTTTATTAAACCTGTACTGGAAGATCATTCAAGACTGCCTGTCACTTTAAAGTTTTCAACCTTGGATGCTGCTTACAGAAGTATCACTATGTCTTTCATTCAAGGTTTTAAAATAGTAAAAAAGATAATTCACAAAATATGATCAAACATTAGAGTCAAAATTGTTGGTGCCTTCTATATGGCTAAAAGTTGTATGATTTCTATTTCATAGTAACTTGGATTTAAAAAAAAAAAAAACACAAAAGAAAAGTATACAAAGCAAAGCAGAAGAACAGCTAATTTCTTAATCTGTATTTATCACATAAAATTTAGCTAAAATATATAATTTATCCTGAGCAAATTCTTCTATCCGAAGGCTGCTCCAAAAGTAATGCTTTCTATTCTCTTATGTTATTTCACTGTGTCAGAAACATGTTGGTGATATGGCAGTAGACGTTGAAGCTTCCTGACAATATTCCATTAAATTTTGCTATAGTATTCTTCTGTTATTCTATTAAACAGCGCTACTGTGCATTTTGTAGTTGTTGTAGTGCCCATGGAAATAAATAAGAGGCATTACTTTCAGAGCAACCTATATGTGTTTGTATATAAATGTCTATATACTGCTTTATTTTCATTTTCAGCTAATTAATTCAAATATAAACTATTCGCACAGTATCATAATAAAATACTAATCTATGAAAATGCATTATTTTTCCTAAAATAATATAATTTCTGATTTAATGCTATAGCCACCGTTTTGTCCTTTTACATTTATGAGAACTTATATGGTATTTGGAGAAAATATTTTCTATATAATTCTTTTCCTCTTATATTTCAGCTGGATTCAAGTACATGTAGATGAAGAAAATGCAAGAAAACATAAAAAACAAAGTTGACAAGAGTTACACTAAATGATTAAAAAAATGAAAACAGCTCCATGAAAAACAACAACAAAAAAAGAGAAAATTAAACAATAAGGAGATTAAATAGGAGAGCTTAATATTGTACAACAGATGGAAGGTTTTCTACAACGTGAAGGAAATAAGGTAGTAAACCAATAATACCTTTAATATGTATCTGCATTTACTTATCATGCTACATGAAGCCAGCTTTATTGTTGATGGCCTGGGGATAAACATCTATGTCCCCTGTGCCAATATTACCTTTAGCATTTTTATAAGGGAACAATTATTTGTAAAACTAGAGATTAAGGATTGCTGGACGCCTACTTGTATAGCCTTGAATTTTTTTATGATAAACTTCTATTTGTCCATATTAATTTCAACTTTCTGTAGCTAGTTTTTAGACAATAGTACAGAGGTGTTTTAATTCTCCTTTTGTCTCTAGAAGAGATAAGCACAGTATGAAGAGAATAAAAATAATAGCAGCAGCTTAGCAGTCTGTTTTCTGCATTTGTGAAGCAGAACCCAAATATTTATGTGTTAACAGCAGGAAAAGAATGGAATTGTGTGTGTTTATATGTGAGTTTGTGTGCTTGTGTGAGTGAGAGGAAATTACAAGATAAATCATTATATGACACAAGCTAGCTGAGGTAGGGTGATTTATACATATGGGTCCACGTAGCTGGATTATTGGCAGTTTTGAACCTATATACAATAACAGCAGGAAAACCTTTCTTGCTTTCTCCACAACGCTGTGTTTCTACTGACAATTTTCAAATTCAAAATTGAAGCCAACACAGTTTGTTTATATGTAACTTTTAACACATCCTCTAGTCCATAAAATCCTTCATGGTTGAGGACTCAGATCATATTTCATTGACTATATCTGCTACATTGACAGGTCACATGGAGAAGCACATTAAGGAAAGACAAAAACATCCAGAGCAAAAGCCTTAAGGTATATCTGTGCAATCATTCAGTACTCAGAAATCAGGCTTTCAGACCTTCCTAAAACCAAGCTGATGGCTGAGATTTAAGAAACAATGGTGGCACCTTTGATTTACCGTTATCATCCCACTTGTGAGTAAAGTTTTTATTTTTGTCCTAAAAATTAAATTGTTATAGTCTTAACATAGGAGACCAAAAATTTGTGGGGAGAGGAAAAGCTGTTGAGGGGAAAATAAAGTCCTAAGGAAAACAAAAGTTCTAACTGGAAGACATGAAAAAGAAAGACTGTGTTGTGTGGGGAACAGGAGCTTCTGCAAAAATATTTGGAAAAAATTTAGGACTGTCAGTTGATGTGAATAAACTAACACTAAGCCAAAGGAATTCTTTCAAAGCTTCTCTCACTGCTCTCACCTCCACGCAAAGCCAGTGTCACTAACATTCAGGAATCCCTTGCAAATTAATTGATTTTGGAGTGAAAGTGGGGTTGGGGGAGCAAAACCAGGATCGCAGAAGGACTAATCTTTAGAATGGCTGTTCTCGCTCAGTGGCAAAAGGGCTGCTGAAGGTACTGGCAGATTAATTCACCAGTTTACTCACTGTCAAAGTAAGAAGAGCAAAATACTGACTGGGAGCTCTGAAGCTTTTTTCTACTGTTTTCTCCTTGTCCTGGAGAATGGAAGAAGCACAGGAAAAGCAGAAGCAAAGATACAGGGAGGCAGTGGCTGTTAGAAAGGTAGACCCATGCAAGCAGAAAAGCTTAATGAGCAGAGCAGTGGATTCATTCCAGAAAAAAATAGATTTGGATATTGGTACAGAATAAACTGCTAGAAAAGATATGTGTTAAAGAAAAAAAGTAAACTTTCCACCAAAGTGTTAAAATCACCTCTCCTAGTACTAGAAAAGTGGACAAGTCTGCTCAACTCATGGACATGTATAGTCTGAAATTTTTTCAAAGAGTTAAAATGAGATAATAGAGATATAATATTTCTATAAGCATTATTTAAACAACCAAACTTATTATTTAACATTGATTAAAATGCATAACAGTTTTCTGCTCTTTTCTTCCCACTCATCAATGCAATCACCAACAGAAACTGATCTCTATCTCTCAAGCTTGTTGAGAAATCTTGGAAAAATCTTGTAAGGGAATTCAAGTCTCAATAATACAATTTCCACTAGGACTAAATCTCTCTGGTGTTTTCAAATCTGACATTTAGAGCTACATGCAAATTATTTGTGACTGAGCAAATTAGCTAATTAAATAATTGGCTTAGGGCTTCATAAAATTTGGCTTCTATGGAAATGAGGCTGTCTGCTATCTTGCAAGCTTCATCTAAGCATTAAAAGGACTTCATGTCTCTACTCTAGCTGAAATTGCACTAGAAACAGATTTGTTTTCAAAATGGTTGTTTACAGAGTTGTTTTTGCATAGTTTCCAAATCAATACACAATGGAATCCATCTCCTGAGAAGCTCTACACCCCAATATGACTGCAGTCTATATACTCCTTATAAACCTGAAAATGATGAGTTTACATAATAATGTTTACACAACTATTTAAATGGGCATTTAAAATCACATTTCCATTGCAAAGCATTTGATGTATTATGTTGAGATTTGCATCTCTAGACAATACAGTCCAAAATGAATTAAGGAGTCAGTTTTGTTTGAAATGGGAAAGACAACCCCAGAATTTTTACCCCAAAGTATAAGATCAAAGCAAGAGTGCACAAAAGAATACATGTTTAAAAGAAATTTTAAATGATTTCACTTTACCTAATACTTCGGCTATCTGCCTTTCATCGCTTTATTGTTTTATTAATAAAAGTACTACTTTTGTACACATCTGCATCTCTATTGGGAAATATTCCCTTTTTTTTTTAATATGTTTTGTCTGTCCACTTGGGATACTGACACTCCACATCCAATAAGGTTATCAGGAGTAGTCAACATGCGTTCACCAGGGGGAAGTCATGCATGACCAAACTGGCAGCCATCAATGATGTCATCACTGGCCGGGTAGATAGGGGGAGAGCATTGAATGTTGTGTACTTTGCCTTCAGCAAGGTGTTTGACATTGTATTCCACAACATCCTGGTCATGAAAATTTGAGAGTCTGGAATAGTTGAGTGGACAGTGAGGTGGACTGAGAACTAGTTGACTGGCAGAGCTCAGAGGGTGGTCATCAATGGCACATAGTTTGGTTGGAGGCCTGTAACTGGCGATGTTCCCTAGAGGCAGGTGCTGGGTCTGGCCTTGTTCAACATCTTCATCAATGACTAGGATGAAAAGATGGAGCAGAATTGCTGATGATACAAAGCTGGAAGGAGAGGCTGACGCACTGCAAGACAGTACTACCATTCAATGAGACCTGCCCAGACTAGAGAGCTGGGCAGGGAGAAAAATGATGAGGTTCAACAAAAGAAAGTGTAGAGTCTTATACCTGGGAAGGAATAATCACATGCTTCAGTACAGATTAGGGGATGACCTGCTGGAGATGAGCTCTACAGAGAAGGACCTGGGAGTCCTGATGCACAGCAGGTTGAGCTGGCAGTGTGCCCTGGTTGCCAAGAAGGACAGTGGTACTTTGGAGTGCATTAAAGAGAATGTGGCCAGCTGTCAATGGTTTAAGGGCTGGTTCAGACTGGTTCCGTGACGAGCGGGGCAGAGGGATCCACAGATCTGGAAAAAAAGGAAACAGGGGATCCCAAAATAATTAAAACAGCGGTAACGATCTGAGGAGAAACAAACTAATTTACTAAGTATATTATCGGAATGCAAGATAACACACTATAATATAATATAATCAGAATTGAAGCTAATAAATCAAACATAATGAGAGAGAGAATATCCGAAAGGGTGGATAGGCCTCACCACAATGCTGAGGTGAGATGCGCAGTACGGTTGAGCAGCAGGGAGACGGAGCAGCATCCACAAGGAAGGGCAGGTGAGAAAAACCACATCAGGTGACCTTGCCAGGAGTTAAACCTCCTCTCCCTGACCGCAAGGTCCCCTGGGGAATGTAGTTCTTCTTCTCTTCTGGACAGGTACCCAGGACTTTGGCATTAACAGTTAAAGTCCCAGTGCCTCACATGATGTTATGATGTGGAATACCGAAAGCCGAAAATCACAAAACCATGACAGATTGAGGCAGGTGATCCTTCCCCTCTACTCCACTCTGTTCAGGCCACATTTAGAATACTGTGTCTGGTTCTGGGCTCCTCAGTTCAAAAAAGACAGGGATCTCCTGGAAGGATTAGAGCAGAGGGCCACAAAGATGACCAAGGGCATGAAGTACCTCCCATATGAGAAAATGGGTCTGTTCAGCCTGAGGAAAAGAAGACTGACAGGGGATCTGATTAATGTTCATAAATATCTAAAGGGAGGAGGGAGGCAAATGGATGAGGCCTCTTCTCAGCGGTGCGTAGTGATAGGACAAGGAACAATGGCCTAAAACTTATACATATAAAGTTCCATACAAACATGTGGAAGAATTTCTTTATGGTAAGGATGAAGGAGCACTGGAACAGGTTGCCCAGGTTCATTGTGGAGTCTCCTATGGAGATATTCAAGACCCATCTTGATGCTCATGGGTGCAACCTATTGTACGGTACCTGCTTCAGCAGGGGAGTTTAACTGGATGACTTCTTGAGGTTTCTTCCAACCCCTGCAATTCTGTGATTGATTCTTTTTGCTTTGCTTCAGTAATGTTTTGGATTTTGATTGCTCAACATCTACAGTATCTGTAAATGATACCATATTGTAAGCACAGTAATGTTAGACATTTTAGATTTCCTCCCTTATTTTGACTGAATATTCAGAATCTTCTCTGTGTCCTGCATTGTTGAGCTTAACAGTGAGACTGGAAGAGGACTAATAGTTTGGAATGAGACAGAACACTATTCAATACTCCATGATTTGTGGAGCTTGCTGAATCTTTGATTTTTATGAACAGGATGGGGGATAGATAGAGGAAATAAAAGGATAGAATCATAGAATCATAGAATCATAGAATCACAAAGTTAGAAACTGTAAAATCTAGTCCAACCATCTTCTCATTACCACTGCTACCACAAGCTACTAAACCATATCTCACAGCTCCTCATTCAGATGCTTCTTGAACACTGCCAGGGATGGCAACTCCACCACATCCCTTGGCAGGCCATTCCAGTGCCTGACCACTCTCTGAGAGAAAAAGTTTTTCCTCATGTCTAACCTAAACCTCCTCTGGTACAACTTGCAGCCATTTCCCCGGGTCCTGTTCGTTGCCTGGGAGAAGAGGCCAAATCCCTCATCACCACAGCCTCCCTTCAGGCAGTTGTAGAGTGCAATGAGGTCTCCCCTGAGCCTCCTCTTCTCCAAACTAAACAATCCCAGCTCCCTCAGCTGCTCCTCATAAAATTTGTGCTCCAGACCCCTCACCAGTTTTGTTGCCCTTCTCTGGACATGCTCCAGGGCCTCAATGTCTTTCTTGTAGTGAGGGGCCCAAAACTGAACACAATACTCGAGGTGCGGCCTCACCAGTGCTGAGTACAGGTGGATGATCACCTCCCTGCTCCTGCTGGCCACACTATTTCTAATACAGGCCAGGATGCTGTTGGCCCTCTTGGCCACCTGGGCACACTGTCAGCTCATGTTCAGCCGAGCATCAACCAACACCCCCAGGTCCCCTTCCTCTTCACAATCATCCAGCCATTCATCCCCAAGCCTATAACACTGCATGGGGTTGTTGTGCCTAAAGTGCAGGAAAAACTTGGCCTTGTTGAATTTCATCCCATTCACCTCAGCCCAGCAATCCAGCTTATCTAGATCCCTCTGAAAGGCCTCCCTACCCTTGGGCAGATCAACACCACCTCCCAGCTTGGTGTCATCTGCAAACTTACTGAGGGTACACTCAATCCCCTCATCTAGGTCATCAATAAAGATATTAAACAAGATGGGCCCCAGTAACGACCCCCGGGAGACACCACTTGAAACAGGTTGCCAGCTAGACTTAACTCCATTAATCACTACCCGTTGAGGCATGGCCCTCTAGCCAGTTTCTTACCCAAAGAAGGGTATGACCTGTCCAGACCACGGGCAGCCAGTTTCCACAGAAGGACACTGTGAGAGACCGTGTCAAAGGCTTTGCTGAAGTCTAGGTAGTCTACATCAACATCCTTTCCCTTGTCTACCAGTCTGGTCACACAGTCGTAGAAGGAGATGATGTTTGACAAGCACGACCTGCCTTTAATGAACTCATGCTGGCTGGGTCTGATCCTCTGGACACCACGCATGTGCCGTGCGATCTCACCCAAGATGATTTTTTCCATTACTTTCCCCAGTGCTGAGGTCAGGCTGACAGGTTCCCTGGATCCTCCTTACGGCCCTTCTTGAAGATGGGAGTCACATCAGCAAGCCTCCAATCCTCTGGGACATCTCCAGTTAACCAGGAGCGCTGATAGATGGCTCTCACACCCTCCAGCTTTCTCAGCAACCAAGGGTGTAGCCCATCTGGTCCCATGGACACGTGACAGTCCAGATGGAGGAGGAGCTCTCTAACTGTATTCACCTGAATCGCCAGGGGTATATTCTCAGTAGGATCCCAGACTTCCAGATCAGGGCATAAAATGCCCAGAGGACAACTGGTCTGGCTATTAAAGGCAGATGTAAAGAAGGCATTGAGGACCTCAGCCTTCTCCTTATTCTCAGCGTCCACATTTCCTGCTGCATCAAGTATAAGATAAAAATTATCCTTGGTTCTTCTTTTGCCATTGATATATTTATAAAAGGATTTTTATTTTCTTTTACTGCCAATCTGAGTTCAAGTTGGGCTTTTGCCTTCCTAACTCCCTCCCTGCATTCCTTAGCTACTTCTTTGTAGTCTCCCCAAGTATCCTGTCCCTTCTTTTCAGGGGACTCTCTTTTTCTTCCTGAGTCTCAACAGTAGTTCCTGGCTCATCCACACTGGTCATCTTCCCCTATGGCTCACTTCACGGCACACAAGGACAGCCTATTCTTGCACCTTTAATTAAGATTTCCATCTTGAGGAGAGTCCAGGCTTCCTGGACACCTTTACTCTTAAGAAGCAACTCCCAAGGGACCAGAGCTACAAGTGTCCTGAACAGATCAAAGTCCATTCCCTGGAAATTCAAGGATAGACATCTCCAAGAACCGAAGGATCATTTATCGATGGGAAATATAGAATCTTTCAGAACTAGAAACTGAAATTATCTTTTCCTGGCTACATAGGAAATACTGTAAGAAAAAGATGACATTTTTTCATCTTCTTATAGGTATAACTTTAGCTCTGTAAACATGATTTGTGTAATTACTAGTAAAAGGCCACAGGATATGCATTGACCTGGCACTGCAGGTTCTCAGCAGTTATCTGGGCTTGTCTTGGACTGAGCTGATTTTACCTATTACAGCAATTGTCTAATGGTCAAGTCACTACTGACTATTGGTAAAGGTATTATCACTTAACTCTTAACATGCTACATATTGTAGGGGTCTGAGAAATCCAGCCAGTCTTAAGATAACAAGCGCTGTTTTTCCTTATATTAGGCCTTTGTCATTAACTGAGACTATTGTGCAATTTTCAAATTTAACTTTTGAGATGATGAAAATAATAGTAACATTTAGAAACCTGTAAATAT
Source organism: Tetrao urogallus (assembly GCF_951394365.1). Classification (NCBI taxonomy): domain Eukaryota; kingdom Metazoa; phylum Chordata; class Aves; order Galliformes; family Phasianidae; genus Tetrao; species Tetrao urogallus. The sequence goes on along the minus strand of NC_136813.1, from coordinate 33,051,688 downwards.
GACCCTACAAAGACCCAAACACTGAGAAGGAAGGGCTCACAATCATCAGTATAATTGCATCCCAAATGCCGTGTGATGTTGACATGTCATAATGCTCCCCTCTGTTGTATTTAGAAAGCCTGACACTGAAGATCCATTGAGAAAACTGGAAAAGGTTTCATAAGAAGTAGATAGACAGTAGAAATTTAATGCACAGTGCTTCAGTAGAACCATTTATGCAGCAGAGTTGAGATATAATAGACTATAACTATTAGTGTCCATTGTAATTGGACTCATAATAATTGTTCATATTTTGATTACATGGATCAGACTTCAACTACACTATTAATAAAATCTTGTCTGTATGGTGTTCTCCTTTTAATCCATAATAAGGTTTTGAACAACATCTGATGTCCTTAGTTAACTTTAGCTTGTTGAAAAAATAAAACTATTTTCTTATGTTTGTCTCAGACTTTCATGGTAAACGTTCAAATGAAATATTTGGTTGTTCAAGTATAAAGCATTTTGTTCTAGCTAGACTCTCACAGACTACTTTTTCATTATTATATTTTTATTTAGAGAAGACTAGTTTCTCCACTGCTTCAAACATTTTTAGCCATAAATTTAATATAAGAAAAATAACTATTTCCCATCTAAATCATATACTTGAAAATCCACCCTATCTTCTTCCAGGCTACAATAAAATAATAGAATTCCTTCCCTATGAAGAAAAAACAATCTAATACTGTTGTAAGTAGTAAAATAAGTATAGAACAACTATTTCTCACTAAGCACTTTTATGTTTATTGATTCATCATGCATACATTTTAATGTAACAAGCAAGTTAAGATTCATCAGTTTGCAGTGCAGAGCTGGCTTGAATATAATTCATTTCAGGAGTCATTTCACCAGTATATGGGTCATATGACTGTTGTGTCATAATAAGGAAAGATGCAGTCTAATAGTTCTAAAATAACCGTGTGCATTCCCTATATGCTCAATATCCATAGGAATGTCTGATGACTGGAAGTGAGAGACCCTGTATATGCCAATTATTTGTCTTCACACAGCTTCTTCACATTGATCTTTTAAAAATATTTCTTTGTGTTTGATACATTAGTCCACGTGTGTCAGTGACCAAAACTTGGTCAATTCTAAGAGATAAATATTCTCTATCATTTGTATGCTCAGGTCATATACATTGCAGGGAGACTGAACACTATTTACTCTGTATTTTTAAATTTTCATTTTAGCCAGTATATATAAAATTGCTATGACAGCAACTTGTCTTACATTTGTATTTCAAACTAGGTAATTGGTATTTCAGTCCTAGATGTAGAATCTATTTCTTTCTGAGGTGAACCATTTAAACCATTTACCAATCAGAGAAATTAGTTAAAGCGAGTCACTACTTAAGTATTAAAGGACTTTGCAAGGTCAGTGTTGAATGAAAATACACTTTTTCTCCCTTCCTTCTACCTAAGTAGCAACATTTTCACCGTTTATTAAAATCTACAAAATTATTTGGCAATCCAAAATAAAAAATAAACCCCAAACTTTTTTATAATCTCCCAAAGTTTTGTTCTAAAATATTCCACTTTTAGAATTTATCAAGTCTTCTGGCCTAGGAGACTTAAGAAATTCTTCTATCTTCTACTTATTTTATCATATGTATTGTGAGGCATGTTCGAATTGATGCCTATTTGATGAAATAGAAACATCATATGTAAAAAGTCCATCCTTTCCAGTAGTACAAGTGAAGGTCAGAATGCTTATTTGTCTTAGAAGGGAAGTTAAGCAGGAAATTTTCACTTTGTTCACAGTGCATCTTTGTTAATGTACCACATGCAAAAAGGAAACTAGAAGGAAGCACTGCTAGTAGATGTCTCATGTGTGTACTTGTCTTCCAGAACACTTCCAAGCAAGTGTGTTTGGAAATGTCTGATTCTTCTCATCCTCTACTGAGTTTAGCACTTGTATGTACTATAGGCACAATATTAACATGGGAATGTATCTGAACACTGAGCCCCAGAAATAAGATTTGACATTTCTAGGTCTTTTATCAGAACAAATTATTGGGGTCCTTAGAAATGGCTGATAGCAAGTGAGAAAAATGAACATATTATCTAGACTGTGAACTGAAAGAGGCACCAGCATCTCAGCAGTGTGAAGTGATAACAAAAACAGAAGCCAAAGCGAAACAAAAATTCTTCCTGACTCATACAGTCAATTTAATACAAACAAATGACCCTTTGTTGAACTTATCTGTTGACTCATAGAGTCAACTAAAGAGCCCTGGGATGATCTTCAAGTCATAATTTCAGTGGCTCTGATACTGAGTAACTTCAAGTCAATCAACCCTTGACAGGCAGGCTTTCTCTTTTAATGTTTCCAATATTATAATTTTTTATACCAGTAGAGTCCAGTACTAGTTTACACTGGGTGTCAGGATCAAAGTTTTTACAGAGGGAAGCTGTACAGCATCCTTAGAATGTTGGTAGATGAGGGCTACAGGGCTCCTCCATGAGGCAAAGCCAGGGCTGCCTTGTGCACATGTGCACAGGGCACGGCCTGTTCCAGCAGCCCCACCACAGAGCATGGCTGGGCAGCCAAGATAGTGGTGCCTCACAGAAAACATATTCAGGAAAGGGCAGAAAGCATGACACAGGCAGAGAAAGAAGGGAATTAAAAAAAAAAAAAAAAGAGAGAGAGAAACACAGAAGAAACAGCAAGGTCACAGAGGAAGGATGAGGTGCTCCATGGAGGAGCAGATAATCCTTACAGCTTGTGCAGAGCCCCCACAAGAGTATGTTTTGCTAAAGGACCCACACTGGAGTAGAGAGATAGCGTGGGGAAAAAAGAGTTGCAGAGAGGAGCTGCTGTGGACTGATCACTATCCCTCTGTGCTGCTTTGGGGCCGGGTAAAGATGTCTTGAGCAAAGGAGTGAAACTGAGCCAGAAAAAGTGGAAGGAATATTAGAATCATAGAATGGTTTGGTTTGAAAGGGACCTTAAAGATCATTCAGTTTCAACTTCCTCTACTGTAGGCAGGTTCACTTTCCACTACATCAGGTTGCTCTAAGCTCCATCCAGCTTGGACTTCAACACTTCGAGAGATGGGGCATCCACAGCTTCTCTGTGCAACGTGTTCCAGTGCATGTCAACTCTCGTAGTTAATAGTTTTCTCCTAATGTCTATTTTAAATCTATCCTTTTTAAGTTTAAAATCATCACTCCTTGTCTTGTCACTACATTTTGTGATACATAGTCTCTCCATAGGCCCCCATTAAGTACTGAAAGGTTGCAGTAAGGTCTTCCCAGAGACTCCTTATCTCCAGGTCAAATAAACCCAGCTGCCTCAACCTTTCTTCATAGGCGAGTTGCTCCAGCCCTCTGATTGTCTTCATAGCCCTCCTCTGGAACTGTTCCAACAGTTCCACATGCTTCTTGTGCTCGGGGCCCCATGCCTGAATGCAGTACTCTAAGGGGGGCCAGATGAGGGCAGAGCAGAGGAAGACACACAGCTCCTTTACTCTGCTGATTACCCCCCTGTTGATGCAGCGCAGAATATAGTTGGCTTTCTGGGCTGCAAGAGTATGCTTCTGGATCGTGTCCAGCTTTTCATTCTTGGAGCAAGAATTCTCCAAGTCCTTCTCCACAGGGTTAATCTCAGTCCACTCATCACTCAGCCTGTTTGGGATTACCCTGAATGATATTATTTTACTGTTTGTCTTTTTGTTTCACGCTACCCCCTACATTACATTGAATACCCTATACATTACATTAAATTTCCCCAAGTCAAGTTTACTTTTTCTGTGACAGCACTGTTAAGTAATTTCTCAGTCTCTGTCCTGACCCACAAGCATTCTCATTCCTGTTCCTCTTATTGTCTCTCCTTTTCCAGCAGGCAGATGGGGGTGTGATTGAGCAGTTGGATACAAGTTTAACTAGTAGTCTAGGGCAACTCACCACAGAAATATTAGAATGCTTGTTATTAGGATACTGTCTTAGTTTCAGCTGGGACAGAGTCAATTTTCTTCATGGTATCTCTGTGACTCTATGTTTTGGCTTTAGGATAAAATACAATGTTGATCAGCTACCATTGTTTTTGTAGTTGCTGAGCAGTGCTGAACAGAGCCAATGACGTTTCAGTTTTTCATCTTTTCCTACCATCCTGTCAGCAAGAGGACTGGAGAAACACAGGGAACTGGGAGGGGACAGAACCAGGACAGCTGAAATAATTTGGCCAAAGGGACATTCCATGCTGTATGACATCATGTGGAAAAAGAAAAAGAAAAAAAAAAAAAAAATCACCCCAAAAAATAAAACTGGAGAGAGTTGGCCAATTAGTGCAGCTGCTACTTGAAGACTGGCTGGGCACTAGTCAATAGGTAATGAGCAATTTTCCATTACTTGCTTTATATATACATATACATATACATATACATACACACACACACACATATAAACATACATGCATTCTTATTATACCAACATTACTATCTATATAATTACTATTATTTCTCCCTTTTCTGTTTTAGTAAATACTTTTTACCTCACTGTATGAGCTCTAAATTTTTTCCTGATGCTCTTTCCTGTTCCACTGCAGGGAGGAGCTGTGGGTGATCCTTTTAAAAGAACAACAATATTGACTTCAATTTAAATATGTAGTTTAACAACATTGAATTTGGGTTAACACTCTGAATGTAAGGGACAAAATCTTACTTAATTCTGATTTGCTCCATTTATAAACTGCTCCCCAAAAATTATTCCATATATGAATACATTTTAGGACAGCAGGGAGAGATGAAAATAACACTAAGAGTCTTCAGAGAGAATAGGAATGATAATGTTTTTAATAATTTTGCTAACATCATTGGAGCCATTATCTCATAATAAAAAAGTATTGAATGGTCACCTTTCCCCAACATTTCTTACCATTTATCATCAAAAAGCAAAGCATAATGGGCAAAACCTATTTCAGCTGTGCATGGATTTAGCTATACTCTTTAAATGAGCAGTTTAGTTCACCAACATTCATTTCTCCATAAGTCCACAATTATAGAATCAAAGTTAATCTGCAAAACATTAGTATCTATTTTTAAGGCACATGAAGGAAGGCTTTTAGTTTTCATTATAATAATTTCTTTAGTCTTTTTCTTTTGTTTCCTTTTTGATATTCCACTCCCACATCTTTGCTCTTTTTTCAGCTTTCAATCTTTTTTTTTTTTTTTTGTAAGTTAGAAAGCCACAATTTTGTGTGTTTGCTGGCTTTGCATCTTTATATTTCTACTTTTGTTTTGTTCGATTTCTTTCTTCTTGGCTTTTTATTTATTTATTTATTTATTTCTGTTTGTTTTGTTTCTTTCCCTTGATTTCTGAAACAGTGCCAGTGTCTGGGTGAAATGATAAACGAAGTCTAGAGAACATCTTGAAAGTCAATGAAACTCTTACAGTAGGAAACTTTACAGAAGGAAAGGTTATTATATGATAATATGTAATGGATACAGTAATTGAAGTGTTTTCTGTCTACAAGAACAGAAACAGAAGAGCACAGTAAAGAGTTTGAGATTTACTAGAGAAAATTCTTTTTTTCTCAAGAAACTTTTAAGTTCAGGATAAATTTGACAGGAGAGGATTTTCTTAAATTGTGGCTCAAATTAGACTTTCTAAAATGGGGGTTAAAAAAAAAGAAAGAAAGAAAGAAAAACCCTCTTTTTTTGACAGATACATTCAAAATTTTTTTTTTTTTTTTTTTTTTTTCATTAGGGAGAATTATTAGAAAAGTAGGAAAAACATAGATTTTTGGAGTTGCATGTCAACAAATATTCCTGGGTAAGCATTTTCTTTGACAAGTACTTTCAGGATATGTCACGTGTCTCACAAGAGTTCAAGACAAAATATGTCCACCAGATATGTATTGTTAGCATTTGTTGGTTTTTTTTACAAACATTATTAAATTATCAGAGTTAGTTTTATATAGGTTTGAGATTTTTTTGTTTGTTTGTTTGTTTTGCTTTGGGTTTGTTGGTTTTTTTTTTTCCTACTGTATTCAGCACTGACGTCCATTGAAATTAAAATATAGTTCTATTACTGAAGACATTTTATAATCTTCTGTCCCATTTGGAAGACAAAGTTGTATCACTTGTAGACAGCCTAACAAAAGCTTTTAGTATTACCAAAAGTGATATACAAGTCAGATACTTTTTATGCTTATGTCATTTATGAGATCATTTAACAATCTTTATGTTTCTCCACTGCCAATCTTTATGTTCTCCTCTATCTTTCATATCTCACAGGGTTAGGAAAAAAATGGCTATTGTATGTATATATATTTAAAATCTTTATATAGCTATATTTTACACTGTTGACTTATCTGACACTGAATTGTTGCACTTTCTTCAGTATTTCTGGGATAAAATGTAGAAATATCTTTACAATAAATATTTCTATTGATTTTTTTTTAAATACTGCATCACAATGTTTATTTTCCTCATGCTTAGACCACTAAGGAATACCATTGTCAACCAGATTCCTCCGTCTAGACTGGGAGGATAATCCATTCTTTGTATGGCTATTCGGATTTTTCAGCTAAAATATGTTCTAACTTTCAGCACGGCTAATCCACTACTAATCCTTAGAAACCTTTTACCACGAAGCTGCAAGAGGAGACAAAAATACGTATTACTCACTGTATACCCAGTATGTTAATTTCATTTTTCATACCTTTCATTTTAAAGAACAGATAACCTCCAAAGATGGGTTAATAGTTCTGGTTCTTAATTATGGTGGAGAATTACAACTTTAAGGAAGATAATTATCCTATTTTCTTACTGCAATAAAAGAAAATATGAAGCTGGGAATCCTGCAGGTGAAATTTAAAAGACATCCTACTTTGCAGAATTCTAATATCAATTTAGAGTAGAAAACTGGACATCAGAAAATAGATAATTCTAAAAAAAATGTACATTTAGTATTCTCTCAATAGTGAACATTTGTGATTTTTTATGTTCTTCATATAGAAAACTATTTGTTTATCTTTAATTCCACATCTCTTAATCTTATTTACTACTGGAAAAATCAATAAATTTTCTTCACTAAAACAAATCGCATAACTTTGTCTTGTTCAAAATGAAAAAGAACGTCTAATTTTTTTGTTTAAGGTTTTTTTCTTCATGAAATTTTCTTTATTATGAAACAGAACAGAACAAAGACAAGTCAAATTAATGCATGCAACGTAAGTATATTAGTTGAATGAAATAAAGAGTAAGGAGTAATTTTATCATTTTAATTCCAAAGTGCACAGTCATTTTCCTAATTTATTTTCCCTCCCCTCCCCTCCCCTTTCCCCTTCCTGTTTATACTTCACCAAATAAGAACTGGAACTGATATAGGGTCATCCACAGTCGAGGTACATTAGGGAGATGAGGAAGGGGAGGATGGACACTATTATGAATTAGGGTAATGGGGAAGGGAAGGAGGGCAACAGAAAAGATAGGAAAGAAGAAGCACGGTGTCTTTATAGGAAGCAAGAGGGAGATAGTCACCACCATGGATCCAGCGAGGTTTGTAGTTCAGTCATTGATCATCAGTAGTGGTGGGTCATCAGGCATTGTTGTTCTGTTGATGATGATGATGACCATGGCGATGATGACCCCTTTTCAATGGTTCCAAAATGGTCAAGTCAGCTCTATTTGGAATGACAGCTCAAATCCAAAGTGGTTGAGCCAGCTCTCCTTGGAGTGGCAGCTTCTGTCTCTGGGATCTCAGCAGAAACTCCCATCTTCCAGGCCTTGCCAGCAGATAAGAGGGAGCAGGGATGCCCACCTGCATCCTGTTTTTCACAGGATGAGATGGTATCATTCCCCAATTTTCTCATACCAAGCTGGAGCTATTTAGTCACAGAACAGGTCTTCTGACAGTAAGTACTCCTGAGCACTCTCTTCCAGAGGCAAGCAGCTCTGGAGGAAGGGGCTTTCAAATGTCCGCAAAATGATGTCGATTGTCACATAGTAGCACCCATCACTTGCCTCCTCAATAAATCAATCAGTCTTATCACAAGAAATACCTCAGGAAGCAAGCTTTAATTTTGTTTAAAAAAAGCTTTAATTTTGTTTAAAAAAAAACAAAAAAACAAAGAAGGATTCTCATGGAAGGAAAGGAATCAGAACTTGAGCATGGATAGAGAATTATCTGCATCCATTTATTAGGTTAATTATGTATCATAAGTGCTTGGCTGGAATTGCTTATACACTGACACTTCTTGAATAGCCAAGTCTCCAGCCCTTGGGAACTCTAAAACATCTCACGGAACGCCTTGACTGTCATAGCAGAATAAAGCACACAACATCTTTTAATAAGGAAATGGTTTATTTTTACAAGCACGGATGCTTTGCATTTTGTATCACAGCAGTTGGTAAATGAAATATGGTGATGGCAGTCAAACTGGTGAGATCCTCCCTGAACAGAAGATGCAAAAAAAAAAAAAAAAAACAGCAGACAAAACCAGAGCAAAGCACCCATAACAATAGCAGTGTTTACTTCCCTGACAAGAAACCGTATTTATGCCTGCAAGTAATAAATTAATAAGACTAAGTAATAATTAAGTAATTAATTAATTAATTAAGTAAGTAATTAAGTAATAATTAATAAGACTTAAATCTGTTCATAGAACTATCAATGCGAAGACAATGGGTAAAATAATTGATTGAGAATAACATACTGAAACATTCAAGTAACTGATAAAGTCATTTCAAGAATTTTTCTCTACCTGAGATTGTTTTAGAGTGTTAAGTGTTTTTCTGTGTGTGCATGTGTCTGTTGTTGCTGTTATCTGCACATTTATTTTAAATTCACATGAAGCTAAAGGGAATTAGCTACTCAAGTTGCAGTCTTAAAACTCTATAATTCAGCCATATCTTGGAGAAAGAATTAATGGTGGGACATCTGATGTCACTACGGTATTTGCAGAACATTTCCAGTTATTCAAGCATTCAACAAGACTTGCAGCTATTCTGTCAGATAAATAGTTTTTCTGTAGCTAAACTGTGGAGACAATTTCATAATAATCCCAGTTGTGATGCTGAGCAAAAATATTATCTTAGAATAATGGGAATAAGCATTAGTGATGTACAGTAAAACTATTGCGAGGACAATACAAACATCCATGTGAAATACATAGAAAGAAGAAAGAATATTGCATCAAATTTATGGCACTTAACATATTGATGTGTCATACCATACTTGAGAAAACTTGAATAATAAGCAGAATTCATTGAGCTGAACTATTATGAAGCCACGTATAGAGGTAATCAAAATTATACAAAGCAACCAAATAATCTAGCCATTAGCTAATCATACAAAGCCATGAAAGAAAATACAAACATGTTTTGCTACAGAATATATCATTTCTTAAAACTGTCTTATCTGGAGCAAAGATGGAGTAAAGTGATGAGGTTCAAATACCGAGGAACAACAGAATAGCAACATCCAGCAGAGGAAAGAAAAACAAGTAAAATAAGCTAAAAGACCCAAGACCCATATCAAAGAAGGTAACTGAAATTAGGAGGATTAATTACCACAGAATTTTGCAGGTAGATGTAAAAAGTATGTGATTATTTATTATTGCTAGCAGTAGTAGTAGTAGTAGTAGTAGTAACAGTATCATGATCAGCACAATTGAAATTCATTTTCATCTTCCCTTAGTTAAATGTCTTGTTCTAAATAAGAGCCTCACTTAAATTGGTATCCTAAATATTTCTGTAGACTCCACCACTTGGTTAAACTGTTATTTATCCACTAGTTCAGAATAATTTTGATCTCAGAGAAAAAAATATAATGTTACCATGAAACTCCTCTGATGAAATTATTAGAATATTCAAATCAAGTGGAGTAAAATAAATAAAAAAGGAAGATACATGAAGTGATCCACACAACTATACAAGAAGTTGATTTCTGTCATACTGCAAAGAAGGTATGACAATTAAATGCAATTTAATTTTAAGGCTATTTCTCTAATCTTTTTCTTACTTGTCAGTATTACTTTTTATGATGTGCAGATTTAGGAACAGTTCTGAAGATTTGCCACAAGTAACAGGCAACCTGAAAGACTTCTATACTGTTAATGCATAGCCCTCAAAAATATCCTATATGGGTTCCATGCTGACACATTTAATTTAAATAAATAAATAAATAAATAAAGATTCATTTGTTCTGGTCAAGACAGTCTTCAAAAACGCATATGAATTTTTGCCACTTTAATCAATAGGAAAGGCCTATGAGTATCTAAGAGTTGTGCTCTGTGATTACAGTTTAACAAAGAAGTTGATCTTAAAGCTAATATACACTACAAAATGGCTTTGTCATGTTACAGAACTGCTGCCCTACTTTAAACAGAAATGTGATTTTCAAATGGGACAGGCTTTGTACACTTCAGATCCACATTGTGAAAAAAAAAAAAAAGAAAAAAAAAAAAAAAAAGAAAAAAAAAAAAGAAAAAAAAAAAGAAAGATATCTATTATTAGGATGTAAAACCAAACTCATTTATCATAAATTATTATGTCCTAGAAACCTTTGGAATATAGATACTTTGTCCTGTGTAATGACTTAAATTTTCCTAAAGGATTGAGAAATTGATGTATTTCTTGTTTCTAAATCAAATCTAGAAAAATTAAGGATGTGTGATCAGCCTAAGGAAAAAATGGGAAGTAAAACATGAAATGTTGCGCAAGATTTTTCAGTAGTTATTTTAAAATGAAAAACAAAAATCAACTAAAAATGAAATATAATAAAACAGTGCTGTTAATAAGCAGTCAAATATAGGAAATGTCTTGAATAGTTCTAATTTTTAAGTCACTGAACAGAATTTAATAGGAGCAACATTCTTTGTATCTTATTACTTTTGCCAAGATTTTCTATATAGGGATCATGGCATTTTTCATTTTTCTTTCTCTTCAATGATTTTACTGTTTACTTATTCTCTGTAATTGGTGACTGCTCAGCTGTTTTAAATTCTTAGCTAGAGGGAAAAGGTACTCCTATTTCCCTCTCTGCTGCAGAGTACTGAAAAAAAGAGACTAGAACTCCACCTAACTTTTTCATAAATTACATGCTCATGTAGCTCATTTTAAAATCTTCAAGTTTTGTTAAATATACATAAGAGATTATGTAGAAATTCCTATACATCACATTCCTTCTGTTTACAGTTGTTGCCTTGGCAAAGGGGAATCTTCGTGTGTTTGTATTTCTTGCATACTACACCTAATAGCAAAGTCACTAACCAACAGTCTTACTAACACTTTTTTGAGTGCTGAATTTTAGTCTCAAAAAGGATTTCTCTTTTGTATCTGAACAAATATACTAGGTTGTAATCTATTTGTATAAAGGGAAAAAGTTATAAATATACTACCACTTCTGTGTAAGTAAATTAAATACCTGGAATCACAGTAATGGTCATAATAACACAAACATCAGCCTTCTGATGGTTGATAACAACAGCCATTACCTCGTCTGTTTCTAGCAGATAGAGATCAAATTAACATGTTCTTACTTCTTTTTTTAAAAATTATTTCTATAATTTTATTTATAATTTTATAAATATATAAATATATATAAATATATATATAATATATTTTTATATATATATTTATATATATAATATATATAATATATATAATATATAATATTATATATTATATAAATATAATATATAAATATATATATATAAATTTATTTATAATTATAACTATATAAAGGATACTATATAGTTTCATCTGTTCATCTAGTTAATTTAAAGACTTTCAATAATAAAGCTTTATCCTACTGGAAAACAACAAAATTGCAAAAAAATTACTTTTCTTCTTAAGAAGGGGGGGGGAGGGATGGATGGAAAAAAGGAAGGAAAGAAGGAAGGAAGGAAGGAAGGAAGGAAGGAAGGAAGGAAGGAAGGAAGGAAGGAAGGAAGGAAGGAAGGAAGGAAGGAAGGAAGGAAGGAAGGAAGGAAGGAAGGAAGGAAGGAAGGAAGGAAGGAAGGAAGGAAGGAAGGAAGGAAGGAAGGAAGGAAGGAAGGAAGGAAGGAAGGAAGGAATCTGAGACAAAGTCATGGTTTCTAAAGTCAGTGTGATTTTTCCTGTTACTACAGTAAGAGAAAAATGGGCACTGAGGTAGTTTGTGTAGTTTCATAATATGAAAAGCAACAGAAACATCCTTTTTAAAGGGATTTATTTCATTTTACTGATCACTTGCTTGTTTCATACTGGCCTTTCTCAGTCTTTGTAAGGACCTTCACATCTTTAGGTCAGAAAGATAAATTTCTTACATGACAAGTGCTCAAAAAATGAGTTACTTGACCTAGTGGCAGGCTACAGTCTTGTTGGTATTCTTTTTCTCCTTTAAATATGTTAGTCTGTCATTTTGGTTGTGCAATGTGAGAAATGCAATCTGGAAGAAAGTGTTATCCAGTTGATGTTTTGAATCTTAGTGCATCAGACAATGATTTAACTGGACACTAAACTAATACCTTCTGATATCTATCCAAAAAAGGAAGCTGATTATGGCAGTACCAGCTGCATAAATCATTCAAAACAAAGCAAGCATCTAAGCATCCAACAAACTGAAGTTTCGAGTGCTTTATTTTTTTCTTTTCCAGCATGATGGTAGCCTACTCCTAGATTTGTACATTTAATCTCCATTTTTTACTGGTGCCATGTAGTAGCATCACTGTGAATGCTTGAGTTCCTATACAAAGTACTGTGTACCCTTTGCCATCTATGTTTTGCAGCATGAGAACTGCCTGGAACACTCCAGAGGGAGCCATGTGTCTCTTAGAGACGTGGCATATGCACAGCATGCCCTCTAGCCTTAATTTCTCTTTATTAATAGATGCATTTTGTACTATGAGAGTACAAAAATAGAACCTCAGAATGTATCAAGAAATGTATCGACACGCAGGTCACATAACTAAGTAGAACTAAGATTAAAGAGAGAACATACCAAATAAGCTATAGTCATAATAATGCTGAATATGAGTCTTCAAGCTTTAGTGATTTCTGGATGACATAGGTCACTTTAGAAATGCATTTTATGTAGAAGATATGTGAACTTGGTCTACACCATCATTTATCTTAGATCCCTTAAAAGCATCTCCAGGATCACTGTACGATAATTGACCACAACGTGAAAACTCTAATAAACACGGTTAAAGTTTACTTGCTCCTACACGGATTCTAGTAAAGGGAAGTGGTGAGAATGGGATGACAAACTACATCATGTTTGTGGTTTTTTTTTTCCATCTTCCTGGCCCCATTCTTCAGTTCATCTAAATTAACACAATTAGAAATCTGTCTGTCCATATGTAATAATCAACACCTGAGATCTGCAGGGAAAGTGTATTTCTGTTGAAACCAGAGATATATGTGAGGCAACATTCAAACCTCCTGATTAAGGATCTCATTGTTTCCTAACCAGTGTCTTCCACAGTTTTCAAAGAAATTCAAAGGTAACGGTACATTTGTCTTTGGTAATATTTAACATCAGCGTACACAATAATAACTAATTACATCAAACAGCTTCGGACTGAGATACATTAAAACCACTTTACCTTTTTCTGCCTGTAAAAAGTGGCTTTGAAGAATATGTGAAATGTAATAGCACTACCTGAAAAATGTAAAGGTACTTCAATGTAACTGTACGTGAGGCTTAAAATACAAGGCCATGGAGAATCAAACTGTTCCAGCTAAAGTTTGTACTCCAGATTTCTGAGTAGAAAGCTCCCATTAATGTTTTAGTAAAGCTTAAAAGCTTCATTTTCAGTTGGGAAAGCTTATTATAGAATTAAAAAAAAAATACTCAAATAGGCTTTTCACAAGGAAAATGAAGATTTAATGCTTCAAAAATTGTCATGGGAGCTTCCTTTTTTGAGGACTTTCAGTACAGCTACCCACTATTTCTTTAAACAAGATTTTTCTAAACATTAAAAAAAAAAAAAAAAAAAAAAAAAGAGCCTTTTCAGTTATGTTGGGATAGGCTTTAACAATGAAAATTGAAGATAATACAAATAAACTATACATTTCGGTAATTGTTTTATTTTTTAAAATTTTTGGTAATACTAAAACTGCATTGATTTCAGAGGGCCTAAGTACTAGCTGTGCTGATATCCAGTGCAATGAAGAGCAAGAGGCACTTCAATTCATTTGACCTATGTTAGTCTTCTGCTTTAGTGTGAACCAAATAGCATTTTAAAAGATTCAGTTTGTTTCCATTGACTGTAAAGCCTTTGTAAGGTGATCTCACTATATACCTAGACAAATGAATCTTCCCATCTTAGAGATTGACATACCTTTAATCACATTGAATCAGTGCCTTGTTAATCTTGCTAAATAGCTAGTAGGAGGACTGAAAATTTCACTCACTTTCCTCTCTCTTACCAGTAGTACAAAATAATTTCTTATAATTCTAACTGTTAGGGAAAGTTTAGAATAATTATATTAAAAAAAATATAGATCAAGATAAGATCACTAGTAGCTGGAACAGATGAAATTTTGTTTCAAAAATATTTTACCTCTTTGTACTAGTGCTAATTAGTTGCTGATTAAATCAGGATGTAGGGGTCTCATCAAGTAGTTGATAACAGCGGAATTAAGTAAATAATCCAAGTCCCCCTTAATAATGCCTTTTAGGTTACTGATAAAAACTACAGCATTACATCTGATGGCCAACATGAAGCACATCCATTACATATCTTGGTTCTCGGTATTCTGGAATCAATGAAGGAAAAAAAGGACAGCTGCAAAACTTAATCTGTGTCTCAGAATGCTTGGCACTGTGAATTTATACCAGAGAAATCTCCCCATTCAAAAGTTCTTTGAGCTTTCAGTGGAGTGGTTAGAAATTCTGAAAGAGAACAAAGGTAAATGTTTGTGTCTAACTAGGTCATTCTGGGTCCCTTCGTAGTCAATGTAGAGCATTCTAGGGCACAATTCATCTCAGGCTAAAGTTGCTATCTACTATAAACCTTTAACATTGGTGATTTCCCTGATGAATACTCTGATGTCTGATAGCAATTTCCATGGGTCATAGCTCCGGTGCTGCAGAAAGCTTAAGCAAAAGAGTAGGGCGATGAAGTAGTAACTGAAATGCAGACAGATGTAGAATGTAGAAAACATATAGTGGGGTCAAAGTATTTCAGAAAGATATAACTTAGTGTTCCTTTCTGTGACAGGTGTTATTTTATTACATTATTACATATGGGTAAAAAATACTTTTTTTGTCTAAAATCGTTCTTAACTTTTTAAGAAGATAATCCTCTTAGATAAAGTGTTAAACAGTAGAGCAGTTTTATCAATGTCTGTCTACAGTGTGTTCAAGATGAGCAGTTGTCTTTGTTATCTGATAAAACCTCACAGTCTGCTAAGTATAAACTCAATACTTGATAAATTGCAAGAACAATTAATAAAGCAGATAATTCATAAGCACCTGAAGGAAAATAACTTGTAAATAGGCAACATGGGCTCATCAGAAGCAAATAGTGCTGAACTAACCTCATTTCATTCATTGATAGGATAACAAGCTTAGTGGATAAGGGAAATGCTGTGGACGGAGTATGCCTTGATTGTAATAACAAATTTGATACAGTTCTACATGACATTCTCATAAGAAAACTGGAGAAATGTTGATTAAACACAACCATTGCTAAATAATGTTGAGGAGAAAAAAAGAAAACAAACATTATAAAATAAAATACAACACAGAACAATTATTAATGGTTGAGTGTCAGGCTAAGAAGTAGTATCAAGTCTACAGAGGTCTGTTCCGGGTCATGAGTCCAATTCTACTCAATATTTTCTCTGTGTGCTTGGAAAACAAAATGGAAAACTTGCTAATAAAAGAAATAGAAGGTTTAAGAAAAGTTACATTTCTTTGGATTACCTACAAATGCAACAAAAGCTTTAAAATAAAACAGAAAACAGCACAAATCCCTTCAAATAGCTTTAGTAACTCAATTGTGAGTGATGCTTTAAGAGGAAAAGCTGGACTGGGTAACTCAGGATAGCTTACTTCCTTTTAGAAGAATCTTCCATACTACTCAAAAGAGTATTTCACATACAAAGCTTGGATTGGATCAGAAACTCGAAGGACTTTTTGTGAAACTTCACATTGAAGTAGATCCTGGCATGCAATCACATCCATAAACATAAATCCATCCGAGAGGCCTCTAGTGTAGAGAATGCATGGGACACATGCATTTGTTTTTTACTGATCTAATGAGTTTACAGTATATAAACAGTGTTGCTAGGATTAGGATGGATCTGTAAAAATTTGAAACAATATATTTTAATATTTCGTTATGAAAAATTGAAAAATTTTTGTAAGTAAGGAAAATCATGAGTAAAATTAAAATATCTAATCATCATTATCAGTACAAAGAAAGGCTTGGCCCATAAATGACTAGATAAATTGTTTGATAACATCAGAAAACTATGAATACTGTATGTACAATAAGTAATTAGCCAGTTCTTCAGTGATAATGTTTCAAAGTACTGCACTCTGGTTTGGTTCCACTGTTAAAAGAAATGATAAATATAAAAGGTCACCAGGAACAATCATTATTTTCTAGAAATATATAAAGAAATATTAGGAGGAGAGGAGACATTAACTAATTGATAAGAGTAAAATAGAAATGAATGAGTAAATCAATAATGGAAGAGTAGACTAAATATTAGACAAAACAATTTGCAAAATGTCAATTACATAAATTTATTAATTGCTTTAATTATTTATCTACTATATACAATTTAGTTTTTCAATTCTTTAGTTATTCAATTATATAAATTTACTTCAATTACAGAATCATTAGTTTTGGCCTTCAGTTACATTCCTGCGCCTTTGCCAATGCCAGAATAGCCATGATATGGAGGGATACTGCAGAAAAAGTAACCCTAAATTTGTGGAAGGCCAAATACAGTATGTTTTTATCAGTTCCACACACATTCAAAAGGCTAAACAGATTCATAAGGATTTTAAATATCAGACAATAACTGCCCCCTGTAGAGCAGCAGTGACTTCAGAAAGTTCCTTTATTGGATAAATACTAACACAAGGTAGTGTGGTTTGCCTCCTAAGACTCACAGAACATCCCAAGTTCAGAAGGGACACACAAGGATCACTGAGTCCAACTCCTTGCTCCACACAGGACCACCCAAACCCAATCTCTTTGTCTGAGAACACTGCCCAAACCCTCTCTGAGCTCCGTCAGCTTGGGGCCATGCCCACTGCCCTGGGGAGTGTGTTCCACGCCCACCGCCTTCTGGTGCAGAACCTTTTCCTCACATTCACCTGAACTTCCCTTGGTGCAGCTCCATGCTATTCCCTTTGTCTCTGTTGCTGTCACCAGTGCTGCTCCTTCGCTCCCTGTGTGGAGCTGCAAGCTGCCATGTAGCATCCCCCTAGCCTCTTCTTTTCTGGACTGAACAAACCAAGAGACCTTAGCTGATCCTTACACACCTTGCCCACCCGACCCTTCTCCATCTTTGTAGCCCTCCAATGGATGGTAACAGATTTCTGTCCTTATGTTGTGGCACCCAACCTGCACACAGTGCTGGAGGTGGGGCTAAATCTGGCAGAACAGCAGGACAGCCCTTCCCTCACCCGCTAGCAGAGCTAGCAGTGCACCTCAGGGTAGGATTGGCCCTTTTGGCTCCAGGGCATAGTGCTGGCTCAAATTCAACTTGCATCCAGCCAGAATCCCCAGAGCCCTTTCCAGGGGCTGCGCTCCAGCCTCTCATCCCCCAGTCTGTACATTCAGGTGCAAAATCCTTCCCATCCCAGGTGCAAAATCAGCACTTGCTCTTCTTCATGCCCCTGTAGACTACCCTTGAATTTGTCAAGATCTCTGTCAAGATTGTCATGTCCACTCTACCCTCAAAAGAGTCAACATTATTCCCAGTTTAGCGTCATCCACACATTTACTTAATATAACTTCCAGATCTTTATTAGAGCAATCAATGAAAATGTTAAAGAGAACTTGTTTAAAAACAGAGCCCTGCAAAATCCCACTAAGTGGCAACCCAGGGCAACTCTCAGGCCATAGTCTCCCCTTGCCCAACACAGCCATGTTTTGGTCATCATGGGACATTCTTACGATCACAATACCATGGTTTAATGATGTCACAAGCCACCTCCTTGAGAACTGCTATAAATATGGGGACCCAACAAAACTCAACCCCAACAACAAAACTCCAGTACCTGACTGGCTTGTATCTTGTGGCCTTCTAACACAAGAAGCGCTTAGTATTGAGCCCTCCCTCCCACCTCTCTGGAAGAGGATAGATGCTTTTCCACTAAAGAAGCTTAAGCTTCAGTGGAGCAGCAGTGAATCTGAGCCAATGAAACTGATCCATCTGAAGATGACATCAAGCCAATGGAGGTGGATCCATCTCTGGATAAAGTACCAATGGAGGTGGATCCATCTCCATCAGGGGAGGGCAAGCATTATGGCATCGTGCTTGGATGCCTGGATACATCATCATATTAAATGGCAGGGCACCAGGAGCTGTTCTGAGACAACAGAAGGAGTCTAGCAGAGAGTCTCAAGCTCCCTGAGTCCTTGAGGTGAGCCCTGAGGAAGAGAGCAGGAGTGAGAATGGTGTTCACTAAGCTGCTATGCTGGGACAACAGGAGTCCAGCAGATGACACTGAGCTCCCTGCAGCCTTCAGGCAAGCTGATGAAGAAGGCAGGACTGGGACTGGTGTCCACTGAGTTGCTGTATGGACAGCCCTAAAGAAGCAGGTGTTTCCATAGACATGCTTGGTTAAGGAAATAATGTCATCATCCTTTTATTACAAGATTAGAGCCTCAATTAATGTTAGGAGTCTAGCATTTCTGAATTAACAATTTGTGAGCATTTCTGCCACACAGTGCAAATGTTAAAATGCATATGCCAGAAAAATCTCATTTATCTTCAGGTACAGAAAACATGAAGACATCTAAGGTAGAAGTTAAATTCTTGTAGGCTCTCCTTATAGTCAGTGTAGATTGTTGCAAACTTTTCGTGAGGAAAACAAAGAAACAAGTCCATTGTTTTTTTCTCTTCTTTTCCAAAAAGGTTGTAAGAGGGCACAGATATTTTAACTTTAATGGAGTCTTTTTAAACACAGTGCTAGTGTAAAAGAAAAATATATTAGAAATAAGAAAAAAAGTACTGGAAAAAGTGGAATAGCAGTGAAATTTGAAAAGCTACAAAGAAACAAATGTATTCATGTTAAAATAGCAATGACTTTTGAATCACAACTGTTTCTACTGCAGTATTTCCTTTTGATTAACATTGTCAAGCATTGCTGGGATAATCTTTCTATGAACTATAAAGTCCCTCTGTAAGGTGGATGAGGAAAAGACTTATTTACTATAGACTGTCCAAGAGGCTTGCAGAAGATAAATATTTACATCAGCATGTTCCAAAATCTATTTTTGAAGTACATACGAGCTGCACTAGATCTTTCTGATGATTCTCTCTACCAAAGTTCATTAAAATAATGGTAATTTGAGTAGGCAGATACGTTAGAAAACTGCCTTGTACAGAGAATCAACCAGAATTGCATAACAGTGAGGAATTAATCTTCACTGTTATCCTCCTCAGAATTAGCTAATTACAAAAAGAAAAAAGAAAAATAGCTTCTAATTCTTGATAACACTATTTGCCTGTTTTCAGATCATCTTATAAAATTGCCGTAGCTATAAGACTACTAGTAGAGCACCTCCTAAAGCAATTTTATGTGACATATTTTTTCACGTTTTTATGTGTGCATTTCAGTGAGTCTGCACTTACAGTTTACTTTTTCAGCCTTATTCGCTTTAGTCATTAATTTTATTTTAAGTTATTTAGCCCTACAGTGATATGTCTTCAGCACTGTTTTTTTTTACCAGCTATATAAAAGACTACATCCTCTCTGTCCTCAATCATACATTTTTAGTAAGAGGAAGATGACAGTGTAATCTTCTAATGATAACTCACTTAGGAACATTATCACAGTCTTAGAAGTGAAGTGTCTTTGTTACAGAGTCAGAAAATGAGGAGATGTGCAGAAGCAAAGCATGAGTGAAGCAATTCTGGTGTTTTCTTTTTCTGCCAGTTATGTAGATGTCAATATTTTCTCTTTAGTGCATATCAACTGCAGAATTAATTGTACTAATTAATTATTATTATTGTTTTCTCAAGACTCTATAAAACTAGCTGCTTTTTCTGTTATATGTTTTGTTTCATTAAAGACATATCCTTCATGAGTACCCATTATTGATTAAAGTTATAGATGTGTACATAGGGAAATAAATAAACAAATAAATAAATAAATAACGAAAAAAGAAGAAAGACTTTTTGGTCATATGAGAATCACATGAACACTCTAACATTCAGACAGCCAAAAGAAAAACATGTGTTAGCTGTTGCCACATCCTTGCTATCATATCTACTCTTCTGGGTGCCATATAGTAATGCCTGTTTTCCCAGAGAAAAACTGCTTTGTCAGTGTTGGCTGCCAAGGTGAGAAGAAAACCTGTTTGTTTTGTGATGTTTTAGTTTGTTTCTTCTCTTTGCCTTTTTTTTTTTTTTTTTTTTTTTTTGAACTAGTAACAAAATTATTTTATCTTATTTCCTTTTGTGCGACCATAACTAACCCAATTCCATGTAATGAGTAAATTAAGATCTCTTTCAACACCAATTTCCTGGCCATTTGAGAAACCTGATTTATATGCATTCTCTATTATCTCAATATGTATTTTTATGCTTTCCACATCTAAGATACCATACCATAAGAAAAGAAAAAAAGAAAAAAAAAGAAAAAAGAAAAGAAGAAAAGAAAAAAGAAAAACAGATTGCAAAAAAGAAGAGAATCTTTATAAACTAAATTGAAACACGATCTTTACACATATCCTTCCTAAATCTCTCCCAGTGAATCACATTAAGCTTCAAAGAAAGGCTGAAAATTACATTCATTTTCTGGGTACTTTTTGTTTAACAAGACTAAAAATCTAGACTTTATTGCAGTACTGAGAAATTATGTAAGTCTGAAAACTGGGCACTAATGCCTTTTCACCCTGTGAACTCAAAATGTGTGAACAGCTCTTAAGCTGCTTCTAATGGTGAAAATACAATGATAGAAAGTTGGTTTCTCAGGTAACAGGGCACAAAATCATTTAAAGATTTCTAGGTCAGAATCAACACCTACCTGTTAACTGAAAGACTTTTAGCTGCTTCTGCATGTCAGTGAAGTAGCTATTCATATCTCTGGGAGAAACTCCCATTGTTAATGAGCAGCTGAATTTTCCTATTGGAACAATGCTATTCTTAGTCACATAGCAAAGACTGTCTTTACACTGAAAATATATATTCTAATATCACAGTGGCAAACTATGCTGAAAGGAAGAGATTTCCATTTCACAAATACTAAAGAGCACTTATAGATGTGCTGCAAGAACCGCCAAAAACAGGGTTCAAACTGTGGTCACTGGTGACAAACTGTATGATGGCCTCAAGTTGATCTATGTGGAAACAGTTCATAAATTTGAAATTAGAGAACAAAACTAACAGTTTCTTATAGTTAAATATGGTGATCCAGGGAGGGAGGGAAGTGGTGGTGGTGGGGGATTTATTTTGTTTTATTTTATTTTATTTTGCCTATTTATAGAGAAAGATAAAAACAACAAATAGTGAAGGTAACCCCAAATAAATGTTATTTTCAGACAAAATACCTTTTTTTTTACATTTTTTTTCCAAGTGAAATAAAGAGTAGCTTCTGGATTTAGATAAAATGTGAGTGTATGAGATTTCATTTCCCCCATGATATGCTGATGTCAACTACATTGCTTTTCAGCACTCATTCAGATGTATTACAATGTACCCATCATATTATCTTAGGTTCTTAGAACTAAAAATTTTTTTGCTCAAAATTTCCGTCTTGAAACAAGAACATAGGCACTGAAAGAGATCAGGGCCAAGTAGGTAACCTTGTAAACGTACACATTTTTCTCTACAGAGGGCTACATTTAAGCAAGGTAGTCACAATCTTCTCTTCACTTCATATCCTGACTTGAGGCCCAAGTTTCTTACTTCTTTTAAGTGCAAGTCAAACAAGGTAACCAAGTGAACTGTATGAATGAGAAACATTCACTCTAATCTCAATATTTTGTGTCTAAATAGAATGAATATTGTAGAAAGGGAGTGTTGCTAGTCACCTGAACAGTAGTTGTATTGACTGGGATATGCTAATGGAGATGGGAAGGATTACAATGGAAAAAAAAAAAAAAAATCAGTAATGATGAAGAAATCAATTATTCCCATGAAGATTGGTAAAAAGAAATTTGGGGCCATTTAATTAAAATCTAATTTTAGATACAATAATGATTGCCTTTTGGAGCAGCTGTTTTTTATATAATTTTGAGCAGAGAATAAGAACTTGCTGAAATTTTTACTACTGAAAAGCCATTTGAAATCTTGACTACAGTACACTCAAGAGACTCTTCTCTGTAGTAGTTAAAAAGGCAAATATATCCAAATATATAAATACATCTAAAACAAGGAAACTTTATAAATATATGCAATTCTTGAAAGATAGAAAAATAAATTGAAAGATAATACTTTTGAATTAGAGAAATGTTATTAAGTAAATGGTATCAGCATATATCTGGTATTGATAAAAAACAGTTGTACATGAATTCATAGAATTAATGTCAAAAAGAGGAAGGTATGTCCATTTAAGGACGATCAGAATATAATGATTTTAACGTAGAATCAAACTATGATTAAAAAAGATAAAATGCTAAAAAAAGCATCTGAAAGACATATAACTAATAATAAGCCTTTTCCAACTTACTAGGAAAAGAAATTCTTCAGAGACCCTGAAGAACTGATACATAATGGAGATGTAAACAGGAGATATCAAAGGAGATAAGACCACAGTATAAAAATGAGTTCTTCACATTGATACTAACAACTGAAGAGTTTGGGGAGGTTCCCACGGTACCTCTTTTTTTTTTTTTGCAAAGGATGAACTAGAGGAACTTGCAAGTAAAAGTACCAGTAGAAGTTATTTTAGACCAAAGAAATAAATGAATGGTAATATATTGCCAAGACAAAAGGTTCTTAAGCCAGATTCCAGATGAAAAGAAGCTAGCAAACTTTATGGGTTTTTTTTTGTTTGTTTGTTTCTTTTGTTTTGTTTTTTTAAGAGTTTATGGAGAAATTTGGCAGTGGAGATGTGGAAAACTGAGAAGTGGTACATGTGATTTTTTAGAGGGACCTTGGTAAAACAGGACTCAGAGACACATATATATAATAAAATTGAGAGAAACCAAAACAATTTTTGTAAAGGCTTTTTACTGTTCTTAGAAGGATACAGAGTGAACATCCTTACATACATGGTTTTTATCTTGATGTTCTGTGCCTGGATTTTTTTATTATTATTATTTTTTATTTTTAAATACTTTCAGAAAACTAAACTGCGTTCCTTAGGCAAAGGATTTCTCAAACTTTGACCAGGGCTTGCCTGGACTTGTCTATCTGTGTTCCTCAGCAAGCTTTCAGACAAAGGTGCAGAAAGAATAATCTATTACAAGTAGCTATTGCTTTAGAGGAAGGGAGATAGGGCTGGCTTTGGACCTTTGTTCCAATCAAGAAGAGCCACTCTTCTCAGATCTTCTATTCTTCTGACATCAGAACATTGAAAAATTGTCATTATTCCAATATTTTGAGTCAGCTGTTCAAGCACTGAAGAACTCAATTTGTTATCTTGGTTTAATCTATGTGCAGATCTGATCAACATTTTTTATTTGAGGTATGTACTGCCCTACATCAAAGTTCTTGATTTATTTTTCAGGGACTGTGTAAAGACTGCTGTGTTACTATTAATGTAAATGCAAATTATGTAAATACAAAAATACATACAAACACAAACATAAATGTATACGTAAATAGGTTTACAATCATGTTTCATTGTAAGACTTGGACAAGCATATGAGGAACCTAAGGAATGATTTAGTAGTAATTATGAAATCTCACATAACTCAGGGAAACCATGATTCTGCCTTGTAGGTACAGAATAACTGCATAAACAAGCTTAGTCTGGGTGCTCACAAATACTACAGAGTAATAAGCCAAATATTGTACTTCTCAGGCCATTGATCTAGGGAAAAAGAATAGAGTTAAAGAGAACAGATTTTAGAAACAATAACTTGCTTTAATTTGCTTGTCTGACGAAACCCATTTAAAACTTAAAGTTGCTATAGGCAATATAAACACAACTAGAAGGTAAATACAAACTTAGTTCCATGGATAATGTTAACTAGGCAGAAATAAGAAGAATCAATTGGATTGAGTTTATCATGCATTTGTATTAGATATACGGTTCTTCAGTTTACTTTGCAGAGTAAAATGAGAAATCTTCAGGGTCCAGCTCATTTGACCTTTCAACGGGCATATGCAACTTAAAAGCACATCAGGGACCTGAACAAACCTTGCTATAAACCAAGTGCATCCAATTCCCAAACATGGAGAACAAAAGATTTCTTTTCAATAACTGCAGGGTCTAAGAATAGGGATGACAACTTTTTTTTCTGAGTGGGAAAATCCCTATCTTTTCACACGAGGAATCTGCCATCATCATTTATGCATCAGTCATCTCTAATTGATTTATATTTATTAGAGTGTCATATTTTCATTTACACCAGTGATACCAATTGACTTCTGTGGAATTGAAGAGACCAGCCCACTGAACTGGAAGAAAGAGGTAAGGAGCAGAATTAAGCCCTTATAATCCAGTGGAAATAGTTAGCAACCTACCACAACTGTCACAGATGGTTTGGTAGACACAGTATTTACCGACACTCTTGGCAAGACTTGACGATAGAAACTTTTCAGCCCATGAACTTCTATTCATTTCTGACTGTAGTTGGAGATGGTAATATGGTCTTTGAAGTTCTGTATAACTTAAATATCAGATAGTTCAGACATCATTTCTGTTCATGAATGCAGCTGACAGACTTGAAATCAGCAAGTTTATACCTGCCAGTATATTTGCACATCTAGGAAATAGTGATAGGACTGAGGGAGTGACTATTAGCCCAGGATGAAAAGTTGCTGATGTGGAATTCAGTCACCCACTTGTACAAGAATTACTGATTTTCTAACATTTTCTAATATAGACAAGCAAAATATATTCTTTTGTGCAGGGAATCCACATTTCTGCCAAAACACCTTTTCTGTGACTTCTTAAATAACTGTTATACCAATTTAATTCTAGGCCAAACAGATAAAGAAACTTATTGTGAATACATTTTAGAAAGAATTAAATAACATATTTCATTTCTTCAGAATTAGAGATTTAAAATATATATAATCTATTTCAGAAAAAAAATTGACAAACTGAGCTGCTCAGAACAGATCTTTTATAATGCAAATAATATTTAATCCACATCTCATATTTGAAAACAATTAAATATTTCATTCTGTCAACTATCAAAATACCTATTTGTACAACATTTGTTTAATATAAATATGATTATTGCCGTTTCTTAGCCTCTTCAAAAGATAGCACTGTGTTGCTTTGACGAAACAGCATATTAAATTAAGGATGTAGATATCACTGTTTTAGTTACATAGATTATGAATGAATTGCTTATGGCACCAGTTATTGGACAGCAGGTGCCAGAAAGCCATATAAATGTACAAATGAAAATTGAGCTGCTCAGAGATTCAGGAGTGGGTTTCAGAAGGTTATAAAGATATGGCAAGGCTTTAAATCCTAGATATCATCATACAAGTGTCTTTCAATTAAATTGTATTTCTCAGAATTATGTGTGCTGAGTGCCTAGAAAAATGTGATTTTATATGATACGGCAGACTACTAACACAAAAAATACATGTACAGTACAACCTTCAGCTTGAAAATCTATGAAGGCAAAGCATTTAATTTTTCAGTGGGAATGTGTTGTGTGGATCTAGCTGTAGCCAACAGTCTAACTGAATGCATGATGCACTGATTAACATAATTATACTTTTAGATAAGATAAGGGAAAAATCCTGCCCAGACTTAAATACAGAATAGATACATAAGTATATGTAGGTTGCTCCAAAACTTATGCCTCCTATTTATTTCCATGAAAATTACAACAGATATGAATAGCACAATAACACTATTTGATAGAAAAAAAAAAAAGTCTTGGTTACAAAGCAGTATTTTTCAACATAGTCACCACTATTAAATATTCATTTTTGTCAGCAATGAACAAGAGCCTGAACGGCACTCTTGCACCTGTGGAGGTGACCCACTGTTACTGTCACCACTGTTGAAACGTACCACCCACCACCTCATTGTGTTCACATCCATTATTTAGTCTCCATAAATGTTCAGCAAGCCTTAATGTATGTCTATGAGTGCAGTGTTTTCTGCATGAAGGAATCCAACAATCCTTGCTTCATACATACTTCTATGAGAGATATCACCTTGCCCTCTGCTGCCATGTGTCTCATGGCAACAAAATGTAGTAGAATATTGATAGAAAGGCTCATCCTCTACTACCATATCACCAACATTCATCTCTGACCACATAGGCCAACATAACTAAATGAGGCATTACTTTTGGAGCAGCTCTCATTTAATTAATAAACAGAAAGAGACAATAAAAGTGTTCCTTTTATTCTGACTGTATGGAAATTAGGCTGGATTTGAGAACAGTGTTTTTATTTACTGTACATATATGTCATATCTTTCCCATTGGGATAAATTTATATCTTCAGTTTCTTTTAGCCTGCCTCTCCTGTTTATATCTGTGCTCACGTCAGAGGTGACGCCTCACTGCTCATCTGAGTGCCTCCATCTGTTTATGAACAAGAAAACCTTCCTAAAACATTTAAAGTTCATTTCTTATTCTACTTGGTGATATATTGCTTTCTGTAAGCAAAAAATTTATGATAAAGCTTAGAAATCAGAAGCACAAATTACTCTTTTTTTTTTTTTTTTTTTTTCCTGTTGCATGATAATAGGACTTTGACTTGTTTTGCATACAGTTTTAGGCAGCTAAGCAATTCAGTCTTTCTTATCATTTGTTTTGAACTGCAAACATAAAGGAGTAGTAATACATTAAATTTTAGTTCTGGCTGTGAATAAAAATAAGACACATCTCAGATAAATTAGTTGCATCTCCTATTTTGTACTGAAGACAGCTTATAAATTTTCTCAGGTTAGAGTCCTGCCAATGATAAATACATTAAGGAAAACCAGATAGGTTTGTTTATTTGTTTCTTTGTTTCTTTGTTCATTTCATCTGTAGAGGAAAAAATAAGAGCAGATGAGGTTAAATCCGATCAACCTTAAGGCAACTGATAATGCGCCTGAAAGACATCAAGGAAAGCTGGAAGCATTAATAAACTAATGTATGTTGTATGCCCCATTTCATTTAGTCAACTTATATGTACTGAACGCATTATGCATTTGTGCATTTATTCACTTTATAATCAAATATGATTAAGTAAAACAAGTCTAAAATCGAACGCAGTACAGACTTGGCTAATTATTTGCTTGTATAATTTGCTCTTTCTTTTCTGATAGATGGTGGTTGGCATGAGATTCATTTTTATTTTGTCACATAGACTTGGCTTACTTCTTTTGTCTTCTGAGGTGAAGTATAAGAAATAAACAATCTTCTAATCTTTTACCATTCCCTGACCTATTATTGAAGTAAAAATATTCTTGATTTGAAAACTTGAATGTATTTTGTACTTTAAATATATGCAAACGTGGAGACATGCACATTGTAATTACTGCCTATCTTTTTCTATTTTGCTTTTTCTTGTTAATTCTGTTAAGGATAAACAAATGATGCTTTTTTTTAATACACACAAACAAACACAATGCAAATTATATTATTTCGTATAACTTTTAATAAAATGAGGCCTAATACTTTCAAGCTGACAATAAAGTGTTCAAATTTCATTAATTTTATCACGTCTGTTTTCTGCCTTTGCAGCAGTTGTAAAACATATGTTGCATTCCTAATAAAACCCTGAGTAATGTTTTATATGTCACCTCCTTCCTACCCCCTTTTTATTTTGCGCAAGTTATTATCTAGGGAACAGTTGTTGCTGTCTCCTGTACAGATCCATATCATTTTCAAATTTACATTCTGATGGAGAAGAAACAAATGTTACTTAAATCCCATGAAGTGTGTTAATTATACTGAGCTCCATGAAATTATGGGCGAGAGAGCCAAAAAGAATTGTAGAATTGCATCTTGGGTCTCCAGAGCATATCTTGTCAGATTAATGTCTTTGTCACCCACATGATAACCTTAAAATTGCTTTTCTCCCAAGGTGATGTTCCCTATACCTCAGTGATATGGAAAATCTCATGCAAAACAAAATAGTAGATACAGTTTGTATTGTTTACACAAATAGTGTTGATACCTCTGTGAAAATAAAACAGAATTAATTTCAACAAGTGTAGCTTGTTGCTTTCCTGTAATTACTTTACTTTTTGTGCTGTGTAGCAGCATTGGAAATTGTCCAAGATGATGTGCTCATATGGGTATCTCTTCACAGTCCAACAGAAACTTTCTTGAAAACACAAAATAAGGAAGATCTTATGTTCCAGGGTTTATGGTGCATGATTTAGTTCCCCAGCAGGGGACATACTCCACCCTCAGAAAGATGCAGGTCTTGTCACAGTCGTAGCTATGACTGGCGAAACTCAACCCATTGGAAATCTATATTAGATGTCAGACTTGTCTAAGAGATGAATCTAATCCTTTTGGCTGAAAAATAGCTCAAAATACTCTGCTATGTTACTGATATTTGGAAGAATGTTTTGGTTTGCCAATCAATGTCCTAGAGCCAAACCAAAGACCTTGATATCATCTGTTTTTTCCTTAAGTCCATCAAGAGAATTACTGGAATAAAATAATACTAAAAATTGAAAATAAAAATAAAATGTGTGGTATTATAAAAGCACCATCAATATTACTTAGCTTTAAGTTTTTGCTTTCAGAAAAAAGGTAGTATATGTAACTAAAGCTCAGTAGTAATATTTTACACATTTGTGGTGAATTTTAGAAAAATGTAAGCTTTGAGACAGCGCACAATCAGATATTTTGCTTATAGTAAGTATTTCTGAAATCAAGTTGTTTTATCTACTCAGTATCTCTGAAATGATAGCTATTAAGCTCAAAAGATAAGAATCTGGAAAAATGCACTAAAACCAAAAGCACTTCTGCAATTTACACTGGTTAAAAATCCAGCCAAAAAACTTTGAAAATAGGAAGGATTTCATTTTCTATGTCCTATCATGAGATAATACTATATAGCATGGACATCTAGGTTTCATAATGCTATGCTTTTTGTAATTAAACACAATAGTAAGAAAAAAATTCATAGCACTGATAATAAAACCGAGGCACACCATAAAAAAAATCACTCCAATTTTACCCAACAAACACATTTTTGTTTACATTTAAGTGTTCTTACTGAAAGATAAAGTTTTATAATGTTATTTTAAAACGGGATGCTGGGAATGAAAGAGTTATACTTATCGAAGTCCATCCATCCAATGTCTGCAAGGCTACCAGACCTCTGAATAATGAAGAAAGGCCCTCAAGCTAGGGATGCCAAATTTAGTAGCATCTAATGAAAAGATAAGAGTAAAGACTGGGAATCACTTTTCAATTAACTTCAACAGAAATAGGGACATGGATTGAAAAGTTCTCAAGAATCCATTGATAGAAATTTCTCTGATTATATTCTTCATATAAATAACTTTTTTTCAATAACAATTAAAATATCTGTTATAGCTGTTCATTTTAAAACTTGATCCGCTTATCCATACCAAAGCTTTGCAAGCTTTGCTGAAAGTCACCATAAGAAAGGGAAGGAGAGACAAATCCTCATCATTACTTTTTAAAATGACTTAAAAGCAGCTGACAGTTGAATAAACGAGTGTCTGGCAAGATCTGTGTGGAAGTATGTCTACAAAGCAGATTGAAAAAGTGTTTTGTTTTAAATCCTAATCTCATCTGTGGTCTCAAGAAGGCTAACACAAGAAGATTGCCACAGAGATGAGTGATATTTGTCATCAGACATCTGCTAGGACACATCCACAGTGTATTTTCCCTTCTGGTTGACATGTAATGGAGGTTACTCAATCCATTGCTTATGATGAAAATTCAAATCCAGTGTTAAGAGATTTTCTTACTGCAGTTCTTAATGAAACTTCTGGATCAGTTGTTATCAGCAGGTTGACAGGAAATGAGTGGGATATCAAGATGTGAAGGCAATAGTTTCTAATCTGTGTGATTCCCAGTTTTACTGAACAGATGAGGAAGCTGGACATAATGCACAGTGATGCTAGCAGCCAATGACAAGAACAAGAGGGCTGCAAAAATGTTTCTGCATAATCCTACGACTAGTTATCCTGAAGTCACACAAGCATAAGTTTTTTCTTTGAGGTCAGTCCCACAAATTCTCTGCTTTAGAGGTGCTTAGGACTTGACAATAGATAAGGGAATGTTAATGGACTGGTTAGAGTTTGGGAAAGGTGTGGATGACTTCGATGTAAGCATTTAACCAAACCTTCTGAGTGTTGCACAGTACTTATTGGTGAAAGTAAGTGAAATAATATAATATGAACTTCATATACATTACTGATTTATTATTACTATCTTCCCTTAAACTGGGACCTGCATGAGAGCAGCCAGGCTGTTTGCCATAAATCTATTCAGAAAAAAAACATATACTGAAACTCTGAATCTCTCTTCTATTTTTCTTTCTGTGTGCTTCTCCAGTCTGCTGTTCTGATTCCCTAAGAGCCCTTCTGCCTGTACCCAGAGCTCATGGGTAGTGTGGAGTAGCCCAAATTGCTTTTTATCATGAATCCATGGTACTGATGTGGTACTACACAAGACAGAAAACAAAATTGCATTTGTGCTGTTAGCACAGGAGGAAAAAAGAAGTCAGTTCCATCCTTGTAAGACTGTCAAGTCTGCTATTTTAATTCACCTCTGTACCTTTCCATTTCCTTTAAAAAGCAGAATACTACAAATAAAAATGAAAAGTTATGTAAAATAATCTACTACAGGTTTTTCTGCTTAGTACCTGTAAATGCCCCAGTTGCTAATGCCTGTTTGGTTATAAAAAGCCACTGGAGTTACACCGTGCTGTCTGTACTCACATTACTGTTGCTAGTCACATAGGCTTTGCTAAACCGCTAATACAGAAGAAACTGCCAAACCTCCCCCATAAATGAATTTTGCAAGGAAAGAAAATGAAAATGTGTAAATTTCACCAAAAGAAAGCCACAGCACAAAATTACTTTGCCTTTCCTTTATTCCTTCTTTCCAGTATTCTCATGCAAGGAATTCAGCTGACCTTCCTTAATGTCACAGAAAGTGCTAAGCACCAACAGAAAACAAAACCGATCAGATTCCCCATTTTTACAGTTACATTCATTCAAAAAGATTTACAGATGTCTGTTTTATTTTTACATATAAGAAAGATTAATCTGATTATAAATGCTATTTTAATTTTGTTTCTTTAATATCTCATTATACCCGAGGGGGGGAGGGGGAAACAACCAAAAAATAAAAATTATGGTGGAGGAAAGCTTTGGGAGGAGTTTACAGTTTAGATGCCAAGATCCAAATTAAATACCACCTGCTCTAAAATCATGGTTCTTCCAAATGAGCTAATGAAGTACCATAACTCCACTACCTCAGTCTGACAGCCATTACGCCCAGCTCTGCAAACACTACATCAAATCTCTCTATCCTTGGAGACTGTGATTAGTAGGCCTCAGTGTATTTCAGTAGACATTTGTATTCAGCTAAGAAGATTCTCAGTCTGAACGAAGCCATAACGGAGACAAAGTTTACAATTACTTTCTCAGAAGAAAGCAGGAGAGGAAGTGACTTTTTCTTTCTCAAACTGTTTCATTTCAATAGCCAAAAATTTGCCAAAACAGCAATCTACCAGCCCCCTTTCCCCCAACACACACACACCATTCTTCCCAAGAGCATGTAGTTTTCCTGTATGACTGGGCATCTGCTGTTGCATTAGAACTAAAACTCACATAAGCGCTCATATCCTCTTAATCATCCATCAACCTCTTCCAATACCTTGAGTCTAATGAAGTCACTGCTTATACCTTTAAGAAGTGCTAAGAAGTTAGGTTTTACCTACTCTGATCAACCTAAATTCACAGCTGTAAGGAGGTGGGAAGTCTCCTTTGTCTTAATGTTACTTATATTCCCATTCTTAATTAGGAGAAAATATTTTCTATACCTGTCTTTCTTTTGATTATAGAGAAATACCAGAGAAACAGGAAATTTGATCTCAGCTGAACACCTGAAATTGAAGTGAATTAAGTACTAACATCTATAAAGATGTGGATTGCATTGCCTCAGTATCTAATGCAAACTTTGAAGTTTCACAAGTAGTGCAGTCCTGGGTAGAAGTAAAGTAAATTGTAGTTGCTTGATTTTTCTAATTTTTTTGTTAATTAACAAATTTATTATTTTTTATGTTGTTCTTTTTCGGCTGCTGGTGGATTCTGGTAACAATGGTTACAAGATTAACAGCAGTATGACACTCTAAACTTCAGTAGGCAGAATTACTATAAGCAGTACACTTCTGGACATACGGACAAGTGCTGTTAGCCCGTTGTACAACAGTGCACTGCTGTGTTAATACCATGAAACTGGTTTGAGAAGACTCCTAACTTTTTTTCTTGAGAGTCAGTCTTGCCTCCTTGAGTCACAGTGGAGTAGAAAGGTGAGCAATTTATCTTTGATTTATTCCACCTGCATTTTATATCTAAGCAGTTCAGCTTTAGCTGCAAATAGAGCCCATTTTCCCTTATCTTCCTATGCTGTTGAATATAGTGCTAACCAAACAGAATTCTACTACGAAGTTTTCCTCTAGACAAATTTTAATGATACCTTATCAGGACAAGGCAACAACTCTGCTATTCCCTTCTTGGTCTACTTATAACTGTGGATGAAACTATCCTGAAGAGTTCTGATTCTTCTATGACACTTCAAGTGAATTTGAAATAAGGGCATTATTTTTTTGCAGTTGAGTTTTCAGATGAATTCAGAGATGAATAACATCTCCTGATTTCTATACAGTGTATTCTATCTTTACTTACACTTTTAGACACATCTGCAAGATGAATTCTGGCTCACACAAGGAGTTCCCAACTTTCCAGTTCTGGATACTGGGAAAGAATTTTTGAATGGTCTTGCTATTAAAAAATGCCACTTTATTTCTACCATTTAAAATAAGATATTGAGCTAGATAGAGTGCCACTGTAACCACATGTATGCTGCTTGTTTTCTTTTGTTCCTGTATGGTTTATTCAGGAGCCAATCCTACCTCCAGTGAAATCATTATCAAAATTCAATTTGACTTCTGTGAAATCAGAATACACTTTTAGGTGGCTATTAATTCCATTACTGTATTCAAGATTATTTCCAGAATATTTGGAATACCTTGTAATGATTACTTCCTGTTTATTCATAAAATAAAAATAAACAGGCAAATTCTTTGTTCAGTACCATTGCTGCAATTACAAAATACTTCCAGTAAAAATAATGCTAAATTGATATATTTGAAATGCTTTACAGCTCAATTTTATCTTTTTTATAAAGGATGCAAAAGAAAATTTATATGTTTCTTTACGAGTGAAGAGGATCAGATCTTTCCTTTCTGAGTTTTATATGTGAAAAATGTTACAGATGTTACAGATGTCTTACTTTTGCCTACAGTAGATTCAGCTATCTATCTGATTTGAGATTCTTTCCTCCCTCTCCCCCCCCCCACCCCCCCTGCTATTACTGATGGATAGAATGAGATGACTATCATGCTGCAATTGGCACATCTTCAGATGAAACTCTCAAGAGAAAAATCAAAGGCAGATGTGAAGAAATGTTACATTTGACTCTGGACAGAGCTCTGTGTAAAGAGCTGTGGCTGATCGATACTAGTCCTATTAATTCTGATCCTGAACGGATGATCATTGCTTCTGTTCCCTCCCCAGAGCTAAATTACTTTGAAACAGCACAAAAACTGCTCAGAGGAGTTAGTCTGAAGACATACAAAAATATTTTCTTCTACATTGCCAAGTATAACTCATATCCTCACAAACTGAATAGAAGAAAATTTGGTTTTATATCACACCTTTCATCTGCTCCAGGTACCCAAAAGCAGTTAGATTTAAATTATGGGAAGCACTGACTGTGCAGTGAATGTACAAGCTCAACAATGCTACACAGAATCCTATGTATTAGAATCCACTTTGCCAAGGAAAGGAAATGTTGGGCAGCTGCCCTTGTAGGATTCTGCACTTTCACCTGCACTGCTAAGTAGTGATGAGCTGCAGGTGGTTTGTTTAAAGGTTTCATTGAATGGCACGACACATCCTTTATGCAGCAGTGCCCACATTAAGCATGACTGCATATGCCAATGAGCATGACTGAGGAACCACATTATAGTAAATCTTTAGGTAAATATAAAGAACTAGAGCTTCAGCTGGTGAAAATTGGCATTGCTCCACTGAATCCAACATAGGGCTGTTGATTTCCACAAGCTAAAGATCTGGCTGTAAGTATTTTGACACTGAGCCAGGCCTCTCACAATTGTGTTAAGTCATTAAGTTTTATACTTGAGTGTACAGACCTATCAATTGCATTTAAATAGCTAATTTATCAGTGCTTTGGGAGTTCAGTTCTATGAAGACATAAACACATTTAGATAGGATTTTCCTCTTAGTTCAGCTCTCAAGCAAGCAGAGAAGAAAGGCAAAGAAGGAAAACCACATTCAGTGACAATTGCTTTTTTTTCTTCTTAATTCAGAAGTCAAAGTGAGGGGATAAACAGTGCTGAACAGCATTCAGAGGAACAACATTATATCAAATTTTAGTGTCTACCTTACTCTTATTTTTTAATATCATTCCTCATAAATATTCATCTGTGCTGTCAATGCACATTTAGAGGATTGCTTACAACCACAGAATCCAATCATGCTTATAAGGTACACTCACGCTATTTCAGTTAGTGGAAAACTATTAATGTTCCTCTGAAAAAAAGGCAAATTTCTGCCTTAACTACTTTAATGATTTGGGTCTACATCTGCTCATGGTTGACCTGCCTTCACTCTGAATGTCTGGCAGTGTAATAAGAGGGATAGAAACTGTTAAGCTGCCAGAAGTATTCAGTCACACAGAGTTTGTTGTAATGCATCTCAGACTGGCCCATTAATGAAAACTGATTAACAGCAATCTACAATAGCAAAGACAACTCTGTCCCTGTACCAAATAACATACAAGTGGTACTCAAAAGATAATGTAGATAAATCCATGGATCTCTTAGTACTCCATCTTTCAAAAATATTTAACTTATTTGTGAGTATTTGGTATCTCTCCCTCTCCTTGCATTTTTTCAGGGTTTACCTTATCTGGTAAGCCTCACTCAACCTACTCTTACACCTTCTCTTCAAAAGGACGGGGGCAAAAGATCATGAAAAAGCTCAGGGGCTGATATGAAGATAGAGAGATCGCTTATCAATTACCATCACAGGTAAAAAAGGACTAAATTTGGAGATAAATAATATAACTAATTATCAATTAAAAGCAGAGTAGAATGATGAGAAATAAAGACAAACTAAAACACCTTCAATCAGTCCGCACCCTTCTTCCAGGCTCAAATTCACAGTTTCGTTTCCAGCTCTTCACACTCACCCTTACATCTCAAATTGTGGTCGGTCTGTAACAGCTTTTCTCTGCTACTACTTTCCCCTCACACTTTTCTCCATCTCCAGAATGGGCTCCTGTCCATGGGCTGCAGCTTCCCTGGGGGCATATTCATTTTCTTCAGGCTGTGGTGTGGATATCTGCTCCACTGTGGTCTTCCATGGGCTTGGATTTTTTCTCTCTTTTTTTCCCCTCATTTCTCATGAGGAATGTGCTGCAGCATTTTGCTCTTCCCTAGGGTTGTTTTCCCCAGGGTGTCACCATCTTGGCAACCATCTGTGGTAGGGCTGCAACTGGACCTGACTGTGTCCATCATGGGGCAGCCCTGGACTCTCTTCACAGAGGTCACCTATGCAGCCCCGTTCTGCAACTAAAACCTGAATTTGTAAATTTAATTGTCTCACTCTAATTTATGGGAGGAAGAAGATGTTCTTTGATATCTGTATACCTGGCATGAGATTAAGAAACAACGGTTCAAATGTTGGTCTGACCACACAGAATCACAGAATCACCCGGGTTGGAAGGGACCTCAAGGATCATGTAGCTCCAACCCCCCTGCCTAGCAGGGCCACCAAACATACACATTTAGACTAGGTTGCCCAGGACCCCGTCCAACCTGGCCTTGAACACGTCCAAGGACGGGGCATCCACAACCTCCCTGGGCAACCCGTTCCAGGGCCTAACCACTCTCCTTGTAAAGAACTTCCCCCTAACGTCCAACCTAAATCTTCCCTCCTTCAACTTGGATCCATTTCCCCTAGTCCTGCTATTGTCAGCCCTTTTGAAGAGTTTACTCCCCTCCTGGCTGTAGGTTCCCTTCAGGTATTGATAGGCTGCAATGAGGTCGCCCCGCAGCCTTCTCTTCTCCAGGCTGAACAAGCCCAACTCCCTCAGCCTGTCCTCATAGGGGAGGTGCTCCAGCCCCCTGATCATCTTAGTCACCCTCCTCTGGACCCTTTCCAAAATCTCCATGTTTTTCTTGTACTGAGGGCTCCACACCTGGACACAGTACTCCAGATGGGGCCTCACAAGAGCCGAGTAGAGAGGGACAATCACCTCCCTGTCCCTGCTGACCACCCCTCTCCTGATGGAGCCCAGGATCCCATTTGCCTTTCGAGCTGCCAGACCACACTGCTGGCTCATGTTAAGTCTCTCGTCCATTAGGACCCCCAGGTCCTTCTCTGCCGAGCTGCTCTCAAGGACCACTCCTCCCAGCCTGTACGGGTGCCTGCGGTTCTTCCGGCCCAAATGCAAAACCTTGCACTTTGCCGTGTTGAACCTCATTAGGTTCACCCGAGCCCAGCTTTCCAGCCTGTCGAGGTCCCTCTGAATGGCATCCCTTCCTTCCACCGTATCAACCGCACCACTCAGCTTGGTGTCACCAGCAAACTTGCTGAGGGTGCACTCAATTCCCTCATCGATGTCATTAATAAAGATGTTAAAGAGCACCGGTCCCAAGACAGACCCTTGGGGGACACCACTTGTTATCGGCCTCCACCTGGACATAGAGCCATTGACCACCACCCTCTGTCTGCGGCCTTTCAACCAATTGCTTATCCATCGGGTCGTCCACCCATCAAATCCACTTCCCTCCAATTTGGAGATGAGGATGTGGTGGGGGACCATGTCAAAGGCCTTGCTCAGGACCAGGTAAATGACATCGGTCGCCTTCCCTTCGTCCACCAATGCCGTCACTCCATCATAGAAGGCCACAAGATTAGTTAGGCATGACCTTCCTTTGGTGAAGCCGTGCTGGCTGTCTCGGATCACATGCTCATTCTTTATGTGATCGAGCATGTTGTCCAGGAGGATCTGTTCCATGATCTTCCCAGGCACGGAGGTGAGACTCACCGGCCTGTAGTTCCCCGGGTCCTCCCTGCTCCCCTTCTTGTATATGGGAGTGATGTGACCCTTCCTCCAGTCGTCCGGGACCTCACCTGACAGCCACGACTTCTCAAATATGATGGAGAGCCGCTCGGCAACCACCTCAGCCAGCTCCTTCAGGACCCTGGGATGCATGCCATCCGGCCCCATAGACTTGTATTCATTCAGTCTAAGGAGGCACTGTCGGACTTGCTCTGCCCTTACAGTGGGGAGGGATTTACCTCCTTGGTCCCCACATAGAGGTTTGGGGATGCAGGGCTCAGGGACGTGAAAAAGACTAGAATCCTGGCCACCAGTGAAGACCGAGGTGAAGAACTCATTCAGCACCTCAGCTTTCTCTTCATCTGTTGAAGCCAGTTCTCCTTTTAAATTTACCAAAGTAGGTACACCCGTTTTGGCCTGTCTCTTCTGGCCAATGTACCTGTATAATCCTAATCAGGGAGATGAGGAAAGGAAGGAGGCAACTGTTACGAATTAGGGTGATGGGAAAGGGAAGGAGGGCAAATGAAAAGATGGGAAAGAAGCAAGAACTGTGTAAAGTCACACAACATAGTCACCACCAGGATCCAGCAGCAGTCCCGTTGCACGTTGTTTTGAAGGTCCGGGGCAAAAGTGCAGGGGGAGAGCAGCAGCAGCGTGTCCGGCCTTGGGCAGCAAGCCATAATAGGTAGCAGGAAGAAGCCGCAGGATAAGTCTGGGAGAAAGCAGCAGGACTCAGGTAGCAGGTCTGGGAGAGTCCATCAGCATGCAGGCATTCTGTAGTGAGAGATCTCATGGCAGACACCTTTGTTCTTCAGTGTGCAGGCATTACATCTTGAGGAACCTGTTGTCAGAAACCTTTCAGGAGAGCACATCAGCATCATGGCTGGCCTTAGGCAGCACAAAGGTGCAGCGACAGAGTAGGTCCAGGAGGGAGAGGGGCAGGACATGAGGCTTCTCATGTCCAAAAACCCCTCTCTTCTTCTTCATGAGGAGTCTGCTGCCAGAAACCTTACCTCATGGTTGTAGGTCCTCTTTTTATCCTTCTGCCAACGTGGCATTCCTGGGTGCTTGTGTAAAAGTCATGTTCAGTACCTCCTGAGAGGTTTATCTCCCTTGAGATAAGCCTGCATAAAAGTCTGCTTCCTGGCCATTGATCTGCGGCTTATATCTCTCTTTTGCCCCTTGGTGACAAAGGATTTCTCAACCCTTGCCCAGGACTTGTTTGGACTTGTTCATCAGCAAGTTTTGAGGCAATGGAATAAAAGAATAATCTCTTACACTAATGTGGAGGAAAAAGAGGAAAAACTTGCAGTTGAGGAACTAATAATATGCGAATCTTGATAAGGAAGGGAGTCACATCTTTTGTTCTCTCTTCTGTTTAAAAAAAAAAAAAAAAAAAAAAAGTTCTTTTTTTGTGGCAGTTCAAATAATTTAGAAACAAAAACTTTCCAGTACAGGTGTTAACATTTGATCCAGAAAAAAAAAAAAATAGCAGTAGTGGAAGTGATGATGTTTACCTCCTATACACAACACCTACAGCTCAGCAGATAACTCCAGATAGTATTAACAGTTCACAAACATTTCTTCAGGTGAAATTCTTCTGACCATCTAATAGATAATCACTTTAAGAGTCTTCCATTAAAACTGCTTATTCTCTCTGGTAATAAAGATAGCTGCCTCTGTTTGGTCAAACAAATTCTACCTTAGGTGTTTCATCATCAGATTTCTTGTTATACGAATGCCTGATAAAAGACCATAACCTTGAAGTGTTACAGACATGCTAAGCAAGCACAACCATCTTCTCAGTATGAAATGATGAATTTAGTCATAGGTTGGTGGTATTTAATAAGCTAGAATGAGAGTGAATGAAATTCCAATCCTCATTCCATAAATATTGCAAAAAAACTTATATAAGCAGAACATTTTTAAAACAGATGTACTTGAGAAGACTTGGTTTGAATACCAAATACTCTATTGGTTAACAGATGTTTCTGTAGCTCCCTACAGCAGACTGAAAACTCAAACTGGATCTTCCAGGGGCATAGGTGAATACTCTAATGAATAACCTACTATGTAAAAATTGGAGAGGGCAGAAGGGAGTACAACATCTTCCACCAATAGTTTTTGTGATGTTCAATCCAGCAAGCATGGTGTAAGAAGTCAGAGGCATTAGTTTCAAATGGTGAAAGAGTGGAAAATATCTAGTTTTTACAATGTGGCAGAGATATATACCAAGGTCTTATCTGTTCAGGGCTCTGTAGATCTAGGCAGTTTTTAGTAGACATTTAAGGCTCCCAAGCTAATTTAAAATGTAAACATATGTAATTATAGTGTTGGGAAACAAATTTTGAATCTAAAGTGTAGTATTTATATTGGCATTTAAGATCTTTAGGATTTATATTTTCACTTCTGATGTGAAGATTTGATGGAGTGTTTCTCTGTGTTCATTGTGGTCTCTTTCTTAGTAGAAAACTTACAACTAAATGAGGTGAGGAAAATTTAGGAAACTATAGTTTCTAGTAAATGAAATTTGTGGGTCATTACCAGAAGAAAACATTCTTGGCTGTCCAGCAACGAAATGTATTGAGATCAAAATACAAAACCTTACTAAACCCTTTCCTGGAATTACTTTCATTTCACAAGCAGTGGTATATTGGTCTGTGCCATTTCAATGTGATGTATGCTGACAAGGTGAAGCCCTAAGTATTG
This sequence comes from Tetrao urogallus, assembly GCF_951394365.1. NCBI lineage: Eukaryota > Metazoa > Chordata > Aves > Galliformes > Phasianidae > Tetrao > Tetrao urogallus. Next base: position 33,011,359 of record NC_136813.1, on the reverse strand, counting down.
CTCTGTGCACCCTGTGCACTCGGAGTCCTTAGTTCACTAGCTCCTTACTTCTTCACATGGCCAGAAAGTATGTAGAGCTGTAGGCAGAGACTCAAGAGTGTTCAGTAAACCATGATTATATGCCATCCTCAGCATGTCAGATATGCTGCAGAGCTGAGTTCCCCTTATATGTATCACTTCTCCTGCTGTTCTCATTTATAATTTTTACAGTGCCCAAAAGAGTATTCCTAGGCAAGAGTAATTCAGCAGCATGGCAGTTTCATTAGCGCAGAGTCAGGCTCTTGTGTTCAACACATTTTACCTTTCACTTGTAACACTTTGCAGTTCTTTGGGTAGGATAAAGGCTTATACGTACAAAAGAAAACGTATTCCCTTTTTTAAACATTTCCTCCCTTATTTCCATAACTCTTCACTGTGAACAGATCTAAATGGTATGAAAAAAACTAACAAAAGCTCCTAAGCTCTAAGACAAGATGACTTTTGCCTCCCATATCAACAACATCTATAAACTTATAAACTATAAGTTCTTGCTGCTAACTGCTCAAGAATAGAAGCAGGAGTCCCTTCTAACATCACTATTGCTTTGCTACATGAATAAAAATGCAGGTAAGGTATAAAGCATTTTGGATGCAGAAATCTCATCATTCCATTTTGAAAATACAAGATGTACTCAGAACTGTTTAGTCATAGTATAAATGTAGAGGCTGCCTCCACTTTCAATTCTGGGTTTGCATTGCTTTGTTTGAAGATTTGATTTTGAGGTTGCTTTTGAAATCTTTATCCAACTTTTGTTTTTTTTTTTGGTAACTTTTACTGGTAGTGTCTTCAAAAAATATCCTCTCCCAACCTGCCCTTCTCAGTGTTCTATATATAAATGCAAAAACAAAGAAATGCATATTAATAAGTAAAGAAGAACAGGTGTGCCTTGCAGACAGTAAGTTTTTAAAGTCCTCCCTGCATAATTTATAATGTGTTACTGTGTGCAAACACTCTACCTGGCCTGCAAAGAAGAGATGTGTGTTGTTTCAAAAAATAGACCTTGGATTTTCATATTAGAGGGTGTATAGTATTTATTAATGTATAGTATATAATGTATAGTATTTATCAAAGAACTATGAAAACTTGTAGCTTTATTTTCTAATCAAGAGAGTGTGAAAGAAAGGCAAAATATATGTTGTCCATTGTTGTCTTTCTATACTTCTTGCTCAGAGTCAGGGTCTCTGATATAATACCAAGACTACTGAGTTGACTTCAGTGATTCTAAGACTTCATGAAGAAAAAAAAAAAAGAGGGAAGTATATTAGTTAAACTGTTTGCCAGATTCCTGTGGTAAATAAATAAATAAATAAATAAATAAATAAATAAATAAATAAATGCTAATTTCATGGAATTTAATTTAAGGATTGTATACAAGTTGATCGTGAGCACATATGGATGAAGACACATATTTTTCAGGACAGGTGAGAAGGAGTGACAAAAAGCCCAAACTTTGGATGTAAAGTCACTCCTGTACGCTCCTCATGTTGGGAATGCGCCATAAATATCTGAACTTTTTCAACTTCATTAAATGCCTCAACATGAAATTATAATAACTTTTCTTTACAGATTTGACTGTGTATGTGTGTGTATGTATATGTTTGTGCACACGTATATATTTATGTTTTGTTTTTTGTTGTTTATTTTTTAAAGTAGCACGTGCTGTAAATAAATCAGTGTGGTGAATTACTCCCACCTATCAGCCTACTTACTCTTTCTTCTCAACTGGACTGTGAGAGAGGGGTGGGAGGCAGGGAGAAATCATAGAATCATAGAACGGCTAAAATTGGAGGGGACATTAAAGATCATCTGGTTTTAATGCCCTTGCCATGAACAGAGTTGTCATGCGCTAGGTAAGACTCCCCAGGATCCAATCCAACCTGTCCTTGAATGTCTACAGAAATGGGGCATCCACTGTTTCTCTGGACAACTAGTTACAGTGCCTCAGCATCTTCTGAGTAAAAATTTCTTCCAAACTTCTAATCTAAATCCCCTATCTTTTATTTTAAAACTGTTCCCTCTTGTCCTATCATGGTCAGACTGTGTAGAAAGTCAGTTCCTTTCCTGTTTCTGAGCTCCCCTCAAGTACTGGAAGGTACTGAGGCCACTCCTGAGACTTCTCCAAGCTAAACAAGCCCAACTCCCTCAGAGTATCTTCATAGCAGAGGTGCATCCTTCTGTTGTTCATCTTCATGGCCCTTCTTTAAACCTACACCAAGAGCTCCATGACTTTCTTGTGCTAGGGCCCTCAGGCCTGGACAGGGTATCTACCTTGCAAGGGCCTCATAAGGGCAGAGCAGATCCGGACAGTCACCTCCCTCACTCTGTTGGACACCATCAACTCCTCTGATGGAACTCAGGATGCCACTGATTTGCAGCACAAGTGAGTGGGGAATGAAGGCTGTGGTCATTCCCTAACTGCTCCTCCCTGTCTCTCCTCCACTTATGCTCTGCTCTGGTGCAGGTCCTTCCCACACACTGTAATATGCTCTGGTGCATGGAGCACCTCCTGCTCCTCTGACCTCAGTGTTTCTTCTGATTATTCTTTTATTTTGTTTATCCTCCTATTGTCCATCATTTTCTACCATTTTTTAAATATACTTTCCCTGAAGTATCACCAGCTTGCCTGCTGAGACCAGCCGTGCCCTGCAGTGAGGCCACTGGAATTGCCTGGAACTGGCTGTGCCCTGCATGGGGCAAGCCTGAGAGCTCCTCTGTGAGAAGCCTAACTCAAATCTTGCCATATATACCAAATACACTCAGCAATACACTACTGTATTTATGATGATGATGATTATTATTATTAATATGAAGACTAGCTGAATGTAGGAAAATACTTGGGTAGAAAAATAAAGTTTTGCGAAGATTTCACAGTGGCAAAAATGAATAATAAAGCTGCTTGTCAAATGAAAATATTTCGTTTAAACTGGAGCAAATTCGTTTTGTTTTGAACACTTTTTAGAAGTTTTACCTACTTTTCCTCTTTACCAGGTGTGATTTTAAAGTAAAGTAATGACATTTTTAAAATAGAAAGTTGAAAAATATCATTTTAAGAATGTTGTGATTTTTAACACTATTGATTTGAAGAATTCCATTTTGGAAATGTCAAACTGAAATCTGTGTGAATTTTTTATCTTTTACTATTTTTATTTTAGACTATGTTGAAGTGTAGGGGGAATTTTCTAGAGATTTTTATCTTCTGCTACATGGAAATGACTCATTCTGTGTTTTTTAGAATAGCAAAAGATTTAAGCATCTGTCTGCATCCATGCTGTGACATTGCCTTGCAGCTATAGAGAATCCTTTTCACCTGAAAGCTGAGAATAGCTGCAAGGAAACCAGGGAAGTTTCTACTGGATATAACTCAGTTAAGATTTCAGTTTTGACGAATCAACATTTTCTACTGAAGTTTTATTTTGTATTTTCAACTAAATCTTTTGGTAGCTACTTTCAAGTCCTTCCTATAACTTCGTTGGCTCTGCTTAGTATAGATAATTTTATACTTTGTGTGATTGAATCTTATACTTTGATAGTCATCTGCAAAAACTATCCTGCAGTGGAATTAAGTTCAAACTCATTTGCATTTTCATTAAGTTATTTTCAATAATAGTTTGAGGTTTGGGGGAATGTGTTGAATGCCAGCATTGTAAAATGGTTTCCACAATTCGTGCAGTTTAAAATCCTTTGTTGATAATCTTAGTTCAGATGCTGGTGAATGAAGGAATCAAGACTGGCCCCTGGCTCAAAGACGTGGTAGCAGTGAAATCAGATACGCATCTTTAAGTGTAAGCTTATATGAAATGTGCACATATATTTCTGGTTCTAACTGCTGGCTCTATTAGTCAGGCTATTTTCATGACCAAGTAATTTTATTTTTTTTTCCCTCTTCTCTGGCAGACTACAGAAAAAAAAAAAAATAGAGTTTATGTACAGACATACTCATTAGGTATATTTTTATTTCTGAAACCGCTATCAAAATCATGACCAGGTTGCTTGATTAAACTCATCTTCCTTTTTTATTTTTCTTTCCTGGAATCTGTATGGATATTTTGTATCTCATCCAACTTTTCTTTACCCATCACTCCTTTTTAATATACAAAATCTTTTTATGTCTCCAACATATCAAAATTAAGGATGAGAGAGAAGAATGAAATGAAGGAATATAATACTGAACTGTTTAATTTAAGCTTTTGAATGCATAGCTACATGTTTGCTTGTTTTCAGACATTTTTCATTGTGATAGCTTGAAATATTTCATTTTAATAATCATTGACTGTTTTTCAGCCATTTTCTGTTCTGGGGTAGAATAGCAATGAACGTTTCAGATTTTCTTAGTTGGTTCAGAGAAGCTTGCTTATTGTGTGAGTAAGTCATCAATAGTCCACTGCAGATATAGCCAAAATAGTTTGTCAGGTGGATAGTTTCCTAGATGCAAACCAAATTATTTTATGCTTGGTTAGTTACATGGTATATTTATCCATTTACTTGTATTGTTATGCTGCATTTAGCTGACTAATGACTCAAGAACTTTATTTGCTAACTTCATCTACAGCACCTGCTGAAGTATTGCAATAATATAAAGAATTTATATGGAATTAACAGAGGGAAAAAAAACAATTTCAGCGAGAGAATGTTCAATACTGCTTACAAAAGACACTGTGATTACTTAATAAAATCATTGCAAAGATCTGGCCAGAAGACATTAGGGACAGCAGGACATATTGATATACACCTCTCAGTGACACTGCAGGACAATTTTGCTGATGTAAAAGTAAGATTCTGGGGCTGTGGCCAACTTATCAACATGTCATTGGGCACTATGCAGAGATCTGATGTGGCAGTAACCTTACAGCTGTGCTGTTGCGCTGACCATACCGAAGTAAGATTTGATCCTGTTGTTATCAATTAACAGATTCTGTGGGTTGGTTTCCCTGGTCTTATTATGGTTAAATTTAAGCTTATATTTAAGTATTTTGAATTCAGTTTTACACTACTTGGTGATAATGCAGAACAAGAGCTATTTTCCAATAGCATATGTTAAAAAATATATTACTTTAAGATATTTAAGTAGCAACCTTATAACAAACTTGTCTCAAACGAAAAACCTTATTTTTTTTTTCACTTTTCAGTCTTGATTATGTTTCTGTGTGATAATCTTTTCTTAGAATGTAGCCAAACAACTTTATGTAGTGATACTTAATGATTTGAAGGAAGACAGAGTCCCAGGATGTTATTTTGCACAAACATGCCGACCAAGATTGTAAAAAGAATGGGAAAAATACCTATGTGCAGTTCTCAGAGGAATGAGAAAATTCTTGCTCCCATGCTAGCTTCAAGGAAATATATTCAGCATATTATAATATAATTCAATGGACAAAAAAATGTGTATCTGTATTCATAGACAGTGAAGACAATAAATACGTTGTGTTTTCTAAGTTAGCATTTTTTAATCAAAATTTCATGTGCATCAGGCAACTTTTAGGAGGTTAGCCAAGTATAAGTTTTTAAGATACATTTTCAACAGCACTTTTAACTGAAACCTGCATATGTTAAAATGGTAAAAAAAAAAAAAAAAAAAAAAGAATGTTAATCCTCTTCATGATTCTCTACCTGATGAGTTTAATGCTGTATTAGTATCTCATCTGTGCAAAGTAACAGCCATGTTAGTCTGAAACAATTGGAAAAAGAAATTAATCTTAGGGGGCTCAACTTCAGCTGTCATAAATTTAGATAAATTATATGATCTTAGTTCTCTAACGATATTAGCAGAAGTTTGTGATTCACATTAGAAGGAAAGGACACTCTGAAATAAGATTTAAAGCCTTTGCAAATGGTCCTGTGTGGAAACAAGTTGACTTGACCAGTGAGCAGTAGACATACACTGATATAAAAGTTGTCAAATCTAATGAATGTCTTTGAAACTGACATTCATTCTTGCTTATTGTACTTAACCATAAACTAACAGGGGGTATCACATTAAATAAAAAATGATGTATAACGTGCTTTCCTTACTGATGAATTCTGCAAGCAAAGGAAATCCAGGGCCCAGTCAAATGACAGAAAATTAAAAAATTCTCATTTGAATTTGAAAAAAAAAATACACTTGACAATATTCAAGGGTCATTTTCAGAACAGCCACAGATTTAAAAGTTATCTGGGGTTTACTGAGACCTGACCAGAGCATTCTGTAAAATAAACTTGTGGAAGTTTCTCAAGGGATCTTATAACATTCTGATTTTTTTTTCCTTAAGTGATTGGCACTATTCCCCTCTTTTGCAGTCTATACAGGCTAGAAAACATCTCAATCTTGAACTTATATTTGAGTGAATAATCTGAGTGAATACAACATAAGATTCTTTTTGAGTCAAGAAAGTAAAATTGATCATTCATTAATACAAATCTACATTTAGTATTCTATATTTCCACAACAGAAAGTGATTTTTGAGTCCAAAGCTTCCCTACCATTTACAGTTCTAACAAATACTTTGTTTTTATTTCAATAGAAGGTATTTCTTTATTTGCACTAAAAGGAACCCATAACTGAAGGGTTATGTGTATTGTTATCAGTCTACAACAAATAGTTACCAGTTGGGGAGATTTGCATGAAGGCTTATACAAAACACAGCTGAAATTATATAAAGGCATTCAAACATTCTGACCTGTCTGTTCCTCACAGTTCTGCTTCATTTGTTTACAGTTTTGTTCCTAAGATTTAAGATTTAAATCTTAAATCTTGTCTTATTACTTTGGTTAGGTAATGGATTGGATAAATATCACAAAATGGCTAGCTTCTCACTCTTTTAGCAGTGACATAGCCCACACTGAAAGAAGAACAGAATTTTCATGCAAAAACACTGAAGAGAAAGTTTGTAAAAAAATGTATTAATTCAACATCAGACTACTGAGAGCAAAATTAGATCACATTATGTACTTTTAAAAGTATGCCATTTAATTCATTATTGATAATATGGGTCTCATATGAAAAATAAAACCATACTAAATTTTGAAAAATGCTCCTAAAGTTAAAATGTTGTTTTCAATGTAGATCAAGTTTCTAGACATCTTTGAAAACCTTTTATCTGTTAGTAGTAGCTAAACAAGGGTTTTATTTCATTTCATTTCTTCTTTATATATATAGAGAGAGAGAGGGTTTTTTTGTTGTTGTTGTTTTTTTTTTGGCCCGTAATGATGCATATATTAATCCATTTGATAGTGTGTCTCTTTCCACTACAAACAGTACAGCCTTCTGAGAAGTATAACTGATAGGGCAGGATACAGCTGCTTGGACTGTAATCAGAAAAAAAATGGATTGACAATATTATATTAAATCTTGGTTCATCAGCTTGAGTCAGCCCTAGGCTTTTCTGACTGACGCATGAGAAACCATTAAAACTCTCAGTTTCTTTGACCCTTTGCATTCCAGAATTCTAGTTTAAGTTATTAAAGTCAGCTTTTATGATACTTGCTTTAGGAAGCAGCTTCTAAGCAGGTGTCTTTCTAAAATAATTCCTTGCACTGGAATATTAGAAATGCACGTTATTTTTTATTTAAATATGTGTGTGTGTGTTTGCACAGTAACCTATATTTTTCCTTTGAATTTACATCTAAAATTTGAATAGCAACATGGCATTGTTGTTATATTTACATGTCACTACTTCAAGATCTATGTCCTATGATTACAATATCTTTAACAGAAGGTCCTTCACTCAGAAGTTTGACAACTGTAAAAAGAATCACTTATAGTATATGGAAATTCAAAGAAAGGAGAAGTAAAATGGGGAGGAGTAATCTACTCTGACGTGTAAGTTTAAGCATAATTTGATCATTCTGATGAATCAGAAAGTATGTCTGGAATTCCAGTTCTGTCTCATCACAGCAAAAAAAAATGGAAAGGTTATATATGAAACAAGCAAACAAAAAAACAACAAATAGCATCACTATTGAGACTGCCATCTCAAAGGAAAGTAAATACGACCAAACAATGGACATTCCAGGCAACTCTAGGGGCTGAAAAAAAATATAGCATCATGAATATTTAACTTGATTTTCAAGCGGATCTCTGTGGATATACGATCGTTGTTCAAAGGACCATCTAGGGAAGAAGACATCTAAGAAATTAGTCTATCTATCTGCTTAAGAGTTACTCAAAACAATGAAGAAAGGCTTATGATCGTCTGGCACAGGTGAGCTTCAGCTGGGTAAGATATGCTAAATGCAGATAAATTAAATATGGATTTTAGTGAAGCGTCGTTAACACTTACAAACAACAAAGTTGGATGCAATCATTAACTGAAAATGTAAAACAGTTTCAGAACGTACTCACCGAAGGGAAAATTTCCCTGGCAATCTAAGCAATTGGCCTCACACATTCATCAGAAGACTGCTCTTTTTCACATACTATAGTGTATTTGTTGAATTAAGCATTAAAAGTGGGTCACAGAGCAAAACACTTGCACTGAGAGAAAATGTCATATAAGTAACAGGAGATTATTTGCCATAATCTGAGATCAAAATGAGTCTTGCTGAAACAGCTCATACTGTTTTATGACTCCTCCATTAGCTGGCATATTTCTGTTTTACAATTATATCAATATACTGAATTGATATGATAATGATTCTTGAACAGCTTTTGTACTTCTAAGCATTATCTACCTGTCCAAGGTTTCTACTTGTAGGGAATCTTAATTATTCTATGGAATTAACAAAGATCTAAGTTATCTCATCCAGTGAAAGTTCAATAGCACTTGCAAAGCAGTTCCTGGCAGTATCAATTTACAAAATTCAAGTAGTGCAAAATCAGCTTCCATCTGTTAGGATAGATAAAGCAGCAGTTAACACACTGAAAAGATTAAATGAGTATATTGGGCAACATTCAGTAATTACAGGTACTTGAAAAAAAAAATCTAAAGCAACATAAAGAACACAACCTCCCAACGTTCCTAACGAATCTGTTCTGAAATCTGAAAGTATCCTAACGAATACTGTTCTGACTGGAGAAATAGAGGATATAAACTAACAACTCATCTATTAGCTTGCTAGTGACTACTTTTTCAGACTTTTTTTCATCATAGAGATAGAGTGGATCATTTTAATTTTAAATAAATGTCAAATAGTAAACTACCTAGAAAAAGTTGAATAGATGAAGTGGTTATAACCTAGCATCCTGACTTACACCTATGTGTGCAGGAAATGAGAAGAAGAAGCTTCTAAACTCTTTCTAATACAGAACTCTTGTTAGCTGAATTTCAGCAGATGTAGAAACCCTCTACAACCTTAACAAGTTGAAATAGGACAGATCTGCATGGGGTCAAACTAAAAGAAACCTACTGTCTAGTAGTATCCCTAGCTCTAAAAGAGAAGAAGATGCTCTAAAAGAGCCTGTGACATCACAAAACTTATTCAAGGCCTAATAAAGACTAAAAGAAAGAGGAAGAAGTATAGGTAGACGTATTATGAAGAGGAGTGTCTCCCAGTTGGTAGAGGTGTATTGTAACAAGGGGTTTTTTGCATCTTGCTTTTCCTTAACAATATTTAGCAGACATGCATAGATAAAGGAATTCTGTATCTGAACTTTTATATTTCTCAGGTGTATTGTTTCCCTCTGCCACTGACAGGAGCTACAAATATACAGTGCTATTATTAGTTTTACAATGTGCCAGCATGATTTATTTAGAGCCCTTAAGATATTTTGTACCCTGTTACTTCAAGGAGAATTCAAGTAAAAATTTTTGTAAATCTAACAGAAGAGAAAGAAATATATCAAGATAGTTGGGGTAAGAGAGTTGGACAGATATTTTAACCAGAGTGGTAGAACTGTTGGACGTGATGAAAAACTTTACATCGAAAGGAACTTAAAGAAGAACTCACCAATGCTCTAGGTCAAAAATGCTTACAAATGTTTGAAACTAGGATAGGTTAGGCTAGGATAAGATAGGATAGGGTAGGGTAGTATAGGGTGAAATGGAATGGATTGAAATGGAATGGAACAGAATAGAATAGATAATTCAGTTGGAAGGGACTTCAAAGATCATCAAGTCAAACTGCCTGGCCACGTCAGGACTAACCAGAAATTAAACATGTTATTTAGGGTGTTATTTAAATGACTCTTGTACACTGACAGGCATGGGGCACCAACAATCTCTCTAGGCAGACTCTTTCAGAGTTTGCCAACTCTCATAATAAATAATCTTTTGTTAATGTTCAATCTGAACCTCCCCTGGTGCAGCTTTGTGCCATTCCCATGCACTGTGTTATCAGTTTCCAAGGATCTGCCTCTAGACTTCCCCTGATCAAGGAATTGCAGAGAGCACTGAAGTCTCAGTGTTCTGAGCCTCTCTTCCCCAGATATGTCTTTGTCAACGGTTTATGGGCTGGTCCGGCCCAGTTCCGTGACCAGCAGGGCGGAGGGATCTGTGGATCCGCGCCTCTGGGAAAGGGGAAGCAGGGGACCCCAAAATACTTGAAAACAACAGCACTAATCTGAGGTGGAACAAATGATTTTACTAAATATAGTATTAGTAAAATACAATGAGAGAGAGAGAGAGAGAGTCTGTTTGAATTGTATAGACCTCACCACAATGCTGGGGTGAGAAGTGCAGTCCAGTTGAGTGACTGAAGTACAGACGGCAAAGTGCAGATGGCGAAGCGCAGGCGGCGAAGCGCAGATAGCGAAGCGCAGACAGCGAAGCACAGGCGAAGAAGAAGGATCAGGTGACCTTGCATGGAGTTATATCCCCTTGCTGACTGCAAAGCCTCCTGGGGAAATGTAGTTCTTCTCCGTCGGACGAACATTCGGCAGATATCAAACCCCACCCCCAGTGCATTACATGATGTTATGGTGTGGAATACTGATGACCAAAAATCATAAAACCATGACATTCCACCCCTTATTCTACATCACTACATCATGCTTAACACATGGGATTACAGACTGCACTCCCCCAACATCAAATTCCCTTGTGGTACACACTGAACATCCCCGTTTTTCTGCATCACCCACCAGGTGGACCCAGGTCCCTGGGCAAAGACAGTTCCGCGAAGAGGTTTGCCCTTCCCAGAAGCAGGAAAAACCCAAACTGCTTTTCCTAACATGTTCTTTACATGTACTACAGGGACCTTATCTCCCTCTACAATATGTAGGGAGCTGGATTGGGTAGGACCATCTCGACTGATTGATCCTCTGGTGTTAACCAGCCAGGTGGCTTCTGCCAAATGCTTCTCCCAGTGTTTAAATGTTCCGCCACCCATTGCTTTCAACATGGTTTTTAACAACCCGTTGTAGCGTTCGATCTTACCAGAGGCTGGTGCATGATAGGGGATATGATAAATCCACTCGATGCCATGTTCTCTGGCCCAAGTATCCACAAGTGAATTTTTAAAATGAGTCCCATTATCTGACTCAATTCTTTCCGGGGTGCCATGTCGCCACAGGATTTGCCTCTCCAGACCTAATATGGTGTTTCGGGCAGTAGCATGGGGTACTGCATATGTTTCGAGCCACCCGGTTGTTGCCTCCACCATGGTGAGCATATAATGCTTACCATTGCGAGATCGTGGCAAAGTGATATAATCAACCTGCCACGCCTCCCCATATTTGTACTTTTGCCACCGCCCTTCCTCCCAGAGAGGTTTCATCCTCTTAGCTTGTTTAATTGTGGCGCATGTATCACAGTCATGAATGATTTGTACAATGGCATCCATAGTTAAGTCCACCCCTCGGTCTCTGGCCCATTTGTATGTTGCGTCTCTCCCTTGATGACCTGAGGTCTCATGGGCCCACCGAGCTAAAAATAACTCACCCTTGTTCTGCCAGTCCAGGTCTATTTGAGCCACCTCAATTCTGGCAGCTTGGTCTACCTGATGGTTATTTCGCTGATCTTCTGTAGCTCTACTCTTGGGCACATGAGCATCTACATGACGCACCTTTATAACCATATTTTTTGTTCGGGTAGCAATATCTTTCCATAGGTCAGCAGCCCAAATAGGCTTGCCCTTTCTTTGCCAATTATTTTGCTCCCACTGCTGTAACCACCCCCATAAGGCATTTGCTACCATCCATGAATCAGTGTAAAGATAGAGCATTGGCCACCTCTCCCGTTCGGCGACATCTAAGGCCAGTTGGACAGCCTTTACCTCTGCAAATTGGCTTGATTCTCCTTTCCCTTCGGTGGCCTCTGCAACTTGTCGTGTGGGGCTCCACACAGCAGATTTCCATCTGCGATGCTTTCCCACAATACGACACGATCCATCTGTGAATAGGGCATATTTCTTTTCATTCTCTGGTAATTCATTGTATGGTGGGGCTTCTTTAGCACGAGATACATCTTCTGCTGGTGGTGTTCCAAACTTTTTACCTTCAGGCCAGTCCATGATGACTTCTAGGATTCCTGGACGGCTGAGGTTCCCCATCCGTGCTCGTTGTGTAATCAGTGCAACCCACTTACTCCAAGTGGCATCAGTAGCATGATGGGTGGAAGGAACCTTTCCCTTGAACATCCAGTTCAGCACTGGCAGTCGAGGTGCCAGAAGGAGCTGTGTTTCAGTACCGACTACTTCGGAAGCAGCCCGAACCCCTTCATACGCAGCTAAGATCTCCTTTTCAGTTGGAGTGTAGCCCTCCTCCGACCCCCTGTAGGCTCGACTCCAGAATCCCAAGGGTCGGCCTCGGGTCTCTCCTAAGGCTCTTTGCCACAAACTCCAAGTGGGGCCTTTCTCTCCAGCAGCAGTGTAGAGGATGTTCTTCACATCCTGTTCCATCCGTACTGGCCCCAGGGCCACAGCACGGGCTATCTCTTGTTTAATCTGCTCAAAAGCCTGCTGCTGCTCAGGACCCCACGCAAAATCATTCTTCTTCCGTGTCACCTGATAAAGTGGGCTTACAATGAGGCTGTAGTTTGGAACATGCATTCTCCAAAAACCCACTACACCCAGAAACAATTGTGTCTCTTTCTTATTAGTGGGGGGAGACATGGCAGTGATTTTGTCGATCACATCTGTCGGGATGTGACGACGGCCATCTTGCCACTTTATGCCTAGGAACTGAATCTCCTGGGCAAGTCCTTTCACTTTGCTTCGCTTAATAGCAAAACCAGCACGGAGAAGGATCTGGATTATTTGCTCTCCTTTCTCAAAAACTTCCTTTGCTGTGTTGCCCCACACAATGATGTCATCAATGTACTGTAAGTGCTCAGGAGCACCTCCCTGTTCCAGTGCAGCTTGGATCAACCCATGACAAATGGTTGGACTATGTTTCCACCCCTGGGGCAAACGGTCCCAGGTATACTGAATGCCCCTCCATGTGAAAGCAAACTGTGGCCTACATTCTTTGGCCAAAGGAATGGAGAAAAAGGCGTTAGCAATGTCAATGGTGGCATACCACTTAGCTGCTTTTGACTCCAGTTCGTATTGGAGTTCTAACATATCTGGCACAGCAGCACTCAATGAGGGTGTGACTTCATTCAGGCCACGGTAGTCCACCGTCAGCCTCCATTCTCCACTGGCTTTACGCACTGGCCATATGGGGCTGTTAAAAGGCGAGTGAGTTTTGCTGATCACTCCCTGATTCTCTAATTGATGAATTAACTTCTGAATGGGGAGCAAGGAATCCCTGTTGGTGCGGTACTGTCGCCTGTGCACCGTTTTTGTAGCTATCGGTACCTGTTGCTCTTCCACTCGTAGCAACCCCACAACAGACGGATCTTCTGATAGGCCAGGCAAAACAGATAACTGCTTAACACCTGTGTCTACAGCAGCTATTCCAAAGGCCCATTGATACCCTTTGGGATCCTTAAAATATCCCCTTCTGAGGTAATCAATACCAAGTATACATGGAGCCCCTGGGCCAGTCACAATAGGGTGCTTTTGCCAGTCTTTACCAGTGAGGCTGATTTTGGCCTCCAACATAGTCAGTTCTTGGGAACCTCCTGTCACCCCATGAATATAAATTGATTCTGTCCCTTGGTGACTCGAGGGCATTAGAGTGCACTGTGCACCAGTATCCACCAGGGCCCTATATTTCTGTGATTCTGATGTGCCAGGCCATCTAATCCACACAGTCCAATAAACTCTATTATCCCTGTCCCCCCCCTGGCTGGGGGCAGGGCCCCTCTATTTGTTACCTCCGTTGTCTGCAGCAACTGGAGCAATCACCTTTCTGGAGAAGTTCACCTTGGTGGTTGATTTGTCTTGTAATTCTTTTACCCGTGCTTGAAGTGCTGGAGTAGGTTGCTTATGCCACTTCTTCATATCTTCTCCATGGTCGCGTAGGTAATGCCACAAGGCAAAACGTGACGTGGTCTTACTGTTGTCATTTGTTCGAGCAGGAGGACGTCTTCTTTTGATAGCTGAGACGTTGGATGACACTGACTGGGAGGAAATCAAGTTGATTAGCCCCTCAAGTAGGCTGTTTTGGGAATTCTGTTCCTCATTGGATGTATCTGTTACCACCATGTATTCATCGGCATCAGGCACGATTGATAGTTTACCTATTATATCTTCTTGTTTGTTCTCCATTCTGTCCAGCTTTTCAGCTACTTTTTCAATGGCTGAAACACAAGCTCGTAGAGGGCTTAAATGTAACTCAAAGTCTTGAAGTTTATTAAGCAACTCATTTATAAGGGGTCTTCTTTCCCCTCTGCCATACATAGCTGCAAATGTACTGGCGTACCTTTCTGGTGCAGTCTTTGTGAATGTACGCCACATGTTTGGTGTACACCTGGCTCTCTCAGGATCATGCTCTTGGTCTGGCTCATCAGGAATGAAATCGGGGCTATGTAGTGTTTCCACCACAGCACATTCTCTCAAATAACGGATGCCTTCTTCCATATCAGCCCATTTCTTCTTCTCAGGCATCAGATCGTCTTTGAAGGGGTATCTTTCTTTTACAGCTAACAACATCCTCTTCCAGAGGGTGAAGGCCTGGTTCTGGCATGTACTAATACCTCTGTCAATGGCTGAGTCCCTAGCAATGCCACCCAGTTGGCGAGCTTCTCTACTATCTAGCCACACACTGTTGGCCCCATTGTCCCAGCATCGAAGTAACCAAGTAGCAATAGGCTCATTTGGGTGGCGTGAGAAGTCTTTTCTCAGACTTCGAATTTCATTCATTTTCAGAGATCGATCAACAAAGGTAACAATATCTTGCTCACCTCTTGCTCTTCCAGGACTTCTTGCCCTTGTAGGTGTTGGTGACCGTGGTCTTACTGAGGGCCCCTCCCCTGGACTCAGAGGTGCTTCTCTTGGCCCTCGGAGCCACTCCTCTGGACCTCTTTCCTCCTCTTTCTTCTCTTCTAACTGAGTCGAGATTCGCTTTGTTTTCCGTCCTCTTACAGGGGCAACTGACATCGATTGTGGTGCCTCCTGTGGTTGATCAGGTTGGTCGGTTCCAATGCTCTCATCCTCCAGTTCAGCTTGGAGCTTGTTTCGTTCGATTATGACAGTATCTAGCTCAGATTGGAGGGTGTGTTGTTGAGATTGAAGATTGTCGAGCTTGGATTGCAGGGAGTCTCTCTCAATTCGGAGGGCATCTCTCTCAGATCGGAGGTTTTTCCTCTGGAGCAGGAGACTCTCTCGCTCATTTTGAACTGTTTCCCTGAGACTCTCCCTTTCAATTTCAGAAGCTCTCTCTCTCTCCAGGATAGTATTGAATAAGGCCCGATAAGCATTAGCCAGGCCCCAAATCATATGTGCCTCCTCAGAACTGCCCAAGCCACAACATTCCTGCCTTAAATAGCTGTTTAGACTCTCGGGGTCTTTCAGGTGTTCTGGAGTAAAGTTCCATGAGACTGAAGATTTCCATCTGTCTAAAGTCTTTCCCAGACCTCTCCACACTCCCTGCCACTCAGTATTCTCTGGTTTTGGGGAGGACATCCTCAAAATATAATAAATACTAATACTGAGCGAAATGATGAGCAATACATTCAGGGAGATTAGTAATACGACTAGGTGTTCATTCAAAAACTGCATTACAGGCCGAAAGGTGAGACTGGAAACCTTAAAAAATCCCAGTCCTGTAAAATTGACAGCTGTCTCCGGAATTGTAAGCCACATTGTACGAACGTGCCAGGTCCATATTTCCACCCATGTTTTCAATTGATTGTATATGCCGATTGCTCCATAGAGCAAAGTGGCAAGCTTAATTAATGCCCAGTATGTTTTGAGCATTAGGAAAGAAGAGGCAGCAGCATGCAGCCCTTTAAGATTCAGTTTCACTACAGAAAGCATTTTTTTTTTTTTTTTTTTTTTTTTTACAGAGGCAAGATAGTAAAGCTCAGAGTTTACAAATATCCTACGATACTGGCAGTCCGCCTGGAGTTCTCAAGGTCACGTTTTCAGAGAGTAGCGGTGAAACAGATAAGCTTTCCCAACGGAACTCTCCGAGAGCAGAGAGTCTAAACAGCTAGAAAGCAACTGTTGCCCGCATTCTCCACCAAAAATGTCAACGGTTTATGGGCTGGTCCGGCCCAGTTCCGTGACCAGCAGGGCGGAGGGATCTGCGGATCCGCGCCTCTGGGAAAGGGGAAGCAGGGGACCCCAAAATACTTGAAAACAACAGCACTAATCTGAGGTGGAACAAATGATTTTACTAAATATAGTATTAGTAAAATACAATGAGAGAGAGAGAGAGAGAGAAATACATTTGAATTGTATAGACCTCACCACAATGCTGGGGTGAGAAGTGCAGTCCAGTTGAGTGACTGAAGTACAGACGGCAAAGTGCAGATGGCGAAGCGCAGGCGGCGAAGCGCAGATAGCGAAGCGCAGACAGCGAAGCGCAGGCGAAGAAGAAGGATCAGGTGACCTTGCATGGAGTTATATCCCCTTGCTGACTGCAAAGCCTCCTGGGGAAATGTAGTTCTTCTCCGTCGGACGAACATTCGGCAGATATCAAACCCCACCCCCAGTGCATTACATGATGTTATGGTGTGGAATACTGATGACCAAAAATCATAAAACCATGACAGTCTTCCAGCAGTTTTGTCAGCTTTGTTGCCCTCCATTGAATGCACTGAAGTATCTTAACACCATTTTAACATTTATATTTTGGAATCCAGGAAAATGTCTTTAGCTCAACACAATATGTCAGATTTTTCATGAGATACTACTCAGAGCTTGATGGGTGATGAGGGTGGAGTTCAAAGCGATGTGTGGCAGGGGGATGCTGCTTCCCTAAAGTGTCTGTACACTAATGTGCACAGTATGGGAAATAAACAAGAAGAATTGGAGATCTGCATGCGGTCACTACAATCTCACTGAAATCATGGAGACGTGGTGGGACAGCTCACATGACTGGAATGTTGTCATGGAGGGCTATGTGCTTTTTAGGAAAGATCAGCTGGCGAGGCGGGGTGGTGGAGTGGCTCTTTATGTGAGAGAGCAGCTAGAATGTATGGAACTCCACTTGGGGGAGAGTGGTGTAGCAGTGGAGAGCTTGTGGGTGAGAATAAAGGGGTGGGCTGGTATGGGTGACACTGTTGTGGGTGTGTACTACAGGCTCCCTGATCTGGATGAGGATGTTGATGAGGCCTTCCATAAGCAACTGAAAGTAGCATCACGATCCCAGGTGCTGGTACTTATGGGGGACTTCAGTTATCCAGATATTTGCTGGATATGCAACATGGCCAGGCACGCATGGTCCAGTCGGTTCCTGCAATGTGTTGAAGATAACTTTCTGATGCAGGTGGTTGAGGAACCAACAAGGGGAGGGGTGTTGCTGGACCTTATTCTCACTAATAAGGAAGGACTTGTCAAGGAAGTAAAGGTCGAGGGCAGCTTGGATTGTAGTGACCAAGAGATGGTGGAGTTCAAGATCTTGAGTGGAAGAAGCAAAGCGAAAAGTAGGATTGCTACCCTGGACTTTAGGAGAGGCACCTTTGATCTCTTCCGGGACCTACTTGGAGCTATCCCGTGGGCTTGGGTGTTAGAAGGTAAGGCTTTTTTTAAGTATGAAGGTTAAGTAGGTTAAAAGGCTTTTTTAAGTATGTTAACAGTAAAAGGAAGACTAGGGAGAATGTGGCTCCCCTACTAAGTGAGGGGGCTGTTCTGGTAACGGGGGATGCTGTGAAGGCGTTGAATGCCTTCTTTGCTTCTGTCTTCAGTGAAAAAGCTCTCCCTCAGAAATCCCGGACCCTGGAGGTTAGTGAGAGGGTCTGGGAGATGGTAGACTTGCCTTTAGTCAGGGAAGAGGCGGTCTGAGAGCACCTAGGCAACACCAATGTTCATAAATCCATGGGACCCGATGGGATGCATCCATGGGTGCTGAGGGAGCTGGTGGAGGTGATTGCTGAACCGCTCTCTGTCATCTTTGAGAGGTCTTGAAGAATGGGGGAGGTGCCTGAAGACTGGAGGTTAGCCAATGTCACTCCGGTCTTCAAAAAGGGCAAGAAGGAAGATCCAGGTAATCACAGGCTAGTCAGCCTCACCTCTGTCCCTGGAGAGGTAATGGACCAGCTTGTGCTGGATGCCATCTCCAGACAACTGGAAGATAAGGAGTTCATCAGGAGTAGTCAGCATGGGTTCACCAGGGGGAGGTCATGCTTGACCAACCTGGTAGCCTTCTGTGATGTTGTCACTGGCAGGTTGGATGGGGGGAGAGCAGTGGATGTAGTCTACCTTGATTTTAGAAAGGTGTTTGATACTGTCTCCCACACATCCTTATAACAAAGCTGAGAAAGTATGGGATAGATGAATGGACAGTGAGGTGGGTTGAGAACTGGCTGACTGGCTGAGCACAGAGGGTCATCGTTTGCGGTACAGAGTCCGGTTGGAGACCTGTAACCAGTGGTGTTCCTCAAGAGTCGATGCTGGGCCTTGTTCAACATCTTCATCAATGACCTTGATGAGGGGATAGTGGCCACCTTCAGCAAGTTTGCTGATGGTATGAAGTTGGGAGGATTGGCTGACACGCCTGAAGGCTGTGCTGCCATTCAGCGAGACGTGGACAGGCTGGAGAGCTGGGCAGTAAAAAAACCGGATGAGGTTTAACAAAAGCAAGTGTAGAGTCTTGCATCTGTTGAGGAATAATTGCATGCACTGCTACAGGTTGGGGGATGACCTGCTGGAGGGGAGCTCTGCGGAGAGGGACCTGGGTATCCTGGTGGACGACAGGTTGGCCATGAGTGTGCCCTTGTGGCCAAGAGAGCCAATGGCTTACTGGGATGCATTAAAAAGAGCGTGTCCAGCAGGTTGAGGGAGGTGATCCTCCCCCTCTACTCTGCTCTGGTAAGGCCTCATCTGGAGTAGGAGTACTGTGTCCAGTTCTGGGCTCCCCAGTACAAAAAAAGACAGGGATCCCTTGGAAAGAGTCCAGTCACCACAAAAATGGTGAAGGACCTGGAGCATCTCCTCTATGAAGAAAGGCTGAGTGAACTGGGTCTGTTCAGCCTTGAGAAAAGACAACTGAGAGGGGATCTGATCCAGGTCTATAAATATCTAAGGTGTGGGGGGCAGAGTGGCGAGGCCGGACTCTTTTCAGCAGTGTGTGGAGACAGGACAAGGGGAAACGGCCAGAAACTGCAGCATAGGAAGTTCCGCACAAATGTGCAAAGTAACTTCTTTACAGTGAGGGTGACGGAGCACTGGAACAGGCTGCCCAGGGAGGTGGTGGAGTCTCCTTCTCTGGAGATGTTCAAGACCTGCCTGGACGCCTACCTGTGTGACCTGGTGTAGGGAACCTGCTTTGGCAGGGGGATTGGACTCGATGATCTCTGGAGGTCCCTTCCAACCCCTACAATTCTGTGATTCTGTGATACCTTGTAGAATTTCTCACTTGCTCAAATTTGTTAATTCTCCTTGAAGCTATTGTTTTGCTAGCATTCTGTTTTACTTTGCATCATACAACAAATTGAGAGAGCTTATATTGAATTTTTTCTCCTGGGTATTGTGTGAATGGACTAGATAGTTTCCCTGGAAGCTTAAAAAAAAGGCTGAAACAAAGGAGCACTAAAATGAAACAGTTAAAAAGGAAATACAGGCAAACCATTATCATGTTAGTCATTGTACAGAGCACTGTTCAGAGTTGTCTAACTATTGCCAAAATTACCAAGGGGATCATGAACAAGAAGAACTAGAAGAAGCAACTGCAAGGGGGAAGATTAAGTTTTATGGATATTAAGAAGAAAAGCTCCCAAGAATGGGCGTAAAAGGAAAGAAGTTTCAAGATACCTATTTGAGAGCTAGGAAAACTTCAAGATATATATGTATTTGATGTGGCAGATAAGGAAGAGGCCATGAAAGGACATGATTTCATGGTCAAAAAACAGTCTACATAAGTGAAGGTTGAAATAGCATTTTGAGTACGTGCAAGGAAAGACTGCAACTGTCAAGGCCAAAGCAAGGGATTTTTTGAGGACCAACAGATACTGTGAATCTGAATGAGCAAAAATGACCATGTATATATGTAGAAAGGCTATAAATAACACTTTAAATCAAAAGAATCTGAAAAATATAGCCTTAGTTCTGACAGGAAGATCTCAGTGTTTTCACAGCAGAGAAAGTCAATTTTTTTTTTTTTACAAAAGTTGATTTATTCTAAAGTCGTTGCCCTTTTCTGCTCCTTTTTCCTATTCCCATGTAAACAAAATGGTAGAAGTGACTTAAGAGGGGACTAATATGTAGTGAAAGACATTAGTCTGTCTTTTGCTACAGACAGAATATGCATTCTTATCTACAAATGCAAAATATCAGTTGCTATAGATCAAAGTATTTTGCTGGTAACATAATTCATTTAGTTATTTGTTTGATTGTTTTCTTAGCAATATATTTTTAACAAGTTTTTGGATTGCCACCTCCTTTGGATAGTTTTTAATGGTTGTGCAGCCTCCCAATGAACTGTACTCCAGATAGATGGGTCTATTGGAGACTATAACAGTCTAGCTCAATGATTGTAGTAGGATAGGAATGATTTTAAAGCCTTTGGTTAAAAATCAATGAAATTGCAATTTAACACTGATTTGCTGTTCTAGTGTTCTTAGTTAGTGGAGAATCTAAGCCTGCTCAATTAATGAGCTCTAAATAACACTAATCAAATAGCAGTATTCAAATAGCCCAACAAAACATAGCTAAAAAAATTCTAAAATATTGATTGCATTAAATTGTTTAAATTAATAGAAATACTTTAACTGGAGCTGACTGAAATATCTTGAATATTGAAACTCCTGAAGAATGTATCTTCTAATAAATATTTTGCAATAACTCATTTTGGCAGAAGCATTTGAGGGAGAAAATGTTTTTAAGATTGAAATCTTTTTTTTTTTTTTCAGACTTTAAGGTATTTTTTTACTTTACTGTAATTCCCTTCTCACAGCATTTCATATTTTTGTACAAAACAAAACAAAAGACGTTTAATTTGTTATGTAAGAGTTCATTCTTTCCCTTTTGTCTTAGTTTCTTAACACACAAGGCATATGAGGTAGTTGCCTGTAGCTCTGGGTATATCTGTATTACAAGCCTAGCCACACCAGCACTTTTAGCTTGTTAGTGAATTTCAGTTTCATTTCACAAACATCTTGAATGACTCTATCATTTTACAAAAATAGGATGCTGTGAAAAGGAAAGGCTGTGACTGAAACATCCACTATTCTGCCTCTCAGGATTTTCTTAGCTTCTGAAGTAGTTTCAGCAGTGCCTGCAAAAATCTCTGTAGGGTGTCAGTTAGAAAGGAAAGGGAAGTATGCATGTTATGGGAAGTCCTGTTTTTCCTATACACAGCCTTTTCAAAGCCATAAAGACATTATCCAATCCATCCTCTACATTTTCCCTTAACTGAAGCTAAATGTTTCTTACATATCCTCATCTACATATTTCTGTCTTCTAAGGAGGACAAACAGACTTACCTCCAGGACCATGATCACCTTCTGTTCTGGTTTAACCCCAGCAGGCAGCTCAGAACCACACAGATGCATTCTCATTCTTCCTAGGTGGAAAGGAGGAGAGAATTGAGAAGGTAAAAATGCAAGAACTCATGGATGGAGAGAAAGACAGTAAAGCAAAAGCTGTATGCTTGAATGAAACAAAGCAAGGAATTAACTTGCTACTTCTCATCAGCTGAGATGATCTGCTGTTCCCAGGAAAAGAGGGCTTAGCATGTATAATAGCTTTTTTGTTTGTTTGTTTGTTTTGTTTGTTTGTTTGTTTGTTTTGAAGATAAATGCCATCACTCCAAACGTCCCTCTCTTCTTCCTTCTTTCCTTTAGATTATATTGTGTGCATATTATATTATGAGACATCCTTTTGTTGTCCTGGCTGCCTCCCTTCCTAGTTTCTTGTGCACCTGTCAGGGCAGCATGAGAAACAGGAAAGTCCTTGACTCTGTGTAACCACTGCTTTGCAACAGCTAAAAATATTTGCATGTTATAATTACTACTTTCTTCAAAAATCTGGTGGCTCTCTATAATGGAATGATGGCATCTGTAGACAAAGGGAAAGCAAATAATGTCATCTGCCTGGACTTCTGCAAGGCCTTTTACAAGGTCCCCCACCATCCTTTTCTCTAAATTGGAGAGAGATGGATTTGAAGGGTAGACTATTTGGTGAATAAGGAATCAGTCAGAAGGTTGTAGCCAGAGGATTCTAATCAATAGCTCTATGAGGTGGAGGCCAGTGATGAATGATATCCCCCAGGGGTCTTTCTTGGGACCAGTAATCTTTAACAACCGACCTTCTGCCTCTGATCTCTCTGGTTCAGTAATCAGTATTTCAGAGGCAGCTAGAACATAATGCAGTCTCCTAGCTCTCTTAGCAAAAGAGAGAAGGAATACATCTCACACAGCTCCAACCCTGCAGCCTCAGTTCTTCCTGACTCCTTTACATGCCCACCACAGCATGGGAGCGGATCATCTGTGATAAACTTCTTACTTGAGAAGATGGATGTCTGAAAAAGGGGGTTATTTAAGTGGCTCCATGTTTGGAAGGAAACTAATTTAAGCAAAATTTGCAACATTTTACTATGGCTGTTACTTCCAAGCTGTGAGACTTGTTTTCCCATTCAAGCATGCTGATGAAGCCCTCTTCCTGTTACATAGTATGGTCCAAATCTTCTTTTTCATGTAACACCAAAGGAAGAAAGAGTAAAGCAGTGAGTTTGCTGATAAGAACAGGCACTTCACTACTAATAGTATCTATTGTCACAAAACACTTTGAGGCAGTTCATATTAAATAAATAGCTCAGATTTACTTACCTACCAAGGAACAGAATCCTTTAGTTCCGTTTCTCAGAGAGTTCTCTTTTAGTTTCCTCCTTCTTCACTCCAGTATTTTTAAAACAGTATCAACTTAACAAAGAATTACAGAACTCCTAAAAATAAATAAATAAGGTTGGTTTTGCTATGTGGTAACATAATTTAAGGAAATTTGAGAGAATGCTGTAGGACATGTTTCAAAACAAGAGTAAAAGGA
This sequence comes from Tetrao urogallus, assembly GCF_951394365.1. Classification (NCBI taxonomy): domain Eukaryota; kingdom Metazoa; phylum Chordata; class Aves; order Galliformes; family Phasianidae; genus Tetrao; species Tetrao urogallus. Next base: position 32,987,932 of record NC_136813.1, on the reverse strand, counting down.
AGGCAAAAAACCCACTTTGAATATAGTATAATGGGGTACTTTTGAAATTGTAGAAGTCTGTAAAAATGCTTCTTTGTCTATTAATTCTCAGTAATGCATCCTTGCTATTAACAAACAAACAAACAAACAAACATAGAACAGCAATTCTAAAACTATATTTGTTTTTTTCCTTTAGATTTCGGTGCTTTACTTAAGTGTTGGAAACACTAAATATACTGGAGTTTCTTTTAAGTACATGAAAAGAGGAAAACAGGAATGATTACAATAGAAATTATACTGATTAGTAATTATCCTTTCTACAGAGAGAAATGTAAAATAGTAAATAAAGTTAATAATATCAGTAAAGTTCAATTATTTTACTTTAATTACATAGTATTAAAAGGCGTGTATGTTTTAGTGTATTTTAATGTGTGCTTTTTTAAGGTTGAAAGCTATTTTTATCTTCATACCATCTCACAGCTTTCAAGCAGTATTTATTTAAATCATTACTACAGTGGATCCAAAATGGTGCAAAAGAAAGGTATGGTTATCTATTCTCAATTATTTCAACAAGTCTGTCCCTGCCTTCCTTATCCACTGACATTTCAGTAAAATTGATGCAAGAAATCTGTATATTAATTGCTCTATCATTTTAATGTCTGCTGTGGTAATTTTAAGACAAGCTGAGGTTTGCAAAGGATGCTCTGAGGTATACCAACCTGCTGGAAAACTGATTGCAATTTATAATCCGTAATGTGTCCTAGAAAGCTGAAGAAAATTCTGAGTCAGATTCTCAACAGATGTATTGTACACAGAACTACACCTAATGACAATATTATCTATCCAGATATTCATGTCTGAAACTGGCAATCCTTAAATGTTTAAATAACCTTAGCTTAAAATATCTTCACTCTCTTAACCGAAACAATAGGAAGAACTTCACACCTATTTTGGAAAATTACCATTTGAATCCTCACACATTCTTATTTCACTTCCATAAGTAATACAGAGATCTACTGCCCAATAGAACCATCTGAAGGAAAAGTAAAGTTGACACTATGCTATCCTTTGTTCTTGCTTTTTCCTCAAGAATCATTCTCTTTGTTCAGCATGGTAGCTCACAGTTTTTCAGTTATCTATTATGTTTAGGAAAGCGTGACCTTCTTGACCCCTAGAGAAACCTCCTATACAAACAATTGCTGTGAAAACAAAGCTATTAAGTGTCTTTTTTTTTTTGTTTTTTTTTTTTTTAAGCCTAAGAGCAAGTGGATTTGAAGGAATATAAGCTAGTATAAATGATTCTTCTCTCAAGACACTTTTCTTTGTAAGTTTGTCTTTCTCTTAAAGCCTGAGGTAGAATTTGCCTCTCTGAAATAACTTTTAACTCACCTACTATACTCTCAGAGAAATGTTTATAAGTCTATTGGATCCAGCAGAATGGTAGTCATTAAGTCATCATTAACTTTAAAGAAGATTGGAAGAGGACTTTGTTCTTTGTTTCCTTGCCTTCAAGTAACAGCTAGCTGTGTATGCTGGAAAAGAATGTTTTCCAGTTAATGTCTACTGTCTTTTTTTTAAAACATGTTTATTTGTTTATTTAAATATGAATTATATTCTTATTTTCACAGTAGTGAAAAGAAACAATATGTCATACTTTGGATATTGGACTGTATATAATAATTGTAAACTAGATCATAGAGTGTTTTTCTCTTCCTTAATTTGAGACGACATCTTTGATGTAAAACACAGTAAATAAATTTATCTTTTGATTGGTTCCTCTTTTCATTATCATTTAATGAATGCAAGTGGGTTCCATCCAGGAGAGGATATTGAAAATTCTGTGTTAATATAGCTGACTTCATAGCCATAGAAGGGCAGCTCAATATTTCTCAAGCTCTTGTATGGACTGCTGTATGGAAATTCTAGATCTAAACTAAGTTATCATTAAAACAGAAAAGTTTATAACATCTTGTAAGTTTGTAAAGGCAATACAGAGAATTATTTTTCTAGTTTCTAAATTCCTACCATCAAACTGAGCTCCAGAAAGCACTGAAATAAAGAAATATACTATTATTTCTCTTTTCTTAAAAAAAAAAGGGGGCAAGTAAAACTTTTAATACAAGCAAAAAGAGGTATAATAGCACACTCGGATGCGTGAAAAGGAGGAAGCAAAGCAATAGCCTGTGTATTGTGGGACAAAATCTTTCTGCGTAGTGATAGTTCACTGAAGAAGATCAAAATTACTTCAGCAAAAGTAGCAAAGAACCAGTATATGCATACATGACAGCCACTTCCCTCTCCTAATGGAAACTGCAGTATTTCCAAATTGAAATAAATGTAATAGGCTACTTGCCAGGCTGCAGTTTCCTGTCCAAACTGACTGAAGGTATGCAAACCCTGCTGTCCTGCTGTGCATGCAAAACTAATTTGTACAGTTGCTTTGATTTAATGTTGTTTCGGATTGAAGATAGGAAAAGATGGTGCTCATACTGTGCATTAATATGGATGAAAAGTTTGCTCTATCATGGTAATTCTTCATCTACAAGGAATTCTAAATAACCTATCACTACAACATAAGCATTAATGCACAGTTAAAAAAGACTTAAAAAAAAAAAAAAGTAGATAAAGAAAGGTTGTGATATAGATGGCAAACAAAAGTTGGTGCTGCTTATTTTTCCAACACTCCTGATTACCACAAGGCAGTATTCATTTATTACATACAAATGTAGGTATCTTAAACAGTTGTTCTGCTCTACTGAATATTGACTGAATATGGCCCATAAAGTAATTCTGAGAATTTCTTTAGAAGCTTATAGTCTCAAAACTTGACTTCTTTCATTTCATTTATATCCTCTTTGCAAATGTTCTCATTGTTTTATATATGTATAGATAAAGTACAGTGCTTGCTTTCAGTGATGTTTTCACTACAGTTGTTAAAACTAAAACTTCAGAAACACTCCTACAAAAAATACACAAAGTATACGTTAGGAGAAAACAATCTTCTTATGCCAAGAATTTGGAGCTACTTTCTCATAGTATTTTAAAGGTGTTGTAAAAAGCAACAGAGTAAAAAACAAAAATATAATATCCCTGAAAATTAGAAATATGTCAACAGAGTCTTTTAATGCAATAAGTCACAGCAGGGTGTGGGGCTACACCACTGTCTAATAGTGGTTAATCTGAATAAATAATATGTTTTTAATCATCAAATGGCATTTAATTAACCTACAATAACCAGCTTATTAATTCTTGATTAAATCATTATTTGAAACACTTAATTTAATTGTGAATGAATATATTTTCTACTACCTCCTAGAAAGTGTCTCACTACTTGTGATGAATTGTAGGTTAAAGTTTGGCATTTACTCTCCCTCCTCCTGAATGAACATCAAGGATAGGTTTGAAAAGCTTCATGCTGTTTGTTAATTAAAGTAAACCAGAAGAGCAAAAGACAGGGAATTCAGAAAACAAAATAACCCAATTACACACACTCCACCAGTGCAATATGATTTATTTATACTTAATCCCACACTTAATAAATACGGCCAGATCCTTAGCAAGAGTAAACTGACATTATTGACTTCAATTAATTTACTTGCTAAGTCACTTGCTAGCTTTTTTCTTTGTTGTTGGCATAAGAATCATAAGTTAAAAAATAATTCCTGTTCCAGGTATCTTATAGTCAGGTACACAAGGTGGGGATAGTGTTTTGTTACTATGATTCATCGCTCATCCTGGTCTGAGAAGAACAATTTTTCTAAAAATCTGAATGAAATTGTTGGCCTGTAACTGAGAGGCAGTGGACGAAAATATGCCACAGAGAAGAAGTGGAAATATACACTAACATACACTTGATGCCAAAGAATATTTTAGAAGGATCTTCTTGTGATAAGCCTTTGGCAAATTACTCAGAAATTTTGCCTTCTATCCATGAAAGAGAATCTTCTTAGGCATTCTCAGTGGATGAAAACATCTCTAGTGATGATCAAGAGTCTCTTGTGCTGAAACATATTCTTTGTGGAACCAGTTTCACTCTTTTTATTATGGAAGATACTGGCGGAGACTAGCTTCTCTGTTCTAAGACTAGTCTTTGCAAATCACTCTCTTTAGATTCCTTGAACTAGCCACAAGATTTCTACCACAAGACAAATGCAGAGTGGCACAAAATAGCATTGCACTGCTTTCTAAGACAGTGAACAGTTTTCCTCTAAAAGCTGATTAAAGTCTAGCAGGAAAAAATAAAATTTTTCAACAACTTTCTAAGTTTTTGAGACTGAGAAATACTAAGTTCTGATTGTGTTCTGTAAAGTTAATAACGATACTTTGGAACTTGTACAACAGTTAAAAATTGATACAATTGTATTAAGTAGCTGTGATAATACCCCTGCATTATGGTATGCATTTCTTGCATTCACAGGACATGAAGACATTGCAGACATTCATTTTTCATTTAAAGCACAATTAATTTTTGCATCCAAATTTGATTTATATATATATATATATATAATATCAATATCAAAGTCTTTGTTTTCCCAGTTTTCTCAATATATATATATTTTTTGTTTGTTTGCTTTTTTTAGTGATAAATTCTCTCCTTCCACTTCCCACTCAAGATGCTTCCCCAGATAATTTCCCTGACAACACACAATATTTTCATACAAGAATAACCACTTGCATGCCCAAAAATTAGGTTCTAAATTGCAAAGTCTACTTATCCTTTACACAGAGAGGCCAAAATAAGGTTAGAAGCACAGGCAGAATTTTAATAGCCATGGGTCAGCAAAATATGATTTAACAGTATTCCTCATGATTATGGATGCAAGGATAAAATCTGTCACTGACTATAAAAGACAGCAAAAGCTATGAGCTCCCCTCCCACTGCTGCCACCTACCCAATTTCATTGCCTTTCCAGAGACTCTCCCTCACAGAAGGTGCTGTGCCACTGCAGTATTGAGATTCATGTCAAGATACCACCATTCAACCTTTAAAATAGAAGGAAGTAGAGTGGTTGTGGGTAATAGAAATGTACCTGAGTGTCAGGAGGTGCACCTTTAGCCCATCTATCTTCACCTATCTTTATTTCTGCTATGTTACTACTGCAGGAAATCTTTAAAAATCATCTTTTTCCTGTTACTTTCAATTGGAATCTTTTCCAAAGACTCCTGGTTTTAGGCACCAGCTACAATCACTGACTGCTAATCTCCCAGTCAGAATTACTCTGAGGTGACAGGGTTAAAGGAAATGCAGAACCTCACCAGAAGAATCCTGTCTTTTAATTTCCATCAAGGGATACTTTGAAACAAGTTCAGGTATTTTACTACCAGCATATCTCTGCACTAATGTAGCATTTCACAGAGTTTCTGCAATAACTATTGTCAGGTCTTCTCATAAGAGTCCTATAATGGTTGTAAATATTCCTCAGGAGAGCCAGATAGACTCTGAAAGGCATATAATAGCTATCATAAATGAATAATAAAATGTAGAAAGGACAAGCCACCATGAAAATGGCAAATGAATATGATGACGTGTATATTGTACATAAGTTAATTGTCTGAGTTTTATATTTACAGAAAATCCCAGCTGTTTTCTGCTGTGTCAGCAATGTTTCTGGAAGAGACTGCATGCTCTGGAAGGTTAAGACTTTTTGCAGGAAGCACAAAGTAATTACAGCGTAGAAAGCTTGTACCACTGTTTTTTGTGTCGTTATTATGCAAGTCATTAAACTGTTTGCTACAGTTGTTGAAGTTAGACAGCAAGCATCACCTTCGTCTTACCAAATGGTGCAGATAAATGATACTTCATAAACAGAATGCAGAATAATCTAATATGTGGAGATTATAGCAAAATATTGCACTCCAAAAATTTTGAACCATCTTTTAAAGGGACTTTGACTTAGAATACTGGCTTAGACAGACACGAGGTTCACTTAATAGCAGTCAGAATGTGATTATCTTGATTTAGTAGTAATCCATTACTTTCTGCATACCTTCAGGAATTTCAGATCAACATTACATGTTCTAACACACCACTCAGTTTAGAAACTGATACTGTTCTGTAAGTAGTCCCATGAAAATCAAACCCATTGCAACTGGAACAAATTTTATTTTTCGATATGCTGTTATAATGAGGTTTTAATCCTCTTTTTGAGCGGATATTTTGGTTTTATAATTTTGAAAAGATACCCAAAACATGCATGAATATAAGATTGTATTCAGAATATATATACAGAAAAGCGGAGAAGAAAGAAAATTCAGATAGAGGTATACAGATATGAATAGCAGAAGTCACTCTGTTCTTCAAACCTGAAAAAAATGAAAAAAAAAATTAATTTCATTCTCTATGTATGTAGCAATATAGGAGTTTGTGTTTTAAAACAGCAATATGTTTCAGCAGAAACACTGACAATAAAATACATCGCAAAGTGGAAATACATAATGATTATCCAACTAAAGAGAAAGTGGAGTTTGGTTGATACTCTCAATATTCTCCAAAATATTTTCTCAGTGCACTCAGCTTCTATTTTTGCATTTACTTAAAGCCTTCTTTAAAGGGAAAAAAAAAAAAAAAAAAAAAAAAAAAAAAGATTTCTTAAGGTGAGTCAGCTCATGAAAGTAAAAAAAAAAAAAAAAAAAAAAAAAGTTTCTATTTCCTTAGCATTCCCATAATCCTCTTAACAAGTATTAGTAAAGTGAAAAGAATCATTTGAAGCATAGGAAGGCTATAGAGACCAAACACGATTTACTGAAAGCTACTTCTGATATGTTTCAGTTAGATTTTTCCAATGAGAATTAGTCTTCTTAAATAGACAATGTTGCAATGTTACAAGAAATCTGGATGACACAGTTTAAACCAAAATTTCAAATATTTTGTTTTTGAAGGTAAAGGTCTTGAAATAAGTACTTGCCTTTTTTTTTTTTTTAAATATATTTTTCTACATTTGAAAACTACTTTCTCTTGAGTATTGTATATCTTAAAAAAATGAGAGAAAGTGAAATCAAATCTGTGTTTAATTATGTGTGTAATTTACCAATATTTAGATATGTTTAACCTCATGCTGTGTCTCTGGCTTGTTTTATGAAATCTAGTGCACAGTTGTACAGAGGTGATTTGTGCTGGATGTGATTTTTTTTAATGGTACATTAAGCCATGGCACTGCACTGATCTCAAGTTACATTAACTTGTTTTATCCAACAAAGATTACATTCGATGGTAATTTTGCTTTCCATTTTTCCTTTTCAAAATTCACTTTAGCTTTGACTGACACAAAAGCAAGCAGAGAAAAATAATAGTCATAAATGCCTTAAAGGAACCTGTTGGCTCATAAGTACTCTCAATCAGTTCTTTTCAAGACAAAAACTTAACTGTTTACATTAGTGGACTTTAAGATGGACAGGAATGAGTCTCTGAGGGAATATAAAACATAAAAATCCTGCAGAAGTGAGCCTAAATTTGCATTTATATTCCTTTTAATATAATAAAGCAACTGTCCTGCTTCTGAGATCACTATCTTCTTTCTGACATTAAAATGACATCAGTACACAGGGTACACATTGCTTGAACTGTTTTATATTAGGTACAAGGGTGAAAAAAGTGCTAGAATGATACAAGTAGTAAAAAAGGAAATATTAAATTAGATGCCTGTAAGCGTATCTGATTTTCAAGAATAGCAAGAGTTTACCTATGTCAGAATTCTAAGGGGAAAAATATATAGAAAAAACTACAAAGTTTCCTTATATATTTCCTTATATAATTCCTTATATTTACTATAAACGCTTCTGAACTCCTTGTTGGTCATATGAAACCTTCAGGTCTAGAGCAGAGAGATAAAATGCTATCTGCTTGGTCTGCATTTTTATATGTTGGTGAAATCAAGGGCTGCATAATTAGACAACTTTAACACCAATCAGTGCAATTTAGGTATCAAATCTGCAAATTCCACACCAAGTTTCTAAATTATGTACCTTGATTCAATGGGAGAAAATATACACAGGAAAGAGACAATTATTATCATGTTTGACAAGAATTAAGATTTGAAACTATAATATCTGGAAATTTCAACCAGCATTTACTTTTTGACTTTGTATCAGCAAGTTTTACTTATGTTTCTATGAAGAAAGTTCATATTTTACTTTAATGTTCACTGTGTATCTCCCATTGAGCTAATTTAGAGTCTGAGCAGGATGACCATAAACCAAAGCATATTTATTGGCTCTCACAGGCAGTCTTTTTCTGTAATAATAACTATTGGTATCTACCTGCAGATGAGTTTGTTGATTTTGGGAATTAAGATTTAATAGTATAAAATTACATTATTAACTATGTTCAGAAAGCTCAGTCAATGAAATCTGTTTCAGTAATAACTATGTGGTCTGCAGAAGACAGTTTCTGAGGAAACAGACATCTGGAGATCACAGAGACACCATTCTTATGTCAGGAGGAGGTTATGGTGTGGAGTACAAACTGAGTACAAACATACTCCTCCTCAATAAGTTGCTCTGTATATTATTTCTATTTTAGAATGAGAAAGTATATTTGAGTTTTATTAATTACTTACTGTTAGAAATGTTATAGAATACAAAACAGAATAAGAATACAGAATACCTGCAAATTTGTTATTAAAAAAAAAAAAAAAAGAGAATTTTTCTGTTTGCATAAAATTTATTTGTGAAAAAGATAAATTAGTCTATATCTAAACATATCTAGATTGGCAATATAAATATGCCTTGGAGAAAATGACTTAAAGGAAAGTGACATAATTTGCAAATAATATATTCATTGAATCATAGAGTCATAGAATCATTGGGTTGGAAGGAATCTTTAAGATCATCTGGTTCCAACCCCCTGCTTATAGGCAGGGACACTTCCCTCTAGATCAGGTTGCTCAAAATCCCATCCAGCTTGGCCTTGAATGCTTCCAGGGAGGGGGCATTCACAGCCTCACTGGGCAACCTGTTTCAGTGTCTCACCACCCTCACAGTAAAGAATTTCTTCCTAAAATCTAGTCTAAATCTATTGTCTTCCAGTTTAAAACCTTTTCACCCCATCCTGTCACTACCTGCCCTTACAAAAACTCTTTCCCCTGCTTTCCTGAAGGTCCCTTAAGATACTGGAGGGCCTCTATAAGGTCTACCCAGAGCCTTCTCTTCTCCAGGAGTCCCAGCTCTCTCAGCCTTTCCTCAGTGGGGAGGTGCTCCAGCCCTCTGATCATCTTCATGGCTCTCCTCTGGACCTAATCCAACAATTCCATGTCCTTCTTGTACTGGGGGCTCTAGAACTGGATGCAGTACACTAGGTGGGGTCTCACGAGAGCAGAGGAGCAGAATCACATGCTGGTCACACTTCTCTTGATGCAACCCAGGATACAGTTGGTCTTTGGCACTGCAAGCCCACACTGCCAGTTCCTGATGAATCTTTCATCAGTCAACACTCCCAAAATCTTCTCCTCAAGGCTTCTCTCAAGCCAATCTCCACACAGCCTCTATCTGTGCTTCAGATTGCCCAGCTCAGCTGCAGGACCTTGCACTTGGCCTTGTTGAACTTCATGAGGTTGGTTTGGGTCCACTTCTCAAGCCTGTTCAGGTTACTTTGGATAGCATCTCTTCCCTCTAGGGTATCAACTGCACCACTCAACTTGGTGTCAACTGCAAACTTGCTGAGGATGCACTCAATCCCACTATTCATGCCACCTACAAAGATGTTAAATAGCACTGGTTGCAACATCAATCCTGAGGAATGTCACTCATCACCAGTCTCCACTTGGAAATTGAGCCACTGACCACAACTTTCTGAGTGCGACCATCCAGCCAATTTCTTATCCAGTGAGTGGTGCACACATCAAATCCATTTTTCTCCAATTTGGTGACCAGGATGTCATGTGGGACAGTGACTCCCTGTATATGCTAAATGAAGACATGAATTCTGAAATTCTTGATTTTTTTTTTTCTTTTGTTTCAGTTCAATATCTATACAGTTAATTGGGTAAACTACAGCTTACCCAAATACACCATTGAGCAAAAAGGACTTTCTAACATTTTGACATTGACATCACCCTATGTAATGTTAAATCTCTGTTTATTTTCCTATAGTCAAAGGCTTTACAATCCATGATAAAACATTCTTCTGTGCTACATGTGCAAAGAATCACCTTTAGTTGTGAAGTATGTTTACTTACAATCTGCACTGCTGTGTTTCAAAAGTACTTGCAGTTCAGTGGTCTTAGTTCTATTAGGAAATACATTAATACTGAAATTTTGACATAGCATGATCTATGTAAAAGAAAAAAAACACTTGTTCTATGGAATAGTCTGGGAACACTGCATCTATTAACCACAGATCCAAAAGACTTCATTAAAATTGAATGGTCTGTGCTTATTTTGGAAAGAAAAAAGAAAGGCTTGCCTACTAAATTAAAGGAAGAATTTATCAGATAAAAGAAGTATTATATTAACAAAGTTTGTACAGGTTGTGACTGTGTAGCATACATTTTTTCTTTGATAGTTAGGAAAAACTGAAGTAATGCTAATATGTGCAAATCTAGTACCTCACAAATTGTCTATTTTTGAGTACAAGTACTAAGGCACCATCAGTGATCAGCATTTTCTTGTGATATATCTTGCTTGGCTGTTATCCATCCTGTTGATTTTCCTTCTTAGAGGTTTCACCATTATGCATCTTATTGGAAAGTAGCTGTGCTTCTCATATATTCCAAATTAGGCATATTTTCTGTGAAATGAAAGTCAAGAGTCCTTTTATTCCAACTAATATTTTGCAAGAAGTTCCACAAGCATATGCATTATTCACATCAGAGACATGTAGATATTTGTTAGACCAGGGAGGGGGAATATATTTCCAAAGGCTAATTTTAGTCTATAAAAGCTAATTTCCCTAGGGTCTCTTGTAGTCAGTAAAAGAAGATAGTAGGATAGTATCCTCCTGAGAACAGTTCAGAGTAGGAGACTAATTAGTCTCAGAGGGGAAAACTCGCCATACTAGACGATAGTTAGTCTTGGTGAATAGTTCCCACTCTGGCCATTCACCTAGACTATTCCAATTTAAGAGAAGTAACCACTCCTTTTCCTCATTTATTATTGCACTGAAGCCCATCATCTGCAAAACTAGCTAATAAATAGTTTACATAGTTATTATTGACACAGTAGTGGACTGAGATTTCATCCTGAGAGGACTCTCTCTATTAAACCACTGTAAATATCTGCTGCTAAATACATTTAGCTTTGTTCTGAAAATAGAATTTTGTAGGGCAGTTCACATGTGTTCCTCAGGGTTAGCCCAAAGCAAACCTACCTCATCTAGACTATGCTTTTAGTCCCACATGGTGGTCCTTTGAATTAAAGATAATGTTATTGTTTACCTATAGTTTGTTTTGCTTGGTTTTGATTGGTGCTGTTGTCAAAATTGTCTTTAATGATGCAAAGGATTTATTGTGGCCTAACAGAGCTATATTCTTCAAACTTAAAATGTGCTGTGTGCCCTAGCATCACAATGTGTTCTGGTACATGAGGGTCAAAAGTAAATTCAGAAAGTGTTGGAGAACTGTTCAGAGCACAATATAACAAACCAACTGCTCTCTTATTCCTTCATTCTATTGGAAGCTATCTACTGGTCAAAGAAAAATTTATCAAAACCCATTTCAGATTGTGTTTAGGTGGGAAATTATTTTTTTTCGTGGAGAGTTTAAACAAATACATATGCAGTACAATACGACCAGAACTGGCAGCGATGAAGTGAACTCAATTATTTGACAGTTAAATGTATAATTAAAAATTACACTTAAGATTATTTGCAAAGACAGTTTTCAAATTACCTGCTACAGTCCTCTTAGTTCTAAACAGTAATAATATTGTGTGCCACTATGGAAAGTCAATTAGAATTTATGTTTACTAAGACAATAAGCGATCCACTTGGTGTGAGTTCTTGAAGAGCTGGCTAGTGAGTAAGTCTGACCATTGTCTGATCTCAACAGTTTAAAATTAGCAGAAGCTACTAAAAATAAAGACATTCTCTTGCAATATTTATTCAGCAGAGAAGTATTTATTAAGGGTCTGTTTAATCAAATTAAAAAGGAAGAACAATGTGCTTTATAATCCTGAAAGGAAGGAAGCTGACCATACAGAGTTTCTCCCTTTCATAGTAACACTTATTAAGAGAAAATTGACACTTTTAAAATAAGGTCTTTTTTTTTTTTTTTTTTTTTTTTTCCTATGAGTGTAGGGAACTTTCATTTACACACATTCCAACTCTTTTCTCATTTGCCCTACATCCCACTGGCAATCACAGCAATCACTAAAATGGAATAATATCTTGAAATAAAAGTTTACCAAATGTTCAAACAAGACAAACACTCTGCAGGAACCAGTGGATCTTTTCTCTTCGTTATGTCCAGAGTTAAATGAGAATTGTGAAGGCTGCTCCAAAAGTAATGCCTCCTTTTTTTTGTTGGCTCGTGAGGTCAAATGCAGTGTTGGTGGCATGGTGGGAGAGGTTGAATCTTCCCACCAATATTCCATTACATTTTATTGACATGTGCCATGTGGAAGCAGAGGAGAAGTCTGACAAAATGGTGTCTGACATAGAAGTGCCTATGAAGGAAAGGTTTGTTATTGAATTCCTCCATATGGAAAAATTTTCACCCACTGACATTCATCAGTGCTTGCTGAACATTTATGGAGATCAAAGAGTGGATGTGAGCAGAGCAAAGCAGTGAATGGTCAATTTCAGCAATAGTGACAGTGACAATGGGTAACTTCCACTGGTGTAGATTTTTTATGAATGCACCATGCAGGCTCCTGCTCATTGCTGGTGAAAATGTATAGCTAACAGTGGTGACTATATTGAAAAGTGGTGTTTTGTTGCTGAGAAGTTTCTCTATCAAATAGCATTACTGTGCTCTTTGTATCCGTTGTAGTTTCTCTGGAAATAAATATTACTTCTAGAGCTACTTATGTATAATAATGTTATTTAAATCAGTTCTACGTATTTCATTTAATCTGTGCAATGAACAAATCTATACATCAAAACACAGTTTTCTAGCCTCCGGACACAGAGCTACATGTGAAGAAAATTTAAAAGCAAGTGATCTCAAAGAATAATTTTCTAGATACTGCTTGAATTGTATCACGCTGAGAGCAAAAGAAAAACGTATTTCAGAACAAAAGTTTTATTTCAAACCTGAAATTTAAGACAGCTAAACAAAAGCAAACTTTGCTTCTGTAAGGATTTAATGTGACAGTGTTATTTCTTGAACTGCTTCTGGCTGAAGTACAGATAAAGGCAAAAACATTATACACAAAGCCTTACATCAAATCATATAATCTCAACTGTGTTACATGCATGAAGGTGTGTCACTACAATAATTCTCTCTTCTTTAACAAGATAGAATGTTACTGGAATATGTGCACTTGCAATTTCTGTAGACAGCAGCAATTCTCTGTTACATATTCCAATGACATCAGAAGCATGATCTCACAAAGGCACCAAGATGTAAATACCAAGATGTAAAGGCGTGTTACAAGAGCCCAATGTTTTTCATTCTAAAGAATAATCTGAACTGAATTTCAGTGAAAGCTGGATTCAGGGTAAGAATTCAGAGTAAGAAGAAAAGTAACAAATTTTTATATAACATTATTACTTTAAGTTCCAGAATGTTGAATGCTTTGCTTTTTGTTTGTGAAAAAAAGCTTAAAGAAGCTCATGGACTGAAAATCTCAAAGTCTTGTTACAGCAACTGCTTATGAAATTCAAACTATGTTTAAACTTGCAGGAAGTCCTCTTTTTTTTTTTTTTTTTTTTTTTTTTTTGTTTGTGTGTGTGTGTGTGTGTGTGTGTGTGTTACCTTCTAGTACTATTGTCATAGAACGGATAAAAGTACAGAACTTACATAGTAAAATCAAAAACAAAACCAAAAAGAATTTAAAACCATGTTTTCCTAGGTAAATTTGAAGTGCAAGCAGTATGTAGCAAAAGACTTTCTCCCTAACAGGATAGGAGAGCAAGGCATAACATTCAAGGAACATGGAGAGAATACAGTATGGAATTTTCATAGCTCACTGGCAAAATACTGGTGACGTTTGATACTTTTGTCTTTTAAAAGAAAGGCACACCTGAAAAGTGTCATTATTTCCTTGAAATAAGACTGAGTGACTTCTGTGACTGCTGGAATTAACACAGTTTTAGGTCTACAATCCTCAATAGCATAAAAGAAAAAACAAGCAAACAAACAACATTGTAAAATTGTATTTCCATTGAGTCTTTCATAACTGAGCTTTAATTTTGCTCACAACATCAGTTTGGCATTTACAGTCTAAAGTTCCGGGACCTGTCTGGAAGAGAAGAAGAACTACATTCCCCAGGGGGCTTTGCGGTCAGAGAGGAGATATAACTCCTGGCAAGGCCACCTGATGTTCTCTTCTTCGTCTACACTTCTTTGTCTGCTCTTCTTCATCAGCTCTTCTTCTTTGTCAGCTCTCCTCCTGTCTCCCTGAAGTTCAACTGGTCTGCACATCTCATCTCAGCATTGTGGTGAGGCTTATCCAACTTTCAGACATTCTCTCTTTCATTATATTTGATTTATTATCTTCAATTCTAATTATATTGCATTATGCTATGTTATCTTGCTTTCTGATACTATATTTAGTAAATTCGTTTGTTTCTCCTCAGATCGTTGCCACTGTTTCTAATCATTTTGGGGTTCCTTGTTTCCCCTTTTTGGAGGCATGGATCCACGGATCCCTCTGCCATGCTAGTCACAGCCAAACCAGCCCGTAAAACATGGACATTCTGTTTGTTAGTTGTTTGTTGTTTTGTTGTGGTTTATTTATTTATTTCTTTATTTATTCTGGATCTTCACAGTGGCTTGATCACTAATATTAATAAAATCCCTTGGAACTCAATGCAGCAAAGCACAGAAACTTTTTTTTTTTTTTAACTTGAATTGGACAGAACATTTAGCAACTAGATAAGTATTTTGCATTCTGTTGGTCTGTGCCTCCCATCTGTGTTAAGGAAATGGGAATGTTTATACCTTCCTTTCTTCCCTCACAGATGTTGCAAGATTTAATCAGTCTGAAGGGAGA
This sequence comes from Tetrao urogallus, assembly GCF_951394365.1. Classification (NCBI taxonomy): domain Eukaryota; kingdom Metazoa; phylum Chordata; class Aves; order Galliformes; family Phasianidae; genus Tetrao; species Tetrao urogallus. The sequence continues at coordinate 32,972,863 of NC_136813.1, read as the reverse complement.
TGAGGTTTTAATTGCATTGCAAAGAATTGAATGGCCAAAATACATGAGAATAGATACAGTCTGACCAGCAGCAAGACTTAGAAAATATAGGTGGAGTTGAGGGACTCAGAGTACAACTCTCAAACATTAGAAAACATAAAACATTAGGGTTTTACTTGTGAGCTTTCATTTTAATTACTGAAAAGTATCCATGTGGTGAAAAGTTGTCCTTTTCTGTTGGGTATTTGTTTTGAAACATATTTAAGAAAAAAAAAAATGAAGTAACTAAATATCAGAATTCCCCCTACTTTTTTTTTTGTCTGAAAAATTCCGGATTTAAGAAATAGCATGTCAGCATTCGCAAGCAAAGGAGATAAAAAGATGAGATATGCCTAGAATAGATACGGTTGCTTTCACCATGAAAAGTTTCCAGCATACAGATAGATCATCTTTTGCTTATTTCTCAGGAATTCTGAAAAGTTAAACTATGAAAATTTAAAGAAAAACAAAAGCAAACAACATAAACAGCTCTTTCTGCTACCAACCCCACATTGTAAAATCTAACAAACAAGCAACAAATGAAGTAGCTGTAAGAGTCGCTTGGGACTGACTTGGAGGTGTTTTGTGACATTTTTTTAAATGCTAAACCTTCTGTATATATGTGTACATAACACTGATACCCTAGGGAACTCAGCTGTTGGGATAGTTCATAATAATCTATTTTGGATACTCACTGAAGCATTCTTCACTCTTCCTGCTTCCATCTTGCAAGACCTTGCCAAGAGTGGGCACGGATGTCCTTGCAGATGTGACATCCGAGACCTGACCTTTCAGAAGAACAATAGAATGAAATGCTTGGAACAAATGACAGGAAATATTACATTTTTTTCTCTACAATGCAATTAAAATCTCATTTTTCTTCAGAATGAAAAGCACCATTGTTTATGATGTATATGTTGATCTTGTTCACTATGTATAAAATAAAGCTGGACTCCTGATGCAAATTATCTGTGACCTTTTAATTGAAATATTAATGAAACGTTTAATAGAAGTCAGGATATAGGAAAATAGGTTGCCATAAGTCTTTGTAGATGATGAAGTTCACAGTAAAAGACTACATAGTTCTTGCTTCAGAAACTGAAAGATATGTAGCTGCACAATTGTCTTAACCCTTTGCTCTTATGGAAATTATGAAAGTCTTGAAAGTCTTTTAATGTTATCACATTTTAGGTAAGAAAGTTACGTTGTCTTTCCATTAACAAGATTTTGTGTTATGTGGGAGAACTGGTGAAATTTCCTGCATGTGTTTTATTGCAAGATCACCCTTCTGCTAAATTCTAACCTGCTTTTTAGAATAGACCAAAAAATGAAGACATATTCTTGCATTACTAATGTAAGGACCAGAATATTAGATGGTACACTTAGGATAAACTTTACTTCATGAGTGGCAGTTAGCTCACTCCACTGTTTTTATTAGCCTGAGTGTGCCAGACTGACCGCAGAGTATTTTGTACTTTAAGTGGTGCTGAGCATTGCCAGCATAATCAGCCCTCTAAAACACGCTGGGAGGAGTGGTGCTATAAACGACACCATCCAGCAAAGAGATGAGCAAAAAGCTCATCTGAAGTCAAGAGCAGCCTCCCTGTGCAGTGCATGTCATACAGCTGTGTGTGCACATACAGCTGTGTGTGCTGCACTGACCCTGAAGGCCTCCCTGTCTCCCAATACTTTGTGCTTGCTTTCTATTCTCTCTATGTGCCCCAGAGCCCAGATAGCTCTGGACTGCACAGATGACTACTCAAGTCACAACATGAGGTACAGTTTTAGAAACAGACTGTTTGGCTCCTCTCCATGGGATGCAGCTCTGGCCTGGCGTTGCTCCTGTGGGGGCTCTACTTGGGTTGTGCTTCCTTCAGGCCACTGCTGCACCATGGGCTCTTCCATGGCTGGGTGGTGCCATAGGCTGCAGGGGGACAGCTGTTCCACCACAGCCCTCTCCTGGGCTGCAGGGAATTGCTGCACACTGGGAGCACCTCCTCCTTCCTTCTGCGCTGACCATGGTGTCTGCAGGGCTTTCTTTCTCTTCTCTTTCTGTGGAGGAGTTGCTAAGAGAAATATTGAGGGACTATAGTCAATCACCAGTTGTGTGAAGCTTAACAAGAGCAAGTGCCAGATTCTGCATCTGAGATGGGACAGCACTTGTCATATGTACTGACTGAGGGACAAGAGACTGGAAAGCAGCCCTGAAGAAAGGGATCTGAGTTTCTGGTTGTTGGCAAGTTGAATCTGAGTCAGCAGTGTGCCAGGGCAGTCAAAAGGACCAACCATACCCTGGGGTGCATCAGGTCCAGCACTGCTGCCAGGTGAGGGATTGTCCCACTCTACTCTGTGTTGGTGCACTTTGTGCAGGTTTGGGTGCCACAATACAAGAAGGACATCAAACTGCTAGAGAACATCCAAATGAGGTCTACAGTGATGGTGAGAGGTCTGAAAGACAAAAGATATGAGGAGCAGATGAGTCACTTGGTTTGCTCAGTCCTGAGGAGACTGAGGGAAAACCACATGATGGCCTATAGGTTCTTCAAGAGCAGGGCTGAGGGGCATGCTTTATGAAATAAGAAAAAATGAGGTGGAGTATGAAAACTGAAGAACGCTTGATGCCATTCAGTACATAGATTAAGAAAATTAACTTTTGCTATGATTTCTAATTTAAAGTGCAAATTTAATTTAATTAGATTTTTTTCATTAAAATGGAGCTCTGTCAGAAAACACCTCATTATTTTTCTTAAAACAGTTCTTCTTGATTTCAAAGAATTTCAAGTCAAAAACAGAATTCTTTGAGGAAAATCTGATGGAATTCTTGAACTGCTGTTAATGATTGAGAATCCAAGGCACTAGGGAGGATAGCAATTTAGATACTATGGGTTTTTTTCACCCATGAGTGAAATCTCCTTATCCATGGTGCCAGGATAGTTTGTTGTAGCATGGTTTTCAGACTCTGATTCCAACAGCTGAGCTCAAAACCTTTTAAATAGAGTTTTTATTTTGATTTCTTAGTTGAGATTTCGATTTTTTAGTCTCTAGGCCTATCAAGTCTGGGCTCTTGCTCTTTCAAGGTTTCTTGACAAGAAATGTTGAAAAGGACAGTTGTGACAATTTCACATGGCTAGAATCAACAGTCAACCTGATAAGAATGTTAATACCACACTAATATCTGCTGGGATCAGTGGTGTGTGATTATGAGCAGCTCCACTGGGCAGATTTTCCTTTGGCCAAAGACTCTACTATGTTCCAACATTTAAGCCAACTTGCTCCCTAGCCTCTTGATCCCCTCAAGAATGTGATTTTTGCTTCACTTTTGCACATCCCAGTGTATTTATTTTACTTAATAAGAGTAGAATGTTATTTAGGAACATGCCTTTATTTTTTCCTTCAGAATTTCTGTTCATGGGAAATTTAGTAAATTTAGTTTCTGCATGATTTGGTTCAAAACCAAATATAGAAATATCATTATGTAGGGTTTATTACACAAAATAGAGTATCTGAATTTTTGCCAGTTGCTGAGCCAACTATTCCCATCTGCGCTGAAGCAGACGTGTTGCAGAAGTAGATTCTAAGGACAAAAGAGGTGGATCAATTGATACAGAAAATTAAATAATAATAATGATAATAATAATAAAGTCTGTCAAAACAGACTTTGAGACAGATTCTTTCTATATTCTTCTTTTTATTGGAAATGATTTTAAGAGATTCTTGATTGAAAGCTATCTCTGGAAATAGCAAAAAAGCAAGACAGCCATCTGGTCTTTCTAGGGCTCCAGCGGTTAGACTTTGTTAACCCTGATCTATGTGGCTTTTTTATTTAACTTTCTGATGTTGGTGGAAAGTGCTTACGTATGCATATCAAGCCATTTTGTATAAATCTGTACTAATACCGTTAAAACCACACAGCACTCAGAATCCAGGATTAAGGCTTTAAACCAGATGAAATACATATTGAGATTCCCAACAAGTTTTCTTTCTTTTTATAATGCAAATGTGTTAATGCTCTGACCTCAAAACAAACAAACAAAAAAAAACCCAAAGCCCAGATAGCTATCAAAAATCTAGCAATGCACTGTTCATTTAGGACAGGCTTTGTGAAAAACAGGCTCCCCTTTCTAAACAGCAAATAACAACAAAACTCCCCTTTCTAAATAGCAACAGAGTTATCAAACACTTATGCCTCAGTAATTTTTTTTCTCATCCTAATCACAGTTTGAGGTCAAAGTGCTGCAATCTCTCAGCTTTTTGTCTGTTAAAAAAAAAAAAAAAAAAAAAAAAAAAAAAAAAAAAGTAAACCTGTAATTCCATAATGTACAGTATTTTTGAAATCTATAACTTCTTAAAATATGTTAAGAATTTAAAGCAAAGTACTGAAAGATTCTGAGACACTTTTCTGGCCTGCAGGTTATAATAAATAAATAATAAATAGTAAATAATAAATAGTTAGACAGTATTTTCTATTTTTTTCTGATTTTTGGAAGTATGCATCTGAATATCTTTCACAAATACTTTTGCTTTATTTCATTAAGATATTACTCCAAATGAAGTAACATATGATATACTTAAAATTGTTACTAGAGCGCTACTCCCAGTTCTGTGTTTATCCAAATAAAGCACAGATAAATATATATTACACATTCCATGTGCTTAGAAGGAACTGGTCTTCAAACAAAAAACAATATCAGTTTTGATACACTTTCTTATTCTCTGTTGTTTTCAATACCACAATTTCTAGGCTTCCTGAGAAAATCTGCGATAAGTAACATAATCCACTTAGTATAACATAATGTATAATGCCTAGTGCTGTATGTATTCTCAGGTGAAATAAATAACATGCATTTGGGTGTTACCAGGAAAGAAAGAAGATAATATGGAAAAAAATTACTTGATGACTCTGCTTCTTTAGGACAAAGTAGCATGCAAGTGATTTATCAACAGTATAGTACAGGACCATAATATAAATATTCAGCATCACATTCTGTCCTCTTTTAAGGGTTTTCCAAGTGGTTGATCAAATCAAACATAAATCCTGAATTTTTGGTATATGTATACAGTTTCTTCCATTTATTATACCCTATCCACAAGCTGTTAAGAAGCAAAGTACTGCATGGGTCTGTCATTCAGCCTTGCTGTTTAATTTTTTTTTATCCATGGTCTGCAGGGGGTGAAAGAGTTTGCAGTTGCCACTACATTTTGTGGTCCAGTCAATATGCTCAAGGGCTGTAACCATGCACCAGTACAGGCTGGGGGATGACCTGCTGGAGGGGAGCTCTGCGGAAAGGGACCTGGGTGTCCTGGTGGATGACAGGTTGGCCATGAGCCAGCAGTGTGCCCTTGTAGCCAAAAAGGCCAATGGCTTACTAGGGTGCATTAAAAAGAGCGTGTCGAGCAGGTCGAGGGAGGTGATCCTCCCCCTCTACTCTGCCCTGGTGAGGCCTCATCTGGAGTACTGCGTCCAGTTCTGGGCTCCCCAGTACAAAAAAGACAAGGATCTCTTGGAAAGAGTCCAGCGGAGGGCTACAAAGATGGTGATGGGCCTGGAGCATCTCTCCTATGAAAAAAGGCTGAGTGAACTGGGTCTGTTCAGCCTTGAGAAGAGAGACTGAGAGGGGACCTGATCCAGGTCTATAAATATCTAAGGTGTGGGGGGCAGAATGGCAAGGCCAGACTGTTTTCAGTGGTGAGTGGAGACAGGACAAGGGGAAACGGCTGGAAACTGCAGCATAGGAAGTTCCGCACAAACATGCGCAAGAACTTCTTTACAGTGAGGTGACGGAGCACTGGAACAGGCTGCCCAGGGAGGTGGTGGAGTCTCCTTCTCTGGAGATGTTCAAGACCTGCCTGGACGCCTACCTATGCTACCTGGTGTAGGGAACCTGCTTTGGCAGGGGGGTTGGACTCGATGATCTCTGGAGGTCCCTTCCAACCCCTACAATTCTGTGATTCTGTGATTCTGTGAACTCTGAGTACAGAGGAACTATTTTCAAGCTGGAGCTCCATTGACCCATTGGCCAACCTTGTGAAATTCAACAAGGACAAATGCAGAGTCCTGCACCAGGGAAGAAAGAACTCTTTATAGGCAAGGAAACAACTATCTGGAGTACAGCTCTGCTGAAAAGGATTCGTGACCCCAGTGGACAGTGATCTCAATGTTGTATATCAGCAGTGTTTTGAGGCAGCAAGGATCATCAACATCAGCATAAGCTGTATAAGCAGGAACATGGTTTTATAGGTCTAGGGAGGTGATAATTCCTTTCTATTTGCTCCTCGCTAGCCCACATCTTGAATACAGCAGCCAGTTTTCCCCTGCTGTACATGCACACACATATATCATTCCAAGTAAAATATCAACCAACTGGAATAATTTCATCTTCTTCATCAGGAAGGTCAAACCAAGTTCTTCACAGCGGTACATGGTGGGAGGACAAAGAGACAACAGACACGAATTGAATAAAATGCATAAATTGAATATGGTGTACTGGATATAAGGAGAAACCCTTTAACTATGAGAACAGCTAACAGTAGAATGTGCTTCCCACTAAGGTTGTGCTGTCTCCATCCTTGGAGGATTTAAGATTCAACAGGGTAAAGACTTGAACAGCCTGGTCTGATCTCAAAGCTGAAACTAGTTTGACACTGGACTGGAGATTGCCTGAAGTACCTTCCAGCTAGAACTGCACTATTATTCTTATGATTATTTTTAATACATTTATATAACTGTTCATCAACAGCCAAATCAACTGTCCACTTCATCTAGTATCCTGTTTGTGACAAGAATAAGTGATGGCTGCCTACGTGGACGTGTAAGAACGTGGGAAGTTGTGACACATTCTATTCTAAATCATTTCCCTGTTCTGCAATATGAAAGGATTCAGGAAGGCTTCAAACTAAAGACAGGACAGAATATGAGGGCAGAGTAACTGCCCTTGCATAGTTTCTTAATTTTTCCCTACGTATCCACCATAAGTCATTTACTAAGAAAAGGTACTAGACTAAACAGACGTTCAGTCTGACCTATAGACTTTCACACAGAGAGAATCTGGTTTTGTAGGTAGAAATCAACTTCTCTATTTACAATTCTAAGTGCCACCAAAGCAGTCAAAAGTTAATTAAGGCAATATCTGAAAATCATTCATTCATCTCCTAGACAGAAAAAAAAATATGATTTTCTTTGAAAAACTGGATTCAATAATTGGTGATGGCAAAATTAAGTTAGGAAAAAAAAAGAAGAAAAAAAAAAACAACACAGGAAATAATAAATTAATACTGATACATTTGATAGCCAGGTTTTGCCATTCAGCCAGATGCTGAATCATAAAGATCTGGCCAATTTTTCCATTGTAGTCATTCCAGGGAAGGGAGAAAATAAGCTACCAAAATATAACATGCTGTATAATTTTGTGAATAACACTTCAAGCTGCCAGTCTTGTTGCCAAAAAAACTGTGCAATAGTATTAAGCAATAGCAGCATGGATTCATTTCAAGTCCAGGTGCTGGGCAATTTGAAACGCATAAGAGACTTGAAGGGAAACAAGCAATCATGCAGGGAGTCTTATTGGACTCATCCCTAACCCTAACCAGAATCTTAATTCCTAAATCTAAACATAAAACTAACTTTAAGCCTGCCAAAAACCTAACCCTAATCCTAAACCTAACCTTAACCCTAAACCTTACCATATCCCAAACCTAACCCTACACTAGCCCTAACACTAATGCTAACCCTAAATATAGGCTTAACCCTAAACAAAATCCTAACCCTAACCCTAAACCTAACTTTAACCCCAAACCACACCCTTCACTTACCCAAATCCTAACCCAAACCCTACTGTAAACCTAACCTAAACCCTAACCCTAAACCTATCTTTAACCCTTAAACTAACCCTTTACTAACCCTAACCCTAAGATGAACCCTGCCATAACATAATCCAAATCCTAACGCTAAATCTAACCATAACCCTAAACCAAACACCTCACTAACCCAAACCTAACTCTAATCCTAACCCTAAGCCTAAAAATTACACTAACTCTAACACTAACCCAAAACCTATCCCTAACTCTAGAATAACCATAGAACCAACAGTAACCCTAGCCAGAACCAGAAGCCTATCCAAACCCTCACCCTATACAGAACCCCTAAAATCAACCCTAACAACACCTCAACCCATAACTCCAAACCTAACACAAAGTCTAACCATAATCTTAACCCAAACACTAACCCTAACACTAAAATGATGAAACCCAAACTCCAACCCTAACCCTAACACTAACCCTAACTCTAACCCTGTGCAAACCCAAACACAACCTTAATCCTAACACAACAATAACCCTAATACCAACACTCACCCTAGCCTTAACCCCAACATTACGCAACCCTGACTATAACTCTAACTCTAACCCTTACCCTCATCCTTATCCTAACCCTAACCCTAACCCTAACAATAACCCTAACAATAACCCTAACCCCAACAATAACCCTAACCCTATCACTATGCAAACTGAATGCCAATGTCAGTACTAACCCTAACCCTAACCTTAACCCTAATCCTGCATTTTGGCAGCAGTAACAAATAGCGAGGAATTCATGGAAATACAGCTTTCCAACACCAAAAAAAAAAAAAAAAAAAAAAAGTTTTGTGAGATTTTTGAATACGTCCTACAACTAACTTTCAAAATAACTAAATACAAGTAGGCAGTATGATTCTGTAGCAAAGCTAAGCTTAATTTTCAGTATTAAATGTGATGTTCATGCAGAATGTGATCTATTTCATGTACATTTAGTTGTCTGAAGGTAATTTGTCTCGTTATTTGGATCCCTTCATATCCATAAAGAAAAAAGTCACTCAAGATTAATCACTGTTCATGGATGCCTGTTTCTTTCTCCTGACTATAAAGGGAAGCTAAAATGATGATCTAATATTCAGACACTTCATCTGCAGTTTCAGAGGTATTTAGTTGTCAATTTGTTGACTTAAACAGTTTCACAATCCAGTAGCTTGGAAGTTTCTGTAAATGAGAGGAGTAATGAGTACAATATAGTTTGGAGCAGACACAATGTGTGTCTGTGGAGTTACAAATATTTTAAGGCAATACTGTTAGTAAATAAATAATTTTACTCTAACTTTTAGATATACACATTAGGTGAGATAAATCCACTCATATTACTTCATTTCAACGAAGCTGAAAAATGTTGCACTTATTTACTTCAGAATTGCAATTCAATTATCTATTCAAAATGTGTTTTCTATTGTTATGTGAAAATTACTATGTAGTAGGTAATGAGAATTCTTGAACAATCTCAGTCAGCATATCTGTGCCAGAAGCAGATACTGATCTATGAGTTGCTCTTGCAAAAGTGGTGTTACAGCTAGTCCATTCACAAGGCATAGCTCATACCACACTGACAGAATTGTCCAGAAAGGAGATTTCCAGCACCCTATACATAAAGAGACAACAAAAATAAAGCAGAATGAATTAGTACAAAATGTGTACCAATATAGTGGTTTAAAAACAGAAAACAAGTGTGTTTGTAAGAGGAGAATAATGTTCTTATTAGACCAACTGATAAAACTGGTAGATAATGGGCAAACTTTTAGTCATTTAAGCACTCTGCTTGAGTTCTCAGTTTCTCCAGCTATTTTATAAAAGCTATAAAGCTATAAAGCTTTAAAAAGCTGAATACAGGTTTTATAACAGAAAACGTAATGAAAATGTAACTATACAGCACTGCTACAATTATTATTTAATCTGATTTTTTACATATATGGAGTATACATTCATTACTGCTACTAACATATCTTCAGAGAAAGAAAAGAGTATTAATGCTGTACAAACTTAAATCTACAATCAGAATAGTATCTTATGACTTAAAAACATTCATCTTTTGTAGATGAAAACACACACCTACCTCAAGGAAAGAAAGCTGTGACATTAATATCATTGCTCAAAGTAGACGTTAGGCAGTGATTAACCACAGATTAATGAAAACCTCAACCTATTACTTGTTTCTAATTCATGAAGGGAAAAACAAAGAAACAAGCAAACAAAAAGACTTGATAACAAATTATCTGACCATTTTCTCAGGACAACTCTTGGGCATGAATCATAATGTGCTGATAACAAGAGAGCTGCAGGGATTCTCTGTGAGGCAAGGCTGGCAGTATCTGGTGCTGTACACAACCTGTTCTATCTGTTTCCAATGGCCTCACTGCAAGGCGACGGGCAGTGCCTTGGGAAAACCATATTTAAGAAAGAGAAAAATACTGTGCAGCCACATGAATGAGGAAAACGAGCTTGGTAATAAGTGGTGTCCCCCAGGGGTCTGTCTTGGGACTGGTGCTCTTCAACATCTTTATCAATGACATTGACGACTGAATTGAGTGCACCCTCAGCAAGTTTGCTGATGACACCAAGATGAGTGGTGTGGTTGACATGGTGGAAGGAAGGGATGCCATTCAGAGTATCGTGTAGTATCATGGTATCACAGTATCCTGGATTGTATCATTATAGGTGGTGAGATGTAACATCACCAGTACGAGCTGGAATCAAAACAGCAGTCAATTAAATGGCAACGTGAATTCCCCATTGATGAAAAAAATTAACACAATCCTCAGTGATGTTCACTGTTTTCTGAGATAGGAAGGGGTGATCCGTGATTACTGTAGATTTCCTGGAACCTGGAAAAATCATCAACTATGACTGCTACACCATGATACTGACTAAGCTGAAGGACTGAGCCTCCAGAGTCAGGCCAGATAAGAAGACAACCTTTCCCTTGCAACACCATAACATTAGTCCCCATATAAGTTTTAAGACCGTTGACCACATTGCCAATCTTTGTTGAACTGTCCTACCACACTCACTTGAGTGTGTATAGTCTTGATTTGGTGTCTTCCGATTTCTATCTGTTTGGGCTGATAGAAGATGGACAGCGCAGACAATATTTTTCTGGCAATGATGCCATCATATCAGTTGTGAAACAATGGATCATCTCTGCTAATGCAGATTTTTACAAGCACAGCATGCAGGATCTTGTTCAACAACTGGTAAAAATACACAGTTAATGGTGATGAGTATATTGAAAAATAGTTTTGTAGCTGTGAATTTTCTCTATAAGATAATTTTATTGTGCTCTTTCCGTCTGTAGTAATTCCATGGAAATAAACAGGAGGCATTACTTTTGGAGCAACCAACATTTTTGGTGCAACAACTGGCTTTTCTAAGTTGATGTTTATACTTTTAACATCTTATGTAAGTCCTTTTCCAAAGCTAGTACTGTTTTAACATACATGTACTGTTTAAAGTTTTAGATTTATTTATTTATTTATTTATTACAGGCAAATGTAAGTTTCTTTTTTAACTACCAGTGTTAGGTCACAATTCAGCATCAGTGAGCTACACCAGCAGACCTTGAAAGGGGAGCCATATGTGAGTTGTGCTGTTATGGCACAAAAGGATTTATCTTCTTCATTGCAATAGTTCAGTTACTCTGAACCTGTGTTTTACTTTAAGAAGTCTTAGACTGAAAGATTTAATATTGCTAAAAAAATATTATTTTTGGTGTCAAAGAGTTGACTGACTGGTGACTAGATCAATTTGATCAGTCATAATTACCATGTGGCAGATCTAGTACTAAAAAAAGCTACTGGAAAGGAAAATCCTAATTTTCAGTGCGTGTTTTTCAAGTAATTTTCCAGGTCTGCAGTCTGAAAGCATTTCCAGTTATTACCTCCATCACATATACTATGCAGGCAAAGATTTCCATGTCCATGAAAGAACATTTACTGTAATACATGCTGAGAAACTACACCTACATATATGCACACATTAATGCATATTCTCAAGAAAATTGGATCAAACACAAATATTCATATAGTGGCAGAAGGCACGCAAGGAAATTGTGACAGGATTGCATCTTGAAGCATTACAAATACAAATGACTATTAATAGAAAAGAAGGCATAAAAAGCAAATTGTTAGTGAGAGTTTACAAAAGACTAAATACTTTCAGGATGAATGTTCCTTCCAAGTAGTACAGTGGAAACTATGAAATTGTGAGCATAATATGACAAAAAGCATCTTTCAGTATAAAAGTTAAGATCTAATCTTGGAAACATAAAAGTGGAAGAATGATAGTTTAAGCTTTTGAAAATTAAAAAAACATCCTTTCAATCTCGATTGAAAAGTTTTCTTAGTGCTTATAGACACTATTCTGTGTTTCATGATTATGTTCTCTTATAACTGTAGGTTTTCATCATCTCTGAACTCAAAACATAAGCATTTCAGTCTTGGTGTGTCAAGATGAAGGCGTATAAAGTTACTGGGCATAATTTTCTCCCTCTGTAAAATACAAGCTATAATTCTTTTTCACCTCACAGGTGTTTTTGTGGCACTTGAATCTTTATCATTTTTAATAATACCTATAATACCTGTAAATTTGTATTCTGTTCCCAAGATATCGCACATAACGCCATTTTATCATTTCATTAATCTGTGGCTTTTTTATTGAAATTTTCACTGTTGTTAAGATATTCTTTCATTATAGTGACAGATTTAAGTTCTGTCTGTATGATTGACTGGATATTTAGAAAAACAAAAATTACTAAAATATTAAGAACAAATGCATAAAAATTTGTGACAATCAGAACTGTGTACAGATGATGAATGAAGCATTTCAGATAGAATTAGAGGCTACAGTGTTTCTATTACTTTTAGGAAATATCAAGAGTTATTGAATATGCCCTTGTTACAAATAAATATGATCTCTGTGTTCTTGACCATCTTTTCACTTGAGAACTTCTGTAGAGAGCTTTGTGTGATCACTCTTTGTATTTATTATCCTGATAGGTCCAAAGCCACAGACAATTATAATCTTATAAATCCATCCTCCTAGCAGAGCTTAGCCTCTTAAGTCTTATAAATTTACCAGTGCAGGAATCAGACTTAGTTACATTTGGATGCCATAGACCTCATTTATATCAATGTCTGTAAACTATATGTGTATCACTTCTTGCCCTTACCTTTTCTGTTGATGATTTCCTAGAAATCGTTGCATGGACCTGGTATCAAAACTAATAGAATTGACGATGACTTCTTTGTAAGATCTTGGATTTAAAAGATTCAAATGTTTATGAATGCCATCTTTGCTTTCAGAGACAGTTATTAAAATTATTAACGTTAATCTGTTTAGTTTTGATATCACATTAAATTACGAAAGAGCAAGTGGAAGCAAGGAGAGGGAATCCACGTTTCTGTGTAACTGTAAAGTCCCTGTCATAAAATAATTTATTTTCAAGCAGCTAAAAAATTCCATTTCACTATGCAAATGCTTATGCAGTAGAAAAAAAGTGTAGTTCTGTGTAAGTGTGCTTTTGCATGTTCATGCATGCATGTAACTGAATAGGACACAATCTTGGTGCTTTGGAACCTATTGCTTTGAAATGATGTCATTTAGATTTATGTAAGAAGGTAATTTCATGTAAAAGCAAATAAACTGGACTGACAGGCAGTTTCTCCTCAGAAGTTAAGATTCCTAGATCATTTTTTCCAGAGGTTTGAAGGCATTACAAAACACTGCAATAATGGAACTCACAGTGAATATTGCTCATCGCTCTTTCAAAATATATTTCCAGTTGTTTCACAATCCACTATGAGTATTTTAGGCAAATAGTAGGTTTCCTGCTTGGAATTTTTTTTCCTTCTCTGTACCATGTTTGCATGTGTAGAAAGTCCTGACAGAGAAATGGGAAGTTTTAAAAGTGAGGACTGCATTTCCTACATCTTCATTACTTAACCTACTGAAGAATCCCAGAGAATTCTTGCATAATCGGTGATCTTATAATAGCAGCTCACAGAAAAAATGCAGAATATTTCAGTCTCTAAATGTTTAAGGTTTAAAGATACGGACAGAAAACAAATATTTCATTTTTGGGAAAGACTATTTTCAGTCAGTGATGGAACAAAATTAAGACTTTTAAACAATGCACCAGAGAATTATCTTTGTAGACATAAAATCCATTTGTCCAAGACAGACTTGACACTAGTTCCAAGTTTAGATATATGTTTTACCATGTTTTCATGTGAGAAGCTCACCTGATGGAATCTTATCTAGGTTGATATATATTGCTGGGGATATATAATAATAGCAAATAATAGCAATAATAGGGATAATAGCAAATGCTGCCGTATAATTCACAATTGCCTATCCCAATTAGTAGAAGATGGAATATTATTTATGCCATCAACCTGCATGAGGTCATTCAGGGTATATATTTACCTTTTCACCATATTCAGATTCCAGAACTTCAGTACACTTATAGTATGGAAAACAAAGAGCTATTTCAGTGAAAGGAAACCAGATGCAATTCACTGACAAAGCAGTAGTACTTGCTGAGCGAAGAAACCTCTTGCCTGAAACTGTTGGAATACACGTATCTGTGAGAAACATGTTTACCTTTAGCTTGCTGGCTAGAGAAGTCTTAGTGCTACTCTTGACAGTCTTAGATTTCCAAATAGTACATAAAACTTACAGTGCTTCTTATTTAAAGTACCAAGATGTTTGTAGGTGCTCTCTCTCAGGCTACAACTAAAGACTGAAAATTCAACATGAATATTATGGATTTCCTCAGCACTGACATTAAGGCATTACCAGAGCATAAACCTCTGTGCTGCTTCCATGTCACCTTTCATGCACAGTTCAGCTTCTTTCTGTCTTGAAGGGCTCTGAGAAGTTAGAATCATAACAGAACTATGTAAAAAAAAAAGACTGGAAATGGACTGAAGACTTTTTCAAGTAGAACAAGACAAAAAGTAGGAAGTTCATCTATACGTTTAGGCTGTTAATATTCTCAGTTCTTAATATACTCAAACTAGATTTTAACTAATTTGGAAGGTGTAATAAGTAAACATAAAAGTACAGTCACTATATTTTTCTCTCCAGGGTTCAGCTTCAACCGAACCAATCAACTTCCAGATTACTGTATTGTGCTCTTCATGGTATTTATTTGGTTAGGTTTTTGATCAAACTTCTTGTTTAATATTTTGGTTGAATTTACTGATTTCATGGGGAAAGATTAGTATAGAGGCTAACTAAGAGGTCTTGACACTCAGATAGTAATTGTTGATTTTCATTATATCAATTTCATCATTTCAAATACTGACTACTGTTTGATACTTCTCCAGCACACACATACACACACAAAATTCACTTATGTCAATTTACATTTCCAAATAAATTTTATTTAATGCATTTAAGAAGAAAACAGAAATATTACTTATTTAGCACACAGTGTAGTGCAATATAATCATTAAGTATTATGCCATCGTATACTATGCATAATATATGACAAAAAGTACTATATAATATATATTATATATAATTAGGTGTAATAATGATACATAATATATAATGTATAATTATATGTTACTCATAGTTATTTTCATTTGGATTCATTTTACAGGAAAAGATATTTCTAAACTTATTTTGTATTTTGTCGGCACTCAGTGGAGTTAGAGAGCTCTCTCAATTTCTTGTAGCATCAGAATAGTTCTCTTTTACTTTTTTTCAACACACATCTTATATACCATTCACTTACAAAAAAGAAGTTCCTGTTTCTCTGACAGTTCCTCTAATCAATTGATTGGCCCTATCTTCTCCCAAACTACAGTGATAAAGGATGAAAGATTTCTCAATTGTGACAAGATTAACAACACATACAGAAGAACCTTAGACGCAAACAGACGCCCTTTCCTCTCTGTCTTACACTCCAGTCTCCCAAGGTTTCACAGTGATAAGGTCTATCAAAGAGTGTGATAAGCTCTTTGGTGACTCGCTCACAGTTACATCTTTCCCCACAATATTTGATCTTTTAGTTTGAATAGCTAGACCTTTTTTTCAGACATGCTTCTCAGACTTTGAACCAATCTGGGTCTTTCTGTATGCTATGCATTTATATGCTAATTACTGTACATTTTACTGGACCTAAAGAAGTATATTCTTTGTGAAGACAATCCATATATTCAACAAAAGCTGAAGTTTTGACTCACCAAATCACAGAATCACAGAATTGTAGGGGTTGGAAGGGACCTCCAGAGATCATCAAGTCCAACCCCCCTGCCAAAGCAGGTTCCCTACACCAGGTCGCACAGGTAGGCATCCAGGCAGGTCTTGAACATCTCCAGAGAAGGAGACTCCACCACCTCCCTGGGCAGCCTGTTCCAGTGCTCCGTCACCCTCACTGTAGAGAAGTTCTTGCGCATGTTTGTGCGGAACTTCCTATGCTCCAGTTTCTGGCCGTTTCCCCTTGTCCTGTCTCCACTCACCACTGAAAACAGTCCGGCCTCGCCATTCTGCCCCCCACACCTTAGATATTTATAGACCTGGATCAGGTCCCCTCTCAGCCTTCTTTTCTCAAGGCTGAACAGACCCAGCTCACTCAGCCTTTCTTCATAGGAGAGATGCTCCAGACCCTGCACCATCTTTGTGGCCCTCCGCTGGACTCTTTCCAAGAGATCCCTGTCTTTTTTGTACTGGGGAGCCCAGAACTGGACGCAGTACTCCTACTCCAGATGAGGCCTTACCAGAGCAGAGTAGAGGGGGAGGATCACCTCCCTTGACCTGCTGGCCACGCTCTTTTTAATGCATTCCAGAATGCCATTGGCCCTCTTGGCCACGAGGGCACACTGCTGTCTCATGCCAACCTGTCATCCACCAGGACACCCAGGTCCCTCTCCGCAGAGCTCCTCTCCAGCAGGTCATCCCCCAAGTATATAATAATCACTACAGCCTGCTAGGATGACTACTGAGCCGAACGGCATGCTTAGAGCTCTATCTTTAGAGGGCGAAAGGTCAAGAAAAGTCTTGCCTACATTATAGATTTTTTTCTTCTACAGATACACATGAATGTGGAGTATATTTAATTGGCTTAAAACACAGTCTCTACCTGTATATTTTACCCTGGTTTGTAACTGGAGTGAACACAGCAACAGTGGTAATCCCATCTCACTCAAGAAGAGTTCACTAGGAGATGAAATCTACTGACAACTGAGGTCACACCTTGAGTATTGTGTTCAATTTTGGGCCCCTCACTACAGGAAAGACATTGAGGCCATGCAACTTGTCCACAGAAGGGCAATGAAACTGGTGAAGGGTCTGGAGCCCAAGTCTTATGAGGAGCAGCTGAGGGAGCTGGGATTGTTTAGTCTGGAGAAGAGGAGGCTCAGGAGAGACCTCATTGCTCTCTATAACTTCCTCAAGGGAGGTTGTGCTGAAGAGGGATTTGGCCTCTTCTCCCATGCAACAAACAGGACTGTGAGAATCCTTCTTTGTTTTTTGGCTCAAAGCTTGCTTCCTGAGGTATTTCTTGTGATAAGACTCTGAGTGATTTGTTGAGGAGGCAATTGATGGGTGCTAACTGTGTGACAATCGATATTGCTTTGGGAACATTTGAAAGCCCCTTCCTCCAGAGCTGCTTGCTCTGTAGAAGAGCGGATGAGAATGCTCAGGAGTGTTTACTGGCGGAAGATCTGGCCTGTGACTAAACAGCTCCAGCTAGGTGTGGGAAAATTGGGGAACGATACCATTGTGTTCTGTGAGAAACAAGATGCAGATGGGCATCCCTGCTCCCTCTTATCTGCTGGCAAGGCCCAGAAGATGGGAACAAAGGAGTTTCTGCTGAGATCCCAGAGCCAGAAGCTGCCACTCCAAAGACAGCTGACTCAACCACTTTGGATTTGAGCTGTCACTCCAAAGACAGCTGACTTGACCACTCTGAAACTATTGAAAAGGGGTCATCATCACCATGGTTGTCGTCGTCCTTTGTCGTCGTGGTTAACAGAACAGCTCTGCCTGACGACTCACCACTACTGAAGATCAAAGACGGAACTACGAACCTCGATGGATCCATGGTGGTGACTATGTCCCTCTTGCTGCCTATAAAGACTCCTTGCTTCTTCTTTTCTATCTTTTCTATCACCCTCCTTCCCTTCCCCATCACCCTAATTCATGATAGTGCCCGTCCTCCCCTTCCCCATTCCCCTGATTAAGATTTGTAATAAACTGGTTGGACCAACATTTGAACCATTGCTTCTTAATCTCATGCTGGGTATATAAAATAATAATAAAAGATAAGATAAAAGATAATAAAAGAACCTCATCTCCCTCCTATAAATTGGAGTGAGGCAAGGACCCAAGGAAATGGCCACAAGTTGTACCAGTGGAGGTTTAGATTAGACATGAAGAAAAACTTTTTCTCTCAGAGCGTGGTCAGGCACTGGAATGGCTGCCCAGGGAGGTGGTGGAGTCGCTGTCCCTGGCAGTGTTCAAGAGGCATCTGGATGAGGTGCTACGAGATAAGGTTTAGTAGCCTGTGGTAGCAATGGTGATGGGAGGATGTTTGGACTAGATGATCTTGCAGATCCTTTCCAATCTTGTGATTCTATGATTCTATGATTCTATGACAATAGAAAGTTGAAACAAACTTTGTATCAGGAAATAAGTACTCTCCCTCCTCTATCACATAAAATAATATGTGGTAAAAGCAAACATCTAATCTAAATAATAAAATATTTTAAGGAAACTGAAAAATACATTGGGGTCTGAATTTTTCATGTGCCATCCTTAGTTGAGTCTGTAACGAGCAGTCTGTTGTCATTCCTGTGTATGGATATGTCCATGACAGTTTCTTTTCACAGAAAACAAGCAATAAGAGATTTATTCCCAGTGCAGGACCACGTCTCATCAAAAATTGCTGTACATACACCTCCATTCAGCTAATACTTAATAAAGTTAAGTTTAGGTGTCCACAAGCAGCAGGGAAGTAGTATATACAGAACCTGCTCTACCATTAACCAATCTCAGGTAAATTCTTACAGTAGAGACAGTAACAGTAACTGTAATCAAAGATGACTTGCTCATACCTAATCTTATATGAAAGTATCCCACTCTCACATCATTATTAAAAACCAAAATGAGTGCAGAGAAGAGGTCAATATCATCACTTGAAGAAAAATAAGGTCTAGAACAATGCAGTTATGAGTCATGGCAAAAAAAAAAAAAAAAAAAAAAAAAAAAAGGCTGCAACCAGAATCATAATAATTGCAAAGTTTACTAAAGCACTCTACAATCAGCCCAAAGAAGATAAAAGGCATATCTCTTTGCTACGTTTAAAAATAAGATAAATCATTATTAGTTATGTTACAACCTCCATATATTCTACTGTATCACTTTCTGTATTGTGGTTATGCAGCAAGGTTTTGGTTGCAAAGGGGACCTCAGGCATGGACTCCGTGAGCAGAGCTCAGCAGCTACTCCATATCAGATGGAAGTCAGTTCCAACTGCTTCAAAAGGGACCTATCACTGGATTAAGCTGTGCCAGTGAGCAATGCTGGTTTTGCCTCTGGGAGAGCAAATTTTAAAAAGGGTAAAAATTGCTGCATAATACTAGGGATGGTGAGCAAATCCAGAGAAACGCCTTCACATACACAAAGATCAGTGCAGAAGGATGGGAGGAGATGCTCCAGGCATGCATCAGAAGTTCCCTGCAACCCAGGAAGGGCCTATGAAGGAGCAGGCTGTCTCACTGTAGCCCACAGGCACCAACAGGAGCAGATCTCTATGTGCAGTCATGGAGGAACCCATGGTACAGCAGTGGATGAAGCCTGAAGGAGGTACAGCTCACAGACATCCCGCAGGAGCAGCCCCAGGCTGGAGCTGCAGCCTGTGAGGAGGAACCCAGAGTGGAGCAGGAGGGCTCAGGGAGCTGCAGCCCGTAAGGACCTGTACTGGAGTAATCTGCTCCTGAAGGATGGGTGCTGTGGTACGGAGCCTTGTTGGAGCAGTGCTTGGAGAGTTGCAGCTTGTGGGAAGCTCATGCAGGATCAGTTCAGAAGGACAGTTTCTCATGGAAGGGACTCCACTCAGGAGCAGGGCAGAGAGTGACCATGAAAGAGTGGCAAAGACAAAGAATTAATGAGCTGACCAAAACCCCCAAACACCATTCCTCTGCATAGCTCCATGACAAGAGGTAGAGGAGGTTGGGTAGGAGGAAAGGTGTTTTTTGCTTGCTTTTAGTTCTCACTGCCCTAGTCTGTTTTCGATAGGCAACAGGTTAAGTTAATCTCACTATGTTGAGTCTGTTTTGACTGTAATGGTAGCTGGTGAATGATCTCCCTGTCCTTATCTCAACCCGTAAGAGTTTTTTTCATTGTATTTTATCCCCTTGTTCTGCTGAGGAGGGAAAGTGAGAGAGTGGCACAGTGGTGCTGAGCCAGCTACGAGTGTTAACCACACTGGTTTTTATGTGATTCACCTATATTCAACACTTTCAAATTACTTTAGAGTGACTAGAGGACCTGAGTACAGCTAAAATCATTCTGAAGGAAAGCATGATTATGAAGCTGTTATATCACAAGTCAATTTAATGCTTGATATTTTTCCCAAATTGTACGATAGAAATGTGTGTTTGTACATTAGTTTGTACCTAACAGGGCCTCTATCTCAAAAGAGTTAAGAAATTGTCCATAATTTTCCTCACTTAGGTTTGGACAATTTTTGTACTAAAGTCCATATTGACATCTACGTTCACTCTAGGAGATTTTTTTCAATCTGTTACAAAGCAAGTAAGCATCTCCTATTTATACTTATTCCAACTTGCACTATTACTTTGGCAAATTTTATATTGTTCACTTTTTTGTGAGTGCTCACAGCCTCAAATGTTACTAATGAGAACAGTTTTGAAGATTAATCATGCCAAAGTTTGTGACCACTGGTTTTCAACTACCAAATCTCTAGATTGTATCCTGGAGGCTATGACCTTACTGAAATCTAGGAACAGACTGAGTAAATTGCCACAGTTTGCAAGATGCACAACCAGTCATAAGAAGAAAACATAATTAAGCAGCATCATATCAGCACTGATGGTATATTAGCTTGTCTAGGGTTAGAAATGGGATAGAAAAAAAAAAGAAGGGAACAAGAGAAAAGGAAAGGAGAAAGACAAGAAAAAAAAGTGAAAGAAAAGGAAAAAAAAAAAAAGAAAAGGAATTATTTTGAAGTGTTCTATGTTAAATTAAAAATAATAAAAGGAAAAAAGAGTTTTCAGTGAGTTTTCAGTGAGTTTTTCTAGAGCAATCAAGCAAAATACAGGAAATTCAGGAAGAATAAAATAAAAGTATTTGCTTTTAGCAACATACACTAACCAGTAAATAGTGTACTTTTGGGGACAAAGAAGTTAACTCTCCTTCATAGCACTGTGGCAAAGTTAATGTAACATTGACAGCTGCATGGTCCCTATGGGTAAAAGTGGTAGGTGTGTAGCCTCATACTGTAATAAGAAAGATCCTTTCAGTTATCCTAAATTAATCATATCTAGTCTAGTTTAGTAAAAATTCTTAAATTCCAGTGTCTTTATTTTGCACGTAAAGACTGAAATATATTTAATGTGATGCATTTATTAGGCAGCTAAGCTAAATACATCCCACTCATTTTAACTACCTAACTTCTGAACTCTGTACACCAAATAAGAAGTATGAGATCATTAAGTGAGAAAGGATTCAGTTTTTCCTTTGCTTCTTTTGCACTTTGACATTAGAAGAAATGAAAGACAATGCAAAAAATACTTTCTTAAAGGTTCTTGAAGCCTGTCAAAGAAAAAGTTAAGTCAGCCTTTAAGGGAAAATTTGAATACTGAATTCCCTTGTGTTTGATAATGATTTTGACACTTATAAATAAAATGAAAAGTTCAGTGCAAAAAAAATCCCTTATTTCCAAAATCTATGTAGAGATTTTTATTATGTATAGTTACCCTGTGTACTTGGATGAGTGCTTTAAAGTCTCCCTCAGTAGGCATTGATAGAGTAGACCTCAGCAGTGCTAAAAAAAACCACTATAGATTATTATGCCAATGGGTATGCATGAGAAGTTTCCATAGTAGTGTTTTTTTGCAAAATGTACCATGACAACTGTAGAATGTATGATTATGCATTTAATGAAGGAATCATAACAACAACATTAAAATTGCATAGAAATTAAATACCAGTATCCCATGCTCTTAGACCAAAGTTGTAAGAGCTCTAAAAGGTCTCCTAAGATTACCTTGGAAGAAATGGAGAACAATTATCATTGTAATCACACCAGGTCCTTATAGTAAGAAATTCTACAAAATTTTTCTTTATTTCTTCCCCATTTAAAAAAAAAATATGGAAATAGCCTTGTTAAAGAGTGCAACACGTCTTTATTTAAACCTTAAGAAGCCATGAGACTGAGACTGTCTTTCTTCTCCATCTTTAACTTATTTTGTTGCACCTTGAAGTATTATAGGAATCTAAAAAGATTGTGTGATCTTAATGACCATATGTGCCATAATCCTCCTTAAATACAAAAGCTGTGTAAAAATAATCCAACAAAAGCCAGGAACTAGGCTTCAGACTTCTTATTCCATTCCTAATACAATCCATGTCTCTGAGGATTGCATTTGTGATTCTTTGGTTCTAGGCATGTTGGCTAGTAAAACACTGAGCTGATTCAGGACAAGACATTGTAATGTCTCTTCTTCCTCTCACCCTCTCATTTGTGAGGAGATGAGGACTTTGCAGGTGGTTATCACCAAGCAAATTAGTAAAGCATGAATTCAGCATAGGTTACCAACACAAACTCCTTTGGTACAATCAGGTCTTATAAGAACGATTGAATTCTCAGAGTTCAGTCTCTCCAGAGGTGCTTTACACAGAATTCTTAAAAATCTGAGGGTACTAAAATGTTCATACACCTCTGGAGCTTCTAAAATATACAGTGCTGTAGGCAAAAATCAACAAATTTAAAATGACTTTATAGCCAGAGCAAGAACCATTGCAGAGATTATTCTTTATAACAACTATTACTGAAGAGTCTTCCATATGTGACAAAATCCAGAGTTATCTGTTAATATCAGATTAAACTCAGTAAGATAGAGGCTAGGAGAATGAATCATTTACCTAAAAGCCTGAAGTTTCTTCAAGCATGACAAAATCTTTTCACACTGGAGTAAGCACTAGTGATTTTGTCAAAGTGAAAGATTCCTTGCAAAGAATGGACAGAAACAAAACAAAACAAAAGTAAACACCTAAGAACATTTTCCTTTTATTCCTATAAGGCTTTGTGTGAAACAGTGAGATAGACTTATTCTTAACCTCAAGTTCTTGTTGATTTGTTGTGTTTTTTTTTGTTTGTTTGTTTTTGTTTTTTTTTTTTTTCTTCTCTCAAAGGAAAGAATACTTCACAGTGAGATCTAATTTTCCTCTATCTTTTGCTACCTAAGGTCATTTACACATCTGTAAAGTGTGTGAAAAATGCTTCCATATTTTGCTTGGTAATAATTTGTTAGCAGCCTGTGCATGATGAAACATAATTTAAGACAGTGAAAAATCAGAGTCAAAATATGTTTAAAAAAGTAAAAACTAACTTCTTGAAGTAATAAAATGCATACCAGGAAGCCAGAAAATGCTATGAAACAGAGAAGTGTATACAAAATACTTTCTGAAATTCACTGCTCCATTCACGTTAGTAAAGTTTATTTGGGAATAACCTGAATCCCACACTGATATAACAGGTGATGCTTCCTGTTGATTCAATAAAAACTCTCTATAAGGCAACTTTTGCTGAAAGGCTGAGTTTGTTAACTAGAAGGCAGTGCCTTGTGAATAGCTGTGTATAGTTTTCGTATTAGAAGTTGTCAATGTCCTATAACCAGAATAGCAGCGAAAGTTCAGCCTCTTTTATTGTGTTTTTTTTTTTTTCTTTCCCTATTACATAGTCCTTTTATAAATGCATTTTTCCAGAAGCAGTAGAAAGTTAATGGAATATACCATTGTCATTTGATAAAATAAATTATTTGTGTTGTATTAGCATCTGTTATAATAACATAACTTCAAAATGAATCTGAACTTTTAAATTGAATTCAAGAAGAATCAAGCTGTATATAATTGATATTGCCAGTCAAAATAGCATCCAGTATTTGAAAAGATTAAACATAATCCAACAACTAAAATAAAAAGTCATTCTTTCACTAGCGGCCTCTCCTTCATCTTCTTAATTACGGGCCCTAAACAGGCTTTTGAAAAGTTGACCATAATCCTATATAACACCTTTTGTAGAACATTAAATAGGATCAAAATATTATATTAAAGAATGAAAAAGATAAAAGTAGCAATTATAATTTAATCTCCCTACTTTCAAAGCTTCTACCACATACTGCACTTATTGCCCACTACGCTACTGTTCCCTGTAAAAGTAAATACACTGCTGCAAAAATAAATACGGATTGTATGCAGTTGGCATATGGACATGGGTTTGAAAGACCTACAGCTTTCAAGTTGTTCACAAAAGATCTCGTGGAAAAAATGGTTCTGCACTGTTTGCAACACTTTAAAGAGTCCTTGAAGAAAATACAATGCAAATTTTATTCTATTTTTATGTCACATACTGTGCTTATAATAAGAGAACAGATTATTCATTTTCAATGGGGAGATTATTAAAACACTTACTCTATGCTTTCTGGATCAGTATTAGCCATAAGCTTGGAGAATACATATTTTGAAAAATTAACTTGCTATGTCACTGGAGTTATTGCTAAGTCTAGATAATGTGTTACTTCCTTTTAATATCAATGCCCTGGTCCATAGATGACAGAAATTGAAGAATATTGAAATATATATATATATGTGTATGTATAAAATAAACATATACATATATATATATAATTAGTTAAAATTTTACTTTAATACAACTTAAAATTACTTTTTATGTCATTAAGTAAATATGGGAAGACAGCTGTGTGACTGAAGACTATCTTGAATCAATTTCAAATATTATTTTAATTTTCTTGTTTTGATCTGTAGTGATAGATGCATTGCTATGGCAGATGAAATGTTAACCTCCCACGTGAGCCATAAATGAGATGAATGTCTCAATTATTGTGCTTCAGCTGTGGGACTCACTGCTGCAAGAATTAAAATCATACTCCCTTCAGAAATACCAACAATTCATTCATTAAAATAAAATCTAAAATTTCTAGCTATAAAGATTGAAAACAGAATGAATAGGAAAAAAAAATCAGTGTTTTCTAGATTTGATTAGGTCCTTACAATATTGCTAATGATTACAATATCAATTAGATCAATTAGATACAACTTCACTGATATGAATGTCTACTCTGCATGCAGATTCAGAAAAAATACTACTTCTAAAAATAAAAAACAGTGGCCTAAGTTCTTCCAGTCATCCGAACCCTAGAAAGTACTGATTTACTCAGACCAACTTACCGCTGTGCCCTGGAGTAGTAAATTAACTGTAAATAATCTTACTGTATTCAGGAGTTAAATTAAGGATTTGTTTGCTTTCTCAGAGCTTTAACTAAGTCCAACAGAAAAGATCTTTCATCTTTATTTCATGTTTCTGTATGAAATGCTCATTTTTTGAGCAGTACTCAGTTCAGTAAGGAAAGAGTGGACAAGAAAATTGTATATCTTGTTATAGAGAAGGGTAAAAATTTTGAGATAGATAGATACATGAATGTGGCTATAGGCTTAGAGGTGAGTGAGAGCACTGTTCATGTGATTCTGAATGGAGTAATTGTAAAAGCAAGTTTTATCTTTCAAATATTACCAGATACAATATCTGACATATATTCTACACAAGTACTAGTAAACCTTGTTGAATATGATACAGTAGGAGAATTACATAGTCTTATTCCAGGTATGTTTGGACATAGTTTGAAGACAGCACAGCTACAGCTGTACAGATTTTTTCCCCATTTCCCCCTTCTCTTCCTGCCCCTCCCCTCCTCCCCCCCCCAAAAAAAAAAGGCACTTAAGAAGATATAGGGTATCCATTTGAGTGTTTCCCTGACAGTACTTGTTACCTACTCTGGGCTGCTGATCAGGAGTTTAATGATGTCATTCATTTCAACACCAGGGAATGCGTCATCTAGATATTTACAAGGGTGAGACTCAGTTATCTTCATAGAAAAATGTATCTTCTCTAGATCACGTATCATCTCCACTAATGTATATTCAAGACTTCTTAGGTACATTAGTGTATCTCAAGGAGCAGTAGGTGTTCATGTTTGGACAATACCCACTCCAGGTTTTCACCATCAACAATGATGGCTTAGAAATCTAGTTCAGACAGTTACCTCCACATATAAGAGCAGCAGTTTTAATATCCCTTGTTAATGAGAAACCCTCCTCTTTTCAAATTCTGGGGAATCAGGTGTGTAGATGTGTAAATTTTATTCTAATTTTTCTCCCACTCTGTACCTTAAAAGAAAAAAAAAAAAAAAAAAGACTCAACTTTTAATTAAACAACATGTAAACAACATGTGTATGACTGAATTGACCCAAATCCTTTTGAAGAGTTCTAAAACAAAGAGAATCTACAGAAATCTGACAGAAAGCATCCCAGTGCTGAAGACAGCGATAGGACAACTGTGTTATTCATGTCTGTCACCCCACAGCTAGGCCTAGAGAATCTGTCATAGGAACAGAATCTTTGTTCCTACCTCAGTCTCATCAAACAGTCTAGAGTTTTACTTTGATGCTGTCCAACCTGGAAAGCAAGAGGAAAGATTCAGATGCTTAAAGACACAGCTACCCATCCTTCCTGTTTCTCCAAACAGATAATTTCTCGGTGTATAAAAGTAGATAACTGAAGATAACTGATCATTACTACTTTTGGCCAAATGACAACCCTTCTCATCTTACAAGTCCTGCTTTCTCAGAGACATGTATTCATGTCCAAAAGCCAAATTTATGTAAAAAAACAATGCCACAGTAAACATGCATGATCCCTGGGAATACGTGGTAAGAGGAGAATGCAACAAATGAACTCCCTGGATGCCAGTCTGTATAGAAAAGAAGGGACGTATTCATCAAGATAGACAGGCTCTGAAATTCCCAAACATGAGGAGGTGATTAAGTTATAGCCATCTTCTCATTCAGCATTCTTTATGTTTTTCTATTTAGTCTTTCAGTCACCTTCACAAACCCATACATTTCCTTCTTCCAGACTCATACTCTCCACTCCACTTCACCTGCACTTCTGTCTTTAAATCCTCTTGATAAATAACATTCTACCAACCTACTCACCCACTTTAGACCCTAACTACATTTACTGTTGACTCACAGTGTGTATCAGTTAAATGCTGTGCTAGCGAGCAGACTGTGCAACTACTACAAAGCCAGGGATAACCATCATAACAATGGTGTATAATAGACACAAAATGTTGTATCTGCAAAATTAACTCAAGATAAAACTTCCCTTGTAAAGATGAGGAGCTTTTCTTAGAAATTTGACAACAAGGTAGTATAACACTGCGTAAGTGGGACATTCACTAGTATGCAGAAGGCCCACTTGTGATATGAATCAGGACTGAACACTTTTTCTTCTGATCTTCCCTGCAATGCCATATGGCTGAATACCTAATGCATGTCTAGATGTTACAGGGAATCATCTATTACATGGAAGTTTATCTCTTTCTACTTCTTCGTAATAGAAAATTAATGTTAGCTTAGACAATCATCTTTACTTTCACTCTGCAATAGGTGAGGCCTGCTCTGTTTTTAATGACAATCTCTCTCCTCCAAACAACAAATTTCTGAGGATGAAAGCATTTTGATACCATGTCACTGAGAAACTACATCTCTAAAATTAGATTTTCACTCTTTAAGATACCAAAGTACAACATTACACAATACAGTTCTTTAACCTCTCCAATTTTTCTTTCTTCCTGTTTCTCCGAAGGAACAAATATAAATTAACACATGTGGAGGCATGAGTCATCTATTTCATGTAGTTGTATCTGTCAGGAAATAAACCTTTCAGCTAATTCATTCTGTGTGAGTGTATGTAATTTGTGCAATTTGTAACCATTAGCTTACACTGATGTCAAGAGCTGATTCTTTCCTTTTCCTTTTGCTTTTGCTTTTGCTTTTCCTTTTTATTTATTTATTTATTTGGCATTGATATTACCTCCTTTTAATTTGATTAGTTGATGTTTTCTGGTAATGAATCAATGAATAAGACTTTCCAAAGACTTGATTGTAATCTTTATGTGATCAACACAAAAATGCTGCTAGAATATTTCAAGTTTGCGTTTTACAGCTGTATTGTTCAAATGTCACTGAACTACAATTGTCCAGTACAAATAAAAAGCCTGCATCTAAGCATACCTGCTGGAATATGTTGCATGTGGGTGGCTGGGTGTGAGAGAGACATTGGCAGAGAAAAAGAGAGAGAACTTCCTGCTCTTTTACTGCTCAGAGTACCATGAATCTTTTCTGGCTAATGTTATGGCATCAAGGCTTGCCTGACATTCATGCTGGGATTTGGGAAATGTTGAAGTCTCCTATATATCCTAACCTCAGCAGAATTTACTTCTCTTTCAGAAACAGGAAAAACAAACAAACAAACAAACAAACAAACAAAAAAACTTCAGGAAATAGCTTTTAGGATAATTTCTACTAAGAACTAAGGGCTGCCTTATTTTAAATATTTAGAGTTTTATTTACCTTAAAACAGTCATGTCTGCAATGTCTCTTGTTGTCTGAGATATCTGCCTAGGACCGACAAATATAGGATAAAATATAGGATCTAGAAGAAATCTTGGTTCTTATGGATCAGCAGCTGCTGACCAAGTGAGATGTAATGCATATAAGACATTAGTCACAAAATAAATAAATAAATAAATAAATACATCCAGAAGTCTATCTTCAGACTGTCATATATCTAAACTGATAGTAATCAAACACTGAAAACGTCACACTTTCTGTTTTTTTCCCAGCAAATGGCACCAAATGCAACTTTTAAAAATTAACGTTTGAAGACTGTCACTGAACAGCCAGAAACTGCAGTTTTTAGTTGTCATTGTTTTAACTTATTTCTTGCAGTATGGTATACACTTTATTTACAGGAAGTCACGGATAATTAAAATACATTTTTTAAAAGTGAGGATACTAATCTTTCTTATAGTGAGAATAATAGCTTTGTTCTGTTTGTTTCTTTGTTTTTTTCCATTGAAAATTTCTCATTTGTTCTTGAGCCAAGGTGGTGGTGTTCCTTTTCTGCTGTTGTTCGTTGTTGTTCATTTTTTAAATTATTCTTAATAAAATAGAAAGCAGACAGTGTGTTTGCATCTACATTTTAAAGTAGATTTTTTTTTGTTAGAAGGTCGGCCTAAAAAAAAAAAAAATCTGACAAAACTTACAGCCCACTACAGTAGTGGATAGTTCACAATCTGTAATGAAGTAAGCATAATGGAATTTTCCTGAACTTAATAGAATTTTTCCTAATGATTGAATTATCATTTGTATTTCATGTTTTAAGAAATAATTTTGTTCTTTGTAAAGTGCTCAGTGTCATCTTTCCTTTTGTCACAAAGTAAATTAAATAGCTCAAAGGAGCTTTGTGCAGAAGTGTTTGCTCCTTTATTCTGTCCCAGAATGTTGGGAATACAGATAGCCTCCTTTCTTTGTAAAAGCAAGTGTAATAGCTTTGACAAGAACATAAGAAGGATAGTTGGTAGCAAAGACAAAATGCAAATAATATGGCTAAGGGCCCGGTTAGAGAATAACTAGCACAAGTGTGAGCCATTATTACCATGTCAAGCTTTGCTGAAGTCATTTCAAACTCCAAGATATTTAGATGTGTATTAATTTGGAAAAGTCTAAAAAAATAAAATAAAACAAAATAAAATAAAATAAAATAATAAAAAAGTGGGTTATTTGCTACTATTTTTCTCATAATGTAGTACATAAAAGAGCTCCTTTCTGCATTCATCAGGGATGGGTTCAAACTGCTCATAAGTAGGACTTAGAAAAGGAGCAGTTTTCCTGTTGGACAAGGAAATAATATCTCATAATGTACAAATAACAAAATCTTTATGAAAATATCGTTTCTATTTGTTCTCCTTTACAGTGATGTGACGGAAAGTAAGCACAAATATCCATGAGAGGCACATCAGCTGCCTGGCCCAAAAAACTGTAAGGTTTCAGGGATCTTAGTTCAGACAACTCAGAATTTACAAACCTCTTATCATCTCTCACTTAATCTTGGAGGTGTCTAAGCAATCCAGTTTTTGTGTTTTTTTTTAAAAGCAGTTTGAATTTCTATTGCCAGGCTCCTAACATCCTGTGTGATGTTGAGTGCTTAGACCACAGTAGGACTGACAGAGTTTAAAGAAGCTAGCTAGGATGATTGAGTGGGTACTGTCTGAAAATTTATGTTGGAACAGAAACAACACTAGTTCCTCATTCAGTGTACCAGCATTTAGAGCTGTTTCAGAATATTCCTCATCTGCATCGTGTAAGACTGTTATTTTAACACAAGTGCCCTAAAACTCAGTCAAGATACCAGTCTCTTCAGTAAATTTTATATCTAATAAGACAAATGAGAGAATTAATAATGAGAGCCATGTAACAAATGGATGCTCAACATCCCTCCTTCTTGAGAGCTTTTGTGTGAAGCTTAAAAGAACAGTTGTTATTAATTTTACCATACATGTAACAGTGGATGCTACTAAAAGCAAAATAATTAGCATGAAAATTATCTTAAATCTGTAGTATGAACTTCAGATCAGAGTAGATCAGTAATTTCAGGACTTGACTAGGTGATCCCTCAAAGTCTTAGCTCAAAGTTGGGCCTGCAAGTGAATGTTCTCATTAGCAAGCTTGAAAATAGAGAAATTTGGTTTCCCTACAGTCATAGGGTAATCTATAGAGCCACTCTCTGTACCAAGTCCCAGGTCCTTCAGTTAGGCAAGGTTAGAACATTCTCCTTAAGAGTGTATTCAAACAGTTTTTAAATTTACACTGACTTCGCTGTTCAACGGAAAAGGATTTGAACAAGTGATTATGGTCGAGAACATTCCAATTATTTAGGTATCTGAATGCCGCTGAAGTCAGTAGCATTCAGGGTACAATGTGGCAGAACCGCTTTTAAACAACGATGAAACCTGAAATCTTCATATGGATCCTCCACCAGGAGGATCTGAATACCAGGGCTATGTAAATGTGGCCACACACCTTACTTTTAACTAAGCTATTCAAAACTCAAAGGGGAATCTCATAGGAAGTCAAATTTCATGCAGCTTTTTCCATTTCAAGTACTCAGTCCCATTCAGGAAAACAAAACAAAACAAAACAAAACAAAAAAAAAAAAAAAAAAAAAAAGAAAAAGGCAAGATCTCTTTACCTTTCCCACTGAATTATCTTGCTGTAGAGATACCACATGATGGTTGGCCTGGAACCTATCACAGTGAATAAGTGCAATGACCAAGATTTCTTTTCACCTCTACCTAACTCACGATTCTGATGCCAGCCCCTCTGGCCAGTCCTAAGGCTCTGTGTAGCTGCAAAATTTGCATAGATGGCAGTTTCACTAAGGAGGAAAGCCAAAAAAAAAAGAGGAAAAAAAAAAAAAGGAAAAATGCTGATTTGTCTAAAATATGTGTACAAATGACATTATAGCAGCATTATAGCAGCACTGAAACCTATGTTTCTGTTAACATTATCAGCACAAAAACAACTAATCATTTTGGGAGATATGACTTAATTTTCCTTTCCTAACCAGCTTCAAAGGAATAAGCAGGGAAAAATAGCTTGGGTATCTTCTCTCTTCTTATCTCTCATGACAGAAAGCTTTACGGGCATCTACACTGTGCCTACTGTCCCACTGACTGTCAGTATTGGTGAGACAGTGGAGGTGGAAGCTACACAACAAAGTGTTGACAGCTCTGCTTGGCTGTGTTATTTTTCTTCATGTGTAATACCTGAGATGTCGCATTGATAAATCTTTCTTTTCACGAGACTCCTCTATTTCCTGAGTTATCCTGACTGCCTTTCAAAATCATATCCTAAAGGAAAATTAGAAGTGTGTACTGGGCCTATTCTAAACATAACTACCAGAAAGATGCCTCATGAAAACATTCTGTATGGTAGCACTGCCAAAAATGGGCCATCTTGCTCTAGAGACAAACTCAGTGAAGCCTGGATATATTTCAAGTCTATAGAATTATATTATTGCCCTCCTTTATGGTAAATCCTACTTATTACAATCATGGCTTAGTGAGGTGTTACGCATTCTGTGATCCAGATGATCAGAACCAATACTGTTATATATTAAACTGCAATCTAAATTATAACTGCTTCAGAGACTGCTTCAGATTCTGATTACAGGTTGCACTACCAAAAACCAGTGATACAGGTGTTAAATTATCATGATAATGGTCTCCTGGTGCATAGAAACTTCCCAGAATATATTTCAGCTACCACTATATTTTCATAACACTCCAGAAGATCCTTTAGCATCAAAGTGTGCAAATTCCTCCTATTTCCAGAAGCATAGACAGCTGGTGACCTCTTCTCTTCCTTCATTATTATACAGCGTTCTAACCTTAGTGCAGATTACAAATAATTATCATAATAATTATATCTATTACAGTGATGCAGATCTGCTGTGGAACGAATCAGGTAATATGAATTACATTTAAAAATAAAGATTTGAGAATAAGCCAACGGGGGGGAGGGGAAATGTGAATGTCTTCTAATCAGTGTTTATACAACTGCATGATACATCAATTTCTGAACCAGTCACACTTTTTTTTGTATATTAATTGCATCCAGGAGTTTCTATTTTCTCCTAATTGGCTACAAATAAAGTTGAATTTGACAGCTCTGGATGCAGATGTTCATGGAGGCAGATGACTCTCATCAACATTGTCACCCTACTAGTGTTCACCACTGTAAGGTCAATTCAGCACAGGATTAGGGAAAGAAGTGCAGTTGTGAAATGCTGTGATTTGTAAAACACTACAGAATCAGGAGTATTTTTTTCTCTGCAGGATGGTTTTAGTGGGAAGCGAAGAAAAATGTTGAAGATATTTAGACTGATAAATCCATGTTAGTTAGCCTGCTCCACAGTTTTTCATCTGGATTGATTTCAACACCTGAATAAGCAACACTGCCTCTACAGAGTGCTGCCATCACCAGTTCAGGTGTGTCCAAAGGCAGCTGTGCCCTAAGGCAGCTGTGCTTTATCTACACTGATAAGTTAAATGTCTCTGAGTCTGTTTTCTGCCACTGAGGCAACTGGCATGGGACCACTCTATCTATCTATCACTCTAGCTAGCTATCTATATATTTACTATTATCCATATTACTACAGTATTGCTTTCTAAATAGGCAATGTGCAGACAGCCATGTGCAAACAGCCTATAATCCTTGGCCCACTTTATTTCTCCATCTTGATGAAAATATAGGGAACAGTGACTGGTCAAAGTCATTCTGGAGACTGTTAAAATGATAGTAGAATGTTGGGGTCTTGAGGGTGCTGTCTGGCTTCACTTTCTCTAATCACAGCTTAGGATCAGATTTAAGCCCCTGCCCCAACAAGGCTACATCAGGGATTGTCTGCAACTCTTTACAGATCTGTTTGGCCATTTGATTTCCCGAGCCATGGGCCCACAATGCAGCCTGGTCTTAGCCCACCACCAGGGAGGTGCCTGATGCATAGGGGTGAGGCTGCCCCAGTGCCCCAGGCTGCTTTGTTCCTGACTGGGACAGGCCCTGGCCCTGGCTGTCGGACTCTGCCCTGGCAGACCCCGCATTCTGCAGGAGAAGGACAAAATTGAGTATGTGGAAGAGTTTATCCAATTTAAGCTTATTTTCACAAAGGTCATTTCAGTCTATTGAAATAGCTGGTAATACGTAAAGCAAGGCAGACTCAACAAGAGAAAGAAAGAAGATTAGGCATCAGAAAAAGAAAAGGATTACTTAAAGAGGATGTGCTATGGTGACAAGGAGGCTCTGACCATAGCAAACTGTGAGGCTTGACGTGCAACACAGCACACACCACTCATGTATCACACATGTAGATGTACAGATATTAGTAGCATTAACTTATTGGCCATTGAAATTTCCTCATCTCACTGGACACTCTGCAGTAGAACTTCTAATTTTGTTCTTTTTAGAATACTAAAGTATTTGAAACTTTAATTAAAGAACACCAAAGTATATTTTTCCTTCTAATAGGCAGCACCTGCAACACATGAAAATGATTTGTTAGGATTGCTAGATTTTTCTAATATTATAAAGACAACTGACTGCACCCACATGCCCACTTAATGAACAAATACACAGGACGAGCAAGATGATGCATTCACAATAAATAAATAAATAAGAGAAAAAAATGAGTCATCCCTTGAAAAAGAAAATTGTTTATAATATTAATAGTGCATTACAAACATTAGTTAATGATCTCAGAAAAGATCTACACCAGGTCTGGACAAGGTAATTAAGATTGCAAGTTTAATGATTTTGGCCTTCAGAATATTTAACATGAAACCATTTGGTAAAAATTATCTCAGTGATTTATCTAGATGATACTTTATCTTGAGCTGAATGCCACAGATTACATTTTTCCATTTCTGTAAGTATATGGCTGTGCCACAGAATGCTAAATTATTACATCCAGTTTCTCACGCCTGCAGAAATAAAATACAGTGTTCACCATTCTTATTCTGTCACGAATAAAATTTTTGGTTTTATTCCAGCTTTCTAGATTTAAATCTATACTCATTGACATAAAATACAACTTTTGGAAAAAAAAAACTGTTATATTTCCTCAGATTGCACCAAACATAAGGGCCTGGTTACTGTTAAGTATAATTCGCATTTGTAAGACTTTGAAAGAGAGAAACTCCCATGACAGAGAAGACAAATGGGAACAATAGTGTGTTGCAACTAACACAGCATCTACCGTCCAATGCACCAAAGGGCCATTAAAAACCAAAATTAAACCTTCCAAAAAGTTCCCATGAAGTAAATAGTTTTATTATCCCTGTTTTACAAATAAGCAAACTGAGGCACAAAAATAACAATTAATTTGCTTAATGCCACAGACAAATTAGTGCAATAAATCAGTATAGGCCTATGGTTTGAATTCATGAGTTTGAATCTTGTTACAGTTCTTTCAGCAATAAATCCTACGTGATTCCTTTTGTTGAACTGGATTTCGTATTACCAGTGTTGTTATTGTTGTTTTGTTTATGTTATTAAGGGCAAAGGAAAGCTTTCTCAATTAGAAATAAAAAGTTCTCCAGAGAACCAATAACAATAAAGGAGAAGTTTGGAAGCAGGACTGAAAACCCTGGAGCTATTTCCAAAGAGAAATTCCAACAAACTGCTTATTCTATCCTGTAATAAATTACCAGCATGACACACTGTGATAAGAGCCAGAGTTTATAACCTAATTTCCATTTTTCAAAGTATTTTTGTAGGTCATCCAATAAATGGCTGAAAGCTAAGTTAACAATTCTTGTAGGACAATTCAGTTTAGCAAGGAGAGAAAAAGATAGGAATGGAACAAGAAAACCATTTATAGTTTCTGATTTCTCACCTTCAAAGAAAGAGGCTGATGGACAGAAGCACTACTTGAAGAAGAGATGATCTGCTACAGTGTTCTGTGAACTCTGGGTCACAGTGAGTAGGAAAGATTAGAAACTGATCCTCTAGATCAACCCTGATTCAGTAGCTGCAATAACCATGTGCTCTGCTGTTTTCTAAGATCAATTTGTTTGTGCTCTTCCATGGACTGACAATGGACTTTGGTTGAAATGTTAAATTAAGTCCTCTTTTAAAATTCTGCAGAAAGACCAGTGCAGGCAACCATAATGCAAGTAAGCACTTGCTAGCTCCCGGTACAAGCCTGCCAATATGACTTATTCCTGATTTCTAAGAGAGATTATATTCCAGCTGTTCTCTTCAGCACATATTGCCAGACATTCTTGATTGCACCAAAGGAAAATAAAATTTTAAGTATAAAATCTGTATGTGGTTTATTTCCAGTGACTTCTAAAAGCTCTCAAAGTCTTATCAGTCACTCAAAATAAGGTAAAAGAAATATTTGATTAGACAATATATTATGATTAGAAGAAGACTAAGAAGTCTGTACGAAAACTTTTAAATTACAAGAAGATAATGCTTTGGCTTTCATCTTTTCCTGGTAAAAACCCTGGTGAGGTTACTGGCCAATTTCTGGCATGATGCGCCAGAAAGTTCCAGCAAAATTGCATGGATTATCCGAATGTAACTGCAGAAGTTATCAAAATATAAAGATTTCAATTATTTCACATCAAAGTAGGCGTGACTTCCTTTCTCATGCATTAGTCAGAACTATGTCAAATTTTATAAAATGAAGCACTTTTTTACATGTGTGTAGATAGTAGTGGTTTCTGATGACTAACATTGCTTTACTTTGGTTGAGAAAGTAATTAGATACTTTTTGCAGTTGACCCATTCTTCTCTGACATTCACATATGTTTATTTACCCATTTTTTCCTATTTTTTCCTAATAAATATTTTTAGAATAGCCACAGTTTAACTTATTCCTTTACTTCTGATCTTTTCCTTTTATAAATGTGTCCATCCCATTCATCGGGTTTATTTCTATTACGTAACAGTACATGCATTATGGTGGAAGGGTTCTAGTTTTTTTTGTTTGATTTTTGTGTTTCTTGGGGGGGAAAGAGGGGGTATATATATATCTATATTTAGTTTTACTTTATTATAGTTTCTTTTGAAAAGCTCTTTTATAATTTCTGTATGAAGATGTACCGGGATAAGTTCATTCATTATGAGAACTAGTGGTGCAATTATTGATTATTGAAATAATCATTACTTTTATATGATTATATGATATGTTGCTACACTTACCTATTAAAACTGAACTCAATGTCTTCTGTATATAGAGTAATTTTTTGCATATGTGTATTTTTAAAAAAATTTGTAATGTACCAATGTACTTCTGTGTTGGGTATTTATCAACCAGTTTACAGAGTTTTCCTGCATGTGAAAAATATTAATACTGTGTGATTTCTGGCTCACCACCTCCAAGAAGAATGTGTTACAGATCAGATCATCCGCAAAAATAATGTACAACCAATGTCAACAAATAGTGCTCCAGATGGGGCCTTACAAGAGCAAAGTAGAGGGGGACAATCACCTCCCTGTCCCTGTTGGCCACCCCTCTTCTGATAGATCCCAGGATACCATTTGCCTTCTGAGCCACAAGGGCACACACACATGCTGGCTCATGTTAAGTTTTTCATCTATCAAGACCCTCAGGTCCTTCTCTGCAGGGCTGCTCTCAAGGACCGCTCCTTCCAGTCTGTATGGATGCCTGGAATTCCTCCAGCCCAAGTGCGAAACTCTGCACTTTGCCGTGTTGTGAACCTCATCAGGTTCACCCAAGCCCACCTTTCTAGCCTGTCAAGGTCCCTCTGAATGGCATCCCTTCCTTCCACCATGTCAGTCACACCACTCAGCTTGTTGTTATCAGCAAACTTGCTGAGGGTGCCCTTGATTCCATCATAGATGTCACTGATAAAGATGTTAAAGAGCACCAGTCTCAAGACAGACCCCTGGGGGATACCGATCGTTACCAGCCACCACCTGGACACAGAGCCATTGATGACCACCCTCTGTCTGCAGCCTTTCAACCAGTTTCTTATCCATCGAGTGGTCCACCCATCAAATCCACTTCCCTCCAATTTGGAGATAAGGATGTTGCGGGGGACCATGTCAAAGGCCTTGCTCAAGTCCAGGTAGATGACATCGGTCACCTTTCCCTTGTCCACCAATGCTGTCACTCCATCATAGAAGGCCTCCATATTGGTCAAGCATGACCTTCCCCTGGTGAAGCCATGGAAGGTCATGCTTTTAGTTTCAATCTTTTTTGTTTGTGTCCTGAATTCAAAAGGCATTTTATTCTTGCTTTAAGTATTATATGATCTTCATTTAAGACAGAAAACAAATAAAAATTAAAATTAAAAAGAAAGGATAACTGGTGTTTGATATAAATTTTATGAATTTGAGAAACTTCTAATGGTATTTGCTAAATCACTGGGCTAAATTTATATAAAAATTAGCAAGAGTTATGGTCAGAGTCACTACTATTTGCCAGCTCTACGTGGTTAACTGACAACAGTGCTTCATCAGCTAGTAAAATCTGACCTTCCATTTGGACATAAAACCAGTTTTACATAGTGGTGGACTCTTTATCTGTCCATAAAGCTGCACAAGAAGGTAAGTGTTCAAGATGTGATAAAAGGGCAATAGTATACAGATACCTAAGAAGCATCTAATGCATTGAATGAAAAGTATGTTCAGTATAATGTTTTCAGTGAGACAATGCAAAATACTGCCCATTCTTATCTGAGAAACCTTTGTTTAACAGTGATTTCAAAGAGCATGTACTATTTAGCATGTACTATTTTAGTCAAGCTTCTAAGAATGAATTGCACATATGAATAGCACATTAAGCATATTTGTATATCTGCTTTCCACAGACTACAGTGTTAACCACAAAGACATTCTCGGGTCATTTCATATTAACAAAAAACATTTTCATTTTTGTAGGTGCAAGGCATATGCAAGCACTCAGACATACTCATTACACTTCTTTCTGCAGCATTGCTAACTCTTCAGGATTTTTTGGAAATATTTCAGTGGTTTTGCTTCTGGAATACTGCATGGTATGATGAGGTTGATTCATGAACTGTGGGAGCTGTTATCACCAGCTTGATACAGTTCCAGTCTACTTCATTAAAGCTGCACAGTCCTCACTGTTACACACCTGGGAATGAGCACAGTCTTGCCTACTTTGAACTGGCTGAAGGATGGATTTTCACTGGGGAAGAAACCCTTTTAGACATGTTCATTAGTACTGCAAATGGGTAATATATTGTCATGGTCTCAGAACCTCAGTGCTGTAGTTCTCCCCCCCCAAAATAATTTTTAGATTGTGCTGTTGATTTAACAGTGGAAAGGGAGTGTATGATATAGCAAGCAATATCAAACTGAGTAACAACATAGTTTGTCTTGTTGTGCTTTAGAAAGTTCAAGATAAAAGAAAAAGAGCAGCTGGAAGAAAGGGACAGGTAGATATACCAGAGGAAGAAAGACAGCTGAGGGGAAAGAGACAGAAGAACAAGGACACCCAGAGGGTGAGTCTGGTCCACACAATTCTAGATATCAAGCTGATGTGAAATATCAAAGTAGACTTCACTTTATAGTCTACTGCAGCAAGTCTCCCAGTATTCCTGGCTTTTATGGTGGTGCTGTCAGGTTTGGAAGAATGCTAGGATATATCTGTCAATTTACAGTTGTCTCTGTGAGTACACGTGAATGTGTGCATGTAGAAATCTCTCCCCACCCATCCCTTTTCTTCTGTCTAAATATATACATATATATCTGTGCATGCATTGTCAGTTTTCTCACAGCTTCTGCGGAGAATAGTTCCCAATATGAGAGGTGTCTAAGAGATTAGAAACATACCTATCTCACTTCACTAGCTGTGGTGAAGTTATTTAGATAAGTTTAACTAAAAACTTAACCATTTTATACTTTAGGTTAGCTAATCTGAGATCATACTCCTAATTAGACAATGATGTAAATCTTTGTATTTTTTTAAACAGTCATGAAAGAAAGGTTCAGCCTCCCTGCTCAATAGGTAGTAATAAATTCCATGGATTGATGAAGTTGCACAGGTACAAATACTAAACCAGAAGCAGAAGATAGTTTTTCTCCATTCTTATATTGTTGAATAAATAGGAACGGGAATTTGTTTTCTTTGCTTTAAAGTAGTTTTTGCATTTAAAAAGTATAAGATCAGTCATGTAGGTTTTATAATTAGTTAGTGGAAATGACATTAATTTCTGGACGTAGCAATTTTTTCCACTTAAAAGTCTTTGTAATAACATCTTTTTTCTATTACTGAATATAACACAGAAGTCTAAGTGCATATCCTCCATCATCCGTATGAAGAAATGAATGTGCAAACAAATCATTGTATCACTGGAAGAAGTGGAGATTATACTTGCAACTGGACTGTGATTGTATTTATATCAAATTTTCTATATAATACATCTGATTTTCGTAGAATCACATAGATTTTGTGACGATGATCCCATTAGAAATCAGTTGTCAATTGCTATAAATTTTCTAAATCTCTAATTTCTAAATCGCAGTTTAAAATACAGAAAGTGAGTAGGGAGAACAAAGTAAAACTTCCTGCTTGACCTGACCATTGCTACTATCATTCAATACCTGATAGCAGGTATTCTGCCTCCCGCTCTTTTTATCAACTCTATTTTAGGCACCTTTATAGAGGAGCTCTGTAGAGAGCAGTGCCCTTTCCTGAACACTTAGAGTGATGAAAGAAAGTGATAGGTTTTACTAGCTTGGCACGGACAACCTCAAAAAAACTCAGAGGAAAGAAAAAAGAAAAAAAGAAAAAAAAAGAAAGAAAACAAATAATGCACATAAGAAGCCCTTCAAAAGGCATTGAAAATACTAAAAGTTCACATAGATTTTAACTTGATGCTTACCAGACAATGCTGTTTAGCTGCTGATAATATAATACAGCAGGGAGGACAGCATATTGCTAAGAATCACGCATC
The DNA here is from genome assembly GCF_951394365.1 of Tetrao urogallus. NCBI lineage: Eukaryota > Metazoa > Chordata > Aves > Galliformes > Phasianidae > Tetrao > Tetrao urogallus. Next base: position 32,932,358 of record NC_136813.1, on the reverse strand, counting down.
TGCATCAAAATTAAAGTTTTGTAATAGTTTTTTTGGGTTTTTTGTTTGTTTGTTTGTTTGTTTTTAATCAAAATATGACATAAGGCAATACAGCATATAGAAGACTGTGATGTAGATATTTGCAAACCAAATTCCAGAATGCAGAAAAGTTCACACCCTGCAAAGCTGAAGCAGACAGTAATACCAGATTGTGTCCCCACATAACAGTGCTGCACTTGCAGTGACTAGTGTGGTCATATATGGCTTAGATGAAACATCTTAAAGGTGCTAGATCCAATTTGGAGCTGAAAAAATAGACTTCTATTATCCGGAAACATGAAAATATTTGATAGATTTAAACACCTGATTCAAAGATGTCTTAACAATGAGTCAGCCTTATGCCTTATGTGGATATGAAATAATCCACATATCAGAAATCTGAATTCTTCCATTGTGGCTTGTTTCTGCTGCCCCATTACTTTCCCGTGGCCACTGTAGAACAAAGCTACAATAGTGAAAGGTGGAGAAGAGATGAAGCAAACCAGATATGCAGTAAAGACAGAAGTGAATGATAGGCTGTGATTCCTGTTCTTTAACTAGCAGCATCTAGTCAGAAAGGTGAATGTCACATCATCACAGAAACATTATTTTGCTTTAGATATAATGCTTCTACTTTTTTTTCCAAGTAGCTTATCATTAAAAATAAAAGATCTAAAATAAGTGTATTATGTAAATCCACAGAGAGATCAAAACAAAATAGAAGAATTTGTTTATATAACAACTGCATGAAAATTGACATTGCATGTTGAGTCAAATGTACCAGAGCAGGAGACAATTTTTTTACATGTGCAGAGAAGCTTGAAAAATTTTTTGAGTTCAGTGTTCAAGCACTTACAAAAAAACAAATGATTCTAGATTTTAGAAATGTCTGAAGCTATTATTCTCAATTCTGTCCCTCAAGTTACCCCAAATTTTCTCTGTTCCATATATGCACATCACTGCCCCACATATTGATAGGGACAAAAATAGCTTCATTTCCTACCATTTCTTCTTCCTGTCTTTTTTTTTTTTTTTTTTTTTTAAATCTTTATTCTTTCAGTCCTGTGTGCAACAAGATGAGGAAAACTGAGAAAAGATGTTTTCACAGAAACTTTAATTCTGCTCCTTCACAGCACTATATCATAGAATAATACAATGGCTTGGATAGAAAGGACTTCAAGAGTTATTAGGTTCCAACTCCTCTGTCACAGGCAGGGTTGCCAGCTGCTAGATCAATACCAGATCAGACTGCCCAGGGTCCCATCCAACCTGTCCTTGAACATCTTGTGAGATGGGCATCCACAAGCTCTCTGAGCAACCTGTTCCAGCACCTCACCATTCTCTCAGTAAAAATCCTCCCCCTGAAATATAATCTAAATCTCCCCTCCTTTAGCATAATCCATTCCCCCTTGTCCTAGCACTAGCTACATGTGTAAAAAATTTATTTCCCTCCTTTTAAATACTGGAGTGTCATAGTAAGGTTTCCCCACAGACTTCTCTTTTCCAGGCTGAACAAACCCAGTTCCTTCAACCAATCTTCGTAGGAGAGATGCTCCAGCACTTGGATCAACTTTGTGGCCCTTCTCTGAATCCTCTCCAAACCTCTCTGCATCTTTTCTGTGCTAGATGTGGCTCACTAGATGGAAACTTAAAAGGGCAAAGTAGAGGGGGACAATTACCTTCTTCATCCTGCTGGCCACTCCTTTTCTGATGCAACCCGGGGTACCATTGGCCTTCCAGGCTGCAACTATAACCATCAACCATAACACTTAAGTTCTTCTCAGCATGGCTACTCTCAAGGAGTTCATGGATATTAAACACACTACTTTCTGTCACGTGTTTACAAACTATAAGGTGAACAGAAATCAGTTTTGATATTGGTACATACTTATCTTTATAATTTGTCAGAAGCACTGCTAACATCTGTAGAAAATTTCTCAATATCTTAACATTTTGCTGGAAGACAGATGTTGCATTCAGAGTTACAACTACTGCTAAAATTTACAAATAGTGATTTTACGAATGGAGATTCACTATACAACATTGCAGAAATGTGTTCTGTAGCAAAACTCTCCATATTCTTATCTTAAATAGTCAGATTGTTAGGACAGCTTCCTAAAATGCTATTAAACAAGATGTAGGACTGAAAATGCTTTTCTTAAATAAGATAAAATAAAATAAAATAAAATAAAATAAAATAAAATAAAAAGCAAGAGCAAACAAACAAATAAAACAACAACTGGTCATGTAAAGCTGCTTTTGCCTATAGATGCATTTGTTCTATAGTTACCAAACTCATGGGAGGAAATTTATACCAGCTCCACCAGAATATTTAAATATATGAGGATTCTAGCAGTACAAGAAGATCTACTGATATTTTCACGCCAATAAACAATAGAAATGTAAAGAATAAATAGTTATGACAAAGAATAATACATCTTAATGAAAAAAAAAAAAAGAGAAACAATCTGCACGAAGAATTAAATATTGTTTGTCCCTTATCTATCAAAGTGTTCCAGCGCCAAGAACGGTTTGATCAGTTATTTCCTTCCTTTTTGTGGTAGGATTTTGAGAAAAACGTGTAGACATATGAAATGACAGTTTTTTTCTCTGGTCCTATCTACTGGCAGACAGCCCATGGCCTTATGTGAATTCTTCCTCAATGGTATGGGGCAGAAAGACATGACTTATGATGTCAGAGGGACCTTCCCATTGTAAAAGGAGACTCCTCAGTTATCCCCTAGTGATACTGGTAGTTTCTTTCTCGTTCATATGACAAGAGTGCCAGAGATACACAGAATCTGCTTTTCTACTAATGAGAGTTCAAGCACTGTGGAAACTGATATTTAATTTAATCTTCGTTTGTTTTCTAAATATTTGGGAAACTCTAATGGTTTAGAGAATATATTTGATGTTAAATCTAAACTTGCAGAAGTTTTGTATATACGAGCTCCCTGGAAAAAGGAATATTTCTTCTTATTGCAAGGATTGTTTCTAGAAAAAGGAAGCCCTAAGCATCTAATTCCAACAAATTCTTTATTGTTGAGGTAAGAGCCAGCTGATGCACAGAATGTGTATGACTGCTGACAGACATGCTAAACCTGTAGATTTGTTTAAAAATAGCTTGGTCATTTATTGCTCTGAAAGGATGGGGGTGTTGAGAAAAGCATAATAAATAAACACAACTTACCCATTGTTATGACAGATTGATTCAGAGAAAGCCCTGTGAGGGGAATATTGCAAAGATCCCCATCTCCAGCGCAGCCATCTGTGCTTCTATTTGTTTACAACTATTTTTGTTTTGCTTACTGTAGTGTAGTTTCTGAGCTCTTTATTTCTTCAATAGCAAAAGTCCTCAAAATTTTCCATCGTGTGGATTGTATTTTCACAAGGTGATTGTCTCATGGACACTTTCCTTAGCTGTGATCAACAACAACCTCATTACAACTGTAAAAACTGCTTAGAGGGATAAAGCATACTAACTAGACTAATATGCAATTTAGTTAAAATAAATGTTTTGCCCTTATGATACAAGTTAGTCATACTGGCTGATTCTGTTCATTGTTTAATCTCTCACTCCCATCTGCTCTATTTCCTTCCCTTCCTTTGTTTCCCGTACCCTGAGTCTTCACTGTCAAATCTGTTTTCCCCTTCACTTTTCAACATTTTAAACTTTTTTCATTTTTTTTTTTCCTCTTTATTTCCAGCAGTGGAAGAATTTTTTTTTTTTTAATTTTATTTTTTCTTCATGTTAATTATTCTATGTTATTTTAGGGCTTCTGAGAAGTAAGCTACCTGAATACATCAGGGGAAGAATAAAAATGCTAAAAGGCAAAGGCCATACGGCTCTCTGGATAAACATGCTTTAGAACACATTTCTCTGAGTGTTAATTTAAAGACAATTTTAGCATGTTATTAGGGAAACAAGGCCATCAAGCCTGCATTTTCATTAATCTCAGTGATTTCATATCTGCAAGGATTCAGTATGCTCACACTATAGGTAAGTGCGTGGCAATTTTATGTATATAACTAAGCAACTCAAGGTATATACAGTAATGATTCTCTTTCAGTTGAAAATAAGCTTCTCCTGAGGAAAAATCAGAGCAGTAGTCTGGCTCAGTTGCTCTGCAGGAACTAATCTCTCTTTACTGGTACTGTAGGGAGCTTTGTCAGATTAGCTCCCTAAACTAGACGGAGGTTCATGAAACTGGTTCTGCCCAAGGCATAGAATGATCTAATGGGACCAAGCCCAGGTTGTACACTGTATGACAAAAGAGGTGTGAAAGCACATGGACACACTGGCATGTCCTTCCATCCTAAGGAAGGGGTTACAATTTAAACTCACTGATCATTAAAATGAGGTGAGCACACATTATTTCATAAGGCAATACAGAGCTATGTTTCAGGAAAGTTGCCCAATAATTTCTCTATGGATTTGTCAGATGTTGATCACAGTAAAAGAAATTTAAAATCAGCAGAAAGGATGTAATTCAAGCCCATTGCGGAGGATTACTAAGCAACAGACAGAGCACTGATACGTCTGCAGTGAGGATAATGAAGAATTTTTTGATGCTTAGCCAAGTTATGTTGTGCATGTACATAGAGTTGGCCTGTTACATTTTCATCATTGTATCTTTTGCATGCTGGCTGGGCAAATTCTCCCATCAAATATACATTTGGGCAATTAAAGAAACAGATAAAATGTATGTTAAAACTGCAATTGTATACATATCAGTTTTGAAAAATACTTTTATTGAACAGTTAGAAAGGCTGCATTTATGACTACAGACATGCTCATAACAACAAATTTCTATTTAAAGATTATATTTCTACTTGAAAACGCTAAACGATTTCCAGTACTCATGTGGCTATCTTCTGTCTAATTTAATTGGAGGTGAATAGCATATGCAGACAAGTGCTTTTCCATAGTAACTGTATACTGGGTCATTTGTAACTATTTGTAACCACATTTTCATCACTGTTATTGTGTTCAGCATAGGTGTGAATCTGCAAACTTGTCAATCAAATATGTACTGCAATATCTACATCACATATAGTGAAAACTATTCATCAATAAGGCCATATGCAGGGTCCTGCACTTGGGTCAGGGCAATCCCAGGTATTTATACAAGCTGGGGGAAGATCTTGTTGAGAGCAGTCCTGCAGAGAAGGACTTGGGGGTCCTGGTGGTTGAGAAATTGGACATGGGCCATCAGTGTGTGCTGGCTGCCTGGAAAGCCAACTGTGTTCTGGGCTGCATTTAAAAAGGGATGGCCAGCAGGGAGAGGGAGGTGATTGTCCCCCTCTATTCAGCTCTTGTGAGGCCCCATCTGAAGTACTGTGTCCAGGCTGGGGCCCCCAGTACAGGAAAGATGTGGAGCTCTTGGAGAGGGTCCAGAGGAGAACCACTAAGATGATCAGAAGGAGCACCTCTCCTATGAGGAAAGGTTGAGGGAACTGAGCTAGTTTAGCTTGGAGAAGAGAAGGCTCCAGGGAGACCTCATTGTGGCCTTCCAGTACTTGAAGGGAGCATATAAACATGAGGGGGAGCAGGTGTTTATGAGGGTGGATGGTAATAGGACAAGAGGGAATGTCTTAAATTGAGACAGGGGAGATTTGCATTAGATATCAGGAAGAAGTTTTTCACACAGAGGGTGGTGACACACTGGAACAGGTTGCCCAAGGAGGTTGTGGATGCACCATCCATGGAGGCATTCAAGATCAGGTTAGATGTGACTCTGGATAGCCTAGTCTAGTGGTCGGCAACCTTGCCTGTGGCAGTGGGGTTGAAACTAGATGATCACTGTGGTCCTTTTCAACCCAGACCATTCTGTGATTCTGTGATCTGAACATCAAAAAGTATATGGTATGCAAGACATATAAAGGTGTATAGTTTCCAACTTCTGGTATTTTGTATAATACTTTGAAGATTTACTATAAGAAGAGAATAAAATGGGGAGGAGAGGAGAGGAGAGGAGGAGAGGAGAGGAGAGGAGAGGAGAGGAGAGGAGAGGAGAGGAGAGGAGAGGAGAGGAGAGGAGAGGAGAGGAGAGGAGAGGAGAGGAGAGGAGAGGAGAGGAGAGGAGAGGAGAGGAGAGGAGAGGAGAGGAGAGAGGAGAGGAGAGGAGAGGAGAGGAGAGGAGAGGAGAGGAGAGGAGAGGAGAGGAGAGGAGAGGAGAGGAGAGGAGAGGAGAGGAGAGGAGAGGAGAGGAGAGGAGAGGAGAGGAGAGGAGAGGAGAGGAGAGGAGAGGAGAGGAGAGGAGAGGAGAGGAGAGGAGAGGAGAGGAGAGGAGAGTGTCCAGTGTGATTTCTATCTTTGTTCATAAATTAGGAGAATTTTGTCTAGAAAAACACTCATTTCTGTGGAACACAGATAACTCAATCTACTTGTTTCTGTCTTCTCAGTTTTTTTCCAGAAAGGAACAGTTCTTGTTGTTCTTGGGTTTCGTTTGTTTGTTTGTTTGGCGGTTATTTGATTGATTGGTTGGTTGGTTTTATCTAGTACTAAATGATGGAGATAATAATCAAAATAATAATCTGCCTAGGATGAAGTATTTTAAATATAATGAAGGGAGAAAAACTAGTGTTAGAAAGTTGCTATTGATTATTCCAGTGAATAATTATTTGACACTCTGAATTAAACATATAGCATAAAATTCAGGAAATTGTTACACTGTAAAATAAATCAAGTAATCAGGAAAATCTAAGGGGTGAAATAAAGATGATAACATAGAAAAAATTGGTTCAGTTCTACTTCAGTATTCATTGGAATCAAGTAAAGAGATCCCACTTTGGTCCATATTTGCACTTGAACTCTGAGAGTTTAATGCACTAATACTACGTATTTGAGCTGGGTGGAATTTGGCAGTGAATTTTCAGAAAGCTCTGCATTGCCAAAACTGTAGTTCCATTTCAATGATTATTTAATTATCCATACAGAAAAGAACAAGTCAGTATAAACGAGCAGGGGCTATTTACCCCCCGAAATAGCTAATAAAAATGTGGCTGAGGTATTCACTTGGATATGGAAAAAATGAAGAAAAAAATGTCTTTGAGTTTCCGACATTGCAGATAAATGCCCAGAGATTATTAGACACTTTATTTCACCATAAAATTCAGCTTGCTGACATTTTCAAGTGAAAGCCTTTTTTTTTATTGAGAAACTCCTAGTGTATTTTTCTTCAGAACATTTTGCAAGAACACGTGACATGCAGCATTAGGGACTATTCATAAAGAATACATCAGTTGTTTTGGAATATCTCAGCATTTACAGCATCAGCTTGAGTTTCAGGTTCCCACTCTACTTCATATATTATCGGCAGTGAGTTTCTCAGAAAAGCTCTTAAGAAGTATTTACGTGTCTGACTCTTAAATCCAACGTTCCTAGATCCATTTACTATTCAGAGCTTCTCAGGGCAGTTTCAAGACCAAAATAGCCTCATGTTTTTACTGTCAGTTTCAGAATTTTAGTTAATTCCCTGTGCAAGGTCTCACTGAGCTGTTGTCCCTAAGAGTAAGCCTTGATAACTGAATCCTTCCATTATATAGCACAGGGTGATAACACTTCCCTTCAGGAACAGTATAATAATAAATATTTTAGACTCTTTCACTCCTCATTGAGTACTACTGAGGTATCCTTCCCATACTTCCTGCTTTTTTCTGCAACACAAGAAAGAGAAGTACTATTGCAACAGGCCTATTTCAAAGATGCTTCAGAGGATCAAGGGAGTAAATGTCCTGACAGCTCTCAGGGAGATAAACTGGAACTGACCAGAGTTACAAGTGCTATTGCAAGTCAGGGTGCTAGGAAAATTGCATCAGGTGGATTGCCCTCAAACTGGGGAGTATTGTAAGACTGCTTGGGGGAAAGCATGTCCTGAAACGATTATGCCTAATGCTAAGCCTAAGAAATCCTCTCTTCACACCACAGGAGCGTCCTTAGGGGTTGCATTAAGAACTGGCCTTGCCTAGGTAATTTATAGATGCAGTTTGCTGTGACCTTAATACCAACTGAGAACTAGAATATGGAATCTAATTTCACTTTGAATCTTGTATCAGACTTCACTGTAGACAAAGAAGTGTAGTATTTAGCTGGCAAACGAAGTCTAAACCTGTGGAAAATCAAGTCAGTGAATTTTCTTGATGATATTTTCCGCTTCCCCAGTGACCTTCATCTGATGGTCTAAAAGCACTTTACAAAAACATACATTTGTTGCAGACAAAACAAGTTGAAAGACTATGTTGTTTTATTTCTTTCCCCGTGGAAAAGGTTTGCTTCTTTGAAAAATTAAAAACTAAAAAAACCCTTGTCTGAAAGCTTTTCACATGAAACTTTCTATTCAAAAATGCTGCTGTAGATTTTGGTGGAAGTCGTATCAGTAATTCTTCATTACCCAGTTCTGTGGACTGTACTTGGTTCTCATAACGTATTGCGCTTCATTGTCCAGGTTCCCCTTTCCTCAAAATTAAGTTCTAGGAGAATCTCTTTGCAACATAACAGTGGAAACAATAAACAAGGTATGGAGACATTCTTTTATACTGAAAGCAGTTTTTTTCACATTCTCATAAGCACAACACCCAGATAGGCTTGTAAGTTCTTACGAACATTTCTTGTAGTTATATATTTAGAGACTATGGATGGTGGTCAGCAAGATTATAGTGTTCCACCTTAAAATCTCCTCCAGAGAACTAAATTTTACAAAGTACACTACCTATGTATCTCTGTTAAAATTTTTCACTGCCACATCCCATGCCCCAGAGAGAAGGTGCAACGTCTGCCACAAACTACCATTTGATGTGACCAAGTTCTGGCAGCCCACTCTGTCACTTCTGACATTTTGTCACACACAGACATACTCAAGACTTATTCTACCCTAAATGTTTTTATATTTGTTATCCCCAAGATTACATCAACTCAGTGGTGAAGCTGGAAATGGCCTCATGTGTGCTTAACCTTTACCTCTTGCTTATTTCCACTGCGCATGCTTTAAGATTGCTAGTGTGTTTTGTGTAATCAAATGAAATAAAACAACAGAAAAAAATAACAATGAAGGTGAAGTGAAGGTGAAAAGCACTGCTGAATAAATTAATGTGTGCTCTATAACTGCCAGAATTATCCAACAAATGAAAACAGCCTCTGAAAGAAAAAATTGAAGGACTCAGTGCACAGAAGTTATTCAAAGACAACAAAGAGGTTGAGACAAGATATTAAAAGAATGAGGATAACTGAAGAGGTGGCATGATGCTAGAAAACACAGCAATCTGCTAAGAATGCTGAAGATGTGAAGTGAAAGGAAAATTGCAGAAGAGGTTAAGATAAATAACAAAGTTTTCTTTTATTTGAGATCATATTGAACAAGAGGTCATTGGAAGAGACAGTAGAAATTCTGAGAGCTGGCCTGGGTAATTTACTGACTGAAGAGACAGACATAACTAAAGCGCAGTCAAATAAATTCTTTGCTTCTGTGTTCACACAGAAGGCTTGGGGACAGATGTCAGAAACAGACACAAATTTCCCAGGAGAACAAGAAAAAATATCGAAGGAGGTAAGATTCAGCCAGAACAGGTGATCAAGGAATTAGAACGTATGAAGTTTAACACGACTCCAAGACCTGAAAATATCCCCCTGTGATTTAAAAAAAAAAAAAAGTTGCAGAAAGGCATGGGAGAAACAGTTCCAGATGGAGCTGAATCCTCTTTGAAAGCACAGACAATGTGACTATGAACAAACATAATTTGAACTAAATAAGGACAGAACCTATTTCATCCTGCTCCTGCGTGTGAGTAAAGTGCAACTGAGAACTGAAATGGCACGGCAGCCCACTGCCATCTCACAGCATCAACTCTCTGAAACCACTATAAAATGAAATTTATCTACTCAAAGAGCAAACATTGTTTGAAATCTGTTTTTTTTTCTTTTTTTTTTCTTCTTTTTTTGTTGTTGTTTTGTTTGCTTATTCGCTTTTAGGAGGAAACGTATATTTCAAGGGGTGAACGGGCCACATGCAGGTTTCTTCTCCTGGGGTAGTAAAGGCTAGTAAGACTGTTGTTCAGACATAAAGACAGAGCACTAATCAGACTGCATTTTATCTGTATCTGCCTCTTTAATCAGTAAATCACATTTTAACTTGCTCCTGCATCTGAAATAGTCTACTCTTACATTCAAAATACATTACTCTTACATTAAAAAAAAGGCACTTCTAGGGCTTTAGTCCAGTCAGCCTAAAGTGGGTAGCTAAATCTGACAAATGAAAGCACACCTGTCAAATGTGCATTTATTTTCCTTAGTTGTCACTACAGAAATTTGCAGATAAAGTACACGTACCTATTGATATTGCAGAGATCTTAAGGCATGTAAAGCAATTCGTACTGCAAACATTTTGAATCTACAAAGTGGTTCAATACCAAAAACTGCTCTTTTTTTGCTCAGATCTTCCTAATATGGTGCCTGACCCTCTTCTAAATAGACTGGAAAAAAAATAACAAATCTCAAATTTAGAAATGATACTAATATGTAAGAAAAAAATATTTCTAAGCTAGTTATCTCTCATGTCAATCAGAACTCTTAGAAGGGGAATCAGTGACTGTGTCTATTCCAGCCATTTCATGCTTATCTGTTAATATATCTGGGTGCTGGTCATTGTCATCTACAATACTAAAACTTTAGGACGTGAGTTTTGTTGCCTCTATCTAATCCTTACTAACTTATCCTGAACAATTCACAATTTATTTATCGATAGTGTGTGTACTAGAAATGTACTAGAAATCAGTTTATGTCTAGTAGGGATAGCCAGAAAAATCAGAGATGAGTATACATTCTGTTAAATTAGACTCAAACAAAAAAATGACAGTATCATTTTGTTTGGATGGAAACATAGATAAAGACTTTGACCCTCATTTTAACTGCGCTAGCAAGAGTAGTTCCTTTGGAATGCAACAATGAGAACATACCCTTCTACTATGCGTCACAAACTGGTGCCTCTGCTGTGCTTGCATACTCCGAAAGGGTCACTGTGATTGGCATATTCATGGCATATTCAATGACAAGAATAAAGGCAAAATCCAGATTATAGTGGACAAAGTTGAGAGAACGAAGGCAAAGAAGCTGGAGTTGGCAGACAGTATTTCTCTTCCTGTTCATCTCCCACCCTACCCCTCACAGTTTTCTTTCTTGTATTCCCTGTATTGTGTATTCACCCTGCTGGATCTTTACTTCAGTCACTCTTTAAAATACCCTTCGTTGTCCATCTTCTGTACACAAGTGAGTGGAAAAGTATTTCCATGCCCCATAGCTTACAGTGCAACCCTTCTGAGTGTGCCTTGAACAAAAACCAGTATTTCAGTATGCATAATGACATCCTCTTTGATGGTAGGTTAGAGAGACAGGAGAAGCAAATTTTCCTTTTCTCAGAAGAGCAGTCCGGATTCGCTGCACCACAAGTATAGAAATAACTACAGGTTGTGTATGTATTTTTTATGTAGAAACACACTAGATTATGCAAATTTGATTTTACCTGATGTTCCACCAAAAGAAATAGAAAAACTTCAGAGAAAAAAAAATCACCATCGTACTTTTACAAAGCTATATACTCTTATTCTCTATTCTTTCAAACTTTTAATAAAATAAAATTGAGGTTTTTACTTTTGTGAATATTGTTCCCTTTATTTTCTATATTTCAATCTTTTTCTATGGCAGATAAACAGTTAGAAGAGAAAGGGGAAAGACAAAGAAGAAAAACCTACTGTTCATCCTTAATACCTTTTTTCACATATATAGAAATAAAGGAAATATTTCACTCTACGTTGTCACATTAAAATACCATAAAAACTCAAAAACAAGAAATACATAGAGATAGGAAGGGCACTAGGGCCAAAATGTACATCTCCATTCAATCCTGAAAGCACCATTTCTCTGTAGTTGCTTCCAAACCAACAAAATAAGCAGATTTGCTAAATTGCCTTTAAACAGGAACTGAAAGTTAAATACTTGTCCTAAGGATAGTGAAACTTTTATGTCAGAAAAATTGAAGGAAACGTTAGATTAAAATACTCAGATTCCTTCAAGATCATTGTTCAAGCACTTGCAATGTCAATTCATCCCATCATTCCTCTCAGTTATAGTTGAGTTTCATGTAGAACAGAGCTCCAAGGCTAAGACATGGAATCTAATTCTCCTAGCAACTGCCAGAATGTTGAGAATGCAAAGGAAATTTTAATAACGAAACTTTTTCATTAAGCTAAAACTAACCATCCTACCAGTCTTCTCTTATAGATTGGATTTAATTTCCTGTCTGAAATAGAGCTGAGCTGTTTAGTAAGGAACTGGCCTTCATCCTCTGCCTATGTGGGTAAGCCTTATGGATTATACAAACAAAATACAAATGGAGACCTCCTCTTCATTCCTAACTCTCCATTTGTCCTTACAAAACAAAAGTATTCTAAGTAAAATCCTGTGTTTGCCTAAGTCCTGTCTTTGCAACTTGAGAGAGCAAGTTCACAACTTGTCAATTCTGAATTTTTAGTCACTTATAGGAGGAAATAAATAGTGCTTTAAAAGTTATTTAAGCATCTAACACATTAAGTGGAATTGAAAGATTAGTACTGAATTACTTTTGAGTCTTTATGCACAAGAAAATCAGAGAAAAGGAGGACCATAAAAAAGCTAGAGAAGATTATTTTCATGATGCCTTATCTCCCAGTTTATCTTTTTAGTACCATTCTCTGTTTTTCTTCCCTTTCATTACATTAAAAAAAAAAAATCCTAAACATCTTATCTCAAATTTTTAGTATTTACTGGAGATTCTGAATAGACTTTTAGAGATGAGGATGCACAGACCTTAAGTATTTTCTCTGACATACCCACAGTTTTAGAATAAAGATATATTATACACATAGAAAACTAAAGCATTGAAAAGCTAATGAACAGGCCAAAATGCAATTCAGGCATCTTGAATTTGAATATGTATATAATTTAAAAATTAAAATCCCATAATTGTTATCCTTAAGACTCCTATTCATCTTCTCTTAGGATTTCCCAAATTTCAAATTCTTTCGTGTCAATTGGAGAACTCCATAGGCAACTGCAGCTGAATTGTGACACATCCTTTAGGCACATGAACCCTAAGGGTCTTGAGCAACTGAGTTCCTAGCCCTTAAATACAGCTATGTACAGGTACCAGCTATTTCTTTGCTTAAATCTCCTGAGAAATATGATCTCACACTCTCAGAGCATGCCAACTGTGCATATTATAACCCTATCAGTGCGCAAAAACCTGAAAACAAGACTAGTGGAATGATCAAAAGATAAATTTAAACACCAGGATTACAATTACTATTGTACATCAGATTGCAATTAACCACCTTACATTTTTGATGCCTAATGCAGAAGGTAGCACCCAAAGTCTATCAAAGCAAATGAAATCTGGTGAACTCCAGTCATTCTAGTGTCTTGTTTATCTAATATGATGCCTCATGAAAACACCCTTCAGGTAAATGAGAATACTTGCCATTCAATTTGTTACAAGGACCTGATCACATGCCTGACTATGAGGAGCTATCTCTCTGAACTGTGAAGGCACGGCCCAGGTTACTCCTTTCTCCATAGATACCTACAGCTGTCCTTCAAATTCCCTCCTCATTCACTGCTTGGTTCATTTATCAAATCCATGTCTCTAATTTAGAGACAAGACTGTCATGTGGAAGATTGTCATATGCCTTGCACACGTCCAGGTAGATAACATCAGTTGTCTTGAAGTAATACAATATGATAACTTGTATTACATTAAAGGAATATGACGTAAGGTAGGAGTGAAAGGAAGGACACTCAGTAGTAGTAAATTAATGACATAAATGAGATTTTACAGCGCTTTTTTCCTCAGTAAGGTAGCCTCTGTGTATTATTTTCCTGATGTATTTTTTTTTTCCCCTCTAATTTGATCCTAAAATCTCACATGATATAAGACAGTAATTCCCACTTTGACAATTATCCCTTTGGAACGTGAACATGCTGTTCTCAAAAGTTCATTTTTTTTTTAGCACTATCATTTACAATTACATAGGCAATAATAATGTTTCTTAAATTTTCTTCCATATTTTATATAATTCAACAATCTCTCTGAGTTAATAAGGCTACACGCACTTATACCTCATAAAATCTGAATCAGTGCTAGAATAAGAGCCTGCTTCTGCTCCACTGAATTTTGCAGTTTTGCTACTATTTCTACATAAAAATACTTTGAGACCTAACTACAGATAAAAGAGATCATTCATTAGCCAGTATGTCTCAACCAGTCCATAATAACCTGTTGGGGTGGGAAAAGTTCAAGCCAAAAGCTGTTGATTTCCCTAGAGCCAATCAAAATGATAGATGCCGTGGTGAAAGATCACAGCTGACTGGGTTTAGTCCTCTCATCACTAGCTGCAGATGGCATGTAATTTAGGGATGCCCATTTGGTGAAATTTACCAGCTTCTCTTGAGATCACACATATGGGTTTGCATTTAAAAAACAATTGTACCAGGAATAGTATTTTAAGCAACAGATGTAAGTATTGACAGTAAAAGGATGCCAAAAAGCAGAGTATCTACACCAATGAATGCAAAGATTTTGTGTTACACTTTACAGCAGTCCATGTAATGTTTTGACTTTACAAAACAGGACAGAAAATAACTGTAAAGTCAATGTATACAACACTTTCCAAACTTCCTACATCAAATATGGGATTCTGTCTTTACAGTTTATGGTTTTCAAGCATTCAGCATTTATTTTTTTTTCAAACATCTTATTTCAAAGCTACAATCTCAAACTCTTACAAAACAAAATAATGTTCTCAAAAGTATTATGAGTTGGGCTGACCTCTTTCTCCACTTTGAAATCTAAGTTTAGCTAAAAGGAAATGCACAACCAGATTACTCGCTGAAATTTGTCCCTGATTCAGAACAGATTTTTTTTTTACTCTTTAGACATTGGCCAAGTGACTGACATGTAGATTTTCTGCCAATTGCATAGCTAAAATAAAATCAAGTAAATGATGAATGAATTTTGCAAAATTATCATATTAGTAAAACAGCTCTCAGAGTACATATTAACACTGAACTAAGACACTTAAAGGAACGTGGATGTCCAAATACAAAATTTACAAAGTCTTTTATTTGTATAACACAAGATTATTTCAACATGGCATGTGCCTGATATCCGTCTTTCATTTGATCAGTATTTATGGACATTTCCTTGGTGACAAGAAGTCATTGCTAGTCTGCCTCAACAACGTATGTTGTAAATCTCTCCACTTTTACATTACATATGAGAAAACAACTAGGAGATTAGGTTTCACATTTTGAAGTGATTATTTCCACAGTGGACACAGATCCACTTAACTTTTTCTCAATCTCCTGATTTAAAAGACCTGTGATGAAGAAAGAGAGGTAAATTATGACATCAGTAAGCAATATCATGTTTCTCGCTGTTCATAATACACACTGTAATTTGTGAAGTGAGAAGATGGGGAAGAAGTGTTCCACTGCAGATTCATTGAATGTGCAATTGGTTCTACAAACTAATCTCAGTGCTGATAAAGTGCCTGGAGCACCTCTTGGAGCACCGTATAAGGAAAGGCTGAGAAACACGGGTCTGTTCAACCTGGGGGAAAGAAGACTAATGGGGGGATCTGATTAAAGTTTATAAATATCTAAAGGGAGATAAGAGACAAGTGGATGAGGCCATGCTCTTCTCAGTGGTGCATAATGATAGAACAAGAAGCCATGGCCTAAAACTTGAATGTAGAATGTTCCATACAAACAGGCAGAAGAACTTCATGGTAGGGATGAAAGACACTAGATCCTTATATGGAGATATTCAAGACTTGTTTGGATGGTTAGCTGTGCAACCTATTATAGGGAACCTGCTTTAGTGGGGGATCTCTTGAGGTCCCTTCCAACTCCTGCAATTCTGTGATTCTGTGTGATTCTGAAATGGCTAGTGCTTTCAGTAACATGCTTTAACTTTTGGTTAGCCCTGGAGAGGTCACAGAGTTGGACTAGATGAACACTGACCCTTCCAACTGAACTATTCTATTCTATTCTATTCTATTCTATTCTATTCTATTCTATTCTATTCTATTCTATTCTATTCTATTCTACTCTATTCTATTCTTGTTATGTAAAGAAGAGACAGCAATTGGGCATTCCGTATGCAGTAATATATACCTAAATCTTTTAGTGCCATGCCTTTCTGTTGTCTTCTTATACATATGCTTTACCAAGAGCATTTTTTTTTTAAATCTGAAGCTATATATACAGATGAACTGCTTTTAAATTTAGAGTGCATTACGGATTGACTTTGGGGCAGAGGCTCACACTGAGGGGCCCTTTGCAGAGGCAAAAAATGAACCTTCTTCTCTCCCTGTAGAGAGAATAGCAAAAGTCCTCACAGTGGTGAGTCTGACACACTATGGGCAGAACCAGGAGTGACAGCAGCCAACACCCCCATGTACAGGTGCTATTTCCATGGAGAGCAGTGAACGGGATGGGCAAACAGGTGGCAATTTGTGTGGCAGTTCTTGTAGGCGGAATGAGCAGGGAGAATGGATTGTTTCTCCTCAACTGAGGGACAAGCTCAACTATTGGCTGCCTCCCAGGCTACAAATCTAGCCATGGTCTCCACTAGACAGAAAGTTCTTGCCAAAAAGAATGTGGTAACTCAGACTCAGACAGAATATGCCTGACCAGAAATGTGGCTCTTCAGATCTCTGGCTGCAGTGAATGCCTGAGCCCCTTACTGCTATTGGAGGGTACTGCTATCAAGGAAACTACCTGTGCGAGGTGTGAGCATCAGTGAGAGGTGTGAAGATCTGCTCAATAAAGTGGTGTAGTTCAAGGAGGTGGAGAGATTAAGGAGCATCAAGGAGTGTGAGCAGGAGATAGACTGGTGGAGCAACTCCCTGCCATACCTGCAAGAAAGGGACCGGGACGATACAGCCCAAGTAGTAATGGACTCCCTGCCCTGCAACTGTTGGGGCTGCAGGCAAACTCCTTCTCTACCAACCTCAATTCCCCAGCTTCCTCTACATAATATGTTTGAGGCTCTGGTTCTTGAGAGAGAGGTAATTAAGGATGCAGTGGAAGCTGCATCCAAGAGGTTGCCTAGGGGGAAGGAGTCTACTCCGTGGCTCAAGATTCCCTCCACCAAGGAAAGAAGGGTAATCGTTGTAGGCAACTTCCTTCTGGGGAGATCAGAAGACACCATATGTTGGTCAGACCCTATCCATTGGGAAGTGTGCTGTCTCCCTGAGGACGGTGTCAGGGACATTACTAGGAGACTGCCTAGTCTGGTTTGCCTCTCTGATTATTATACTTTGTTGATAGTTCAGGTTGACAATGATAAAGTCACTGAGAGAAGCCTGAGGGTTATCAAAAGGGATTTCATGGGAGTGGGGCAGACAGCAGGCAAAGTGAGAGTTCAGGTAATGTTTTCCTCTATCCCATCAGTGGCAGGAAGAGCTATTGAGAGGATCAGGAAAACCCATGTGATAAATGTGTGACCAAGAGTCTGGTGCCACCACAGGAATTTTGGCTTTTTCTTCCGTGGGGCTGTTTACTCAGTATCTGGCTTGATGGCTGCAGGTGGGGACCACCTAGGTCAAAGAGGGAAAATAATTCTGCCCCAGGAGCTGTCCAGGCTCATTAATGAGCTTTTAAACTGGGTTTGGAGGTGGAAATGGGTAATAGTGAACCTGCTCACAACTTGAGGTGGGTTAACATAGCAAAGTTAGAGGAACAAGGAGCTAGTGGGTGCCCTCAGCCTGCTGCATCTTATGATGATGAGGGCAAAAGGAAGAAACGTAACAAGACCAGCTGCCCAGCTGAAGTGCCCCTACGCCAATGCACACAGCTTTGCAAACAGAGTAGTTGTAAGCCCCCATGCTACTGGAAAACCACAGTGTAGCTGCTGTCAGTGAAACCTGGTGAGATTATTCCCATGACTGGAATGTTGCTATTTATGGCTACAAGATGTTCAGAAGAGACAGATGAGGAAGGAAAGGAGAAGTTGTTGCCTTCTATATCCAGTAAGGAATAGAGAGTGAGGAGCTGTCCCTGAAGAACAGCCACATGTAAGTTGAAAGCCTATTGATGAGAGTTAGACTGAGGTAAAAAAGAGAGCCTTGTGGTTAACATCTATTACATCTCACCTGATCAAGCAGATACTATCAATGGAGCTTTCTTTCTCTAGCTACAGGAGGCATCATGACTGTAGGTTCTTGTCCTGTTGGAGCACTTCAACCACCCTGATATTGGCTGGAAAAACATCATGGTGAGATACAGGCCATCCAAGGGGCTCCGGGAATGTACTGAGGGTAACTATCTGAGCCAGCTAATGGACAGTCCTATCAGAAGAATGCAATGCTGGACCTGTTGTTCCCCAATGCTAGTGAACTGATTGGTGACATCAAGGATTGGAGGCTACCTGGTCTGTAGTGACTATTAGTGGTGGAATTCAGACTTCTGAGGGACATCAGACAGACAAAGAGTAAAATTAGGAAGCTCAATTTTAGGAAAGCCAATTCCCAGCTCTTCAGGGAATTAGCTAACAGAACTCTCCAGGAATCTGTTTTCAAGAACATGGGAGTGGAGCACAGGTGGAAGATCTTTAAGGAAGCTTTCCCTAGGGCACAAGAGATCTCCATCCTTTGGTGCTGGAAGTAAGGAAAGGAAGAGAAAGGTATGGCTGAATTGGGAACTGCTGTTCAAACCAGAGACAGAGAAGAAAACACACAGGTGGTGGAATCAAGGACAGGTAACCAGGCAGGAATACAGGGATGCTGGTAGGCTCTGTAAGATGGTGTAAGATGGCCAAGTCCCAAATGGAACAGCACTTAACAAGAGGCACAAAGGACAAGAAAAGCTTCTATAGGTACATCAACTGGAAAAGGAAAGTCCAAAAGGGTGTAACCTCCCCAGTGAGAAACATAGGTTGACTAGAAACGATGGACAAGGAGAAGGTTGAGGTATTCAACAACTTTTTTTTTTTGCTTCAGTCTTTACTAGCAACTGCTCTACACACCACACTTGAGAGGACGGTTTGGGTGGTGGGAACCATATCTCTCCTCTGCAAGCAAAGATCAGGTTTGCTACCACCTGAGGAACATGAACATCCAAAAGTCTATGGATCCCAATTAGATTCAACTGAAATTCCTGAGGGAATTAACTGATGTAGTCACTAAGCTATTCTCAATGATATTTGAAAAGTCATGGCGAATAGGTGAAGTCCCTGCTAGACACAACGTCACAATCATTTTTAAGAAGAGCAGAAAGAATGACACAGAACTACTGACCTCACTACTACCTCACCTCTGTACCAGGGAAGATCATGGAGCAGATCCTCCTGGAAGGCACATGGAAAAGAGGGAGGTAATAAGAGATAAACAACATGATTTCAACAAGGGCCAGTCCTGTCTGACCAACCTTGTCACTTTTTATGGTGGTATAACAGTGTCAGTGGAGAAGGGAAAAGACACTGATGTCATCTATGTGGACATCAGGAAGGCCTTTGACATCATTCCCCATAACTTCCTGCCTGCTTCCTGGCTTCCTCCCATCCCCTGCAGTGACCAGATAAGTTCCTGAGAACAACGGACCTGCTACGAACCTCGCTGGACCCATGGTGGTGACTATCTCTCTCTTGCTTTCTATGGAGACTCCTTGCTTTTTATTTCCTATCACTTTTCTATCACCCGTCTCCCCTTCCCCATATCCCTAAACAAGTAGGATTTGTAATAAACTGGTCAGGCTAACATTTGACCTGTTGTGTCTTAGTCTTGCCATCTGGTATACATATATTAAAAAGAACCTCTTCTCCCTCCTATAAATTGGAGTGGGACAGTTGCAGTGACCCCCACTATAAGTACAAGCTAGGTGCTTAAAGGTTGGAGTACAGCCCTGTCAAAAAAGGACTTGAGGGTACTGGTGGATGAGAAGCTGGACATGAGCCAGCAATCTGCCTTCACAGCCCAGAAAGCCAACTGTATCCTGGGTTGCATCAAAGGAAGTGTGGCCAGCAGGTTGAGGGAGGTGATTCTGCCCCTCTATTCTGTTCTGGTGAGACCTCACTTGCAGTACTGCATCCTGATGTGGAGTCCTCTCTAGGTGACAGATATGAATCTGTTGGAGTGTGTCTATAGGAGGACCATAGAAATGATCCAAGGGTTCAAACATCTCCCCTACGAGGATAAGTTGAGAAAGCTGGGTCTGCTTAGCCTGGAAAAGAGAAGGCTCATGGGAGACATGATAGTGTTTTTCAGTTTCTAAAAGAGGATTATAAGAAGGAAGAAGACTGACTCTTTAGCAGAGTCTGTTTTGATAGAGAAAGGAGAAATGGTTTCAAACTAAAAGAGAGAAGATTTAGACAGGATATAAGGAAGAAGTTTTTTATAATTATTGTGGTGAGGCACTGGAAGAGGTTGCTCAGACAGGTGGTGGATGACCCATCCCGACATTCAAGGTCAGAACAGACAGGTCTCTTAGCAGCTTGACCTAGCTGTAGATATCCTTGTTCACTGCATAGGAGTTGGACTAGATGACCTTTCATGTTCCCTTCCAACTCCAAATATTCTATGATTCTATGACCATACAAAAGCAAAAAAGTTCTCTACATAGCTGTCATGAGCCCATGGCAAGTGAGTAGGTGTTATGTTGCACAAAAAGAAGTGTGTAAAAACTTAGGGTTACTAAGAAATAATATGTATTACTATACCTTATTAGTTGGAACAAAACAAAAATAAGTATTAAAAAGATATGGCTCAATTAAAAAAAATGCAGACATTTTAGTTTTCTACAAAATTGATTCTAAGAACCAATATACAAGATAATCTGCATAATCAGGGTTAAAAAAGCCAATGTTCTCAGAAAGGAAAATAAAAATAGTTTCATCTTTGTTTTCAGATAGCTTCTTCTATTAACATTAATTCACTATGATAAATAAGATTATACCATGCTATGCTGCTCCTTTTTTTTTTTTTTTCCTTCTTTGGTACAGTTGGCCAGGTCTGCTGCTAGAAAGAGCTGCAGAAGACAGCCCAACAAATCTTCAGAGCCTCAGGCTAGCTCACTTAACATTAAGTTGCTTTCAGACCAAAATAAACCCAAACATTTAAGACTATGAGTAAGTTGGGGCTGAGAAAGACAGTGATACACAGTACACTAATTCAAAACTGTCCATAAATATGAACATAAGAACTGAATTTATACATAATAGAAACATATAATGAATTCTTTATCTTTTCATAAATTACTACCATCATAATTGCTTACATACTATTGTGGTTTTTAATAAGCTTTTAATAATCTTTTGTTAAATATTGAAATAATTGAAATTTGAATGAATTTCTGAGCCTTTTCTAATTGATAATGATATAATAAAAGAAAACAGTTTTTTGTTTTTTGAGTCCCGAAGCATTCTAACACTTCACTTCCTCATCAAAAGGTCACATCAAAAGGGGCATGCTACAAAGGATTCCGAGGCTTCAGAATCCTGCCTAAAAAAATCATAGAATGGATTGAGTTTGAAAGGACTTTAAAGATCATCCAATTCCAATCTCCATGTTGCTTACTAGACCAGGTGTAGTTAACTGAATGGTCTGGGGCAGTCGCCAGGTTCGACAGGGGCCCCTCGGCCCCTGGGAAACCATGGCAACAAATGACCTGAAGATAAGAGAGAAGTACAGGTTAGACCAAATAAGGAGGAAACAAGACATGCCACATGTCCATTGGTCAGAGACATGGGTAGTAGCCCTAAGGCATGGGGAAAGTTTTAAGAAGGGTGTACTTCTTGCAATTAACGCCATTTTGCCGCTCACCATATTGGTGTCATGAGAAGCGTGCAAAACTGACCGGGGCTGTCGGAACACTTTCACAAGGAGACTTCAATCAGAGTCGCCGAAACAAAGGCGACAACCAGGTTACGTAAGGCACCATCAAACCTGGCCTTGAATAATTCCAGAGTGTCACAAGTTGAGAGCCTTTTGCTTGTGACAGGGGGCCAGGACCCCTACCACCTTTCCCCTACAGGAAGCTAGCAAAGAAGTGAGAAGGAGGAGTTACCCTAATGAGATAATGAGAAAAATATTTTACTAAAATAGTAAAGGAATGTGATATAATACAACACAAAAGGAATCAAGAGTAATAGATCGCAAAAATAGGGATGAGAGAATATCTCCTAAACATGTGTTGAGCTTGCACAGAGTGGAAATAGGAGGCACATCCTCTCCTCTTTCCATCCCCTGAGCCTTGTATCTGTTACTCAGAGACACTTAGGGATCAAGGGAAAGAATACTCCTTCTGCTCCCAATGTAGAGGGGGGGTTCAGTCTCCTTATCTTACATGCTTTTGTTCTTCAACGTTGGGAGCAAGCTTTGCTTCTTCCCCTTACAGAGAATTATAACCGGGATGTCACTGTGTCACTGCATAATACCATACATCAAATTATCTCTCCAGTTCCCAAATCCTGCACTGCCTGTTGATTTCTCCTCACAACTTGACCACTTGCTCAAAAAGTTTGTTGAGCTGAGCACAGTTTGCACCCATGACTTCACCCTCAACCCTCAGAAACTTCCAGTTGCTGGAGTTCCCCTTAGGTGAAGGTCTGAGCAGCTCTGTCAGTCTTTGGGAGGTCTGCTAGGGTGCATGGTTAGCCCAGGAAGGTTGTGGCCCCTTTATCTGGTTTTCCACCTCAGACTGGCATTTGCAGCAGATGGTCATGTTTGCTAACAGAGTATAGCTCCCTGCTGCTCCCAGAAGAGAAGAAGTGCCATCTTCTGCCCTCCCTTCACAGCCTCACGCTCTGTTAACTGTCACCCTAACAGCAGCACGAGCTGCCACACTATATCCAAAATGCCCTCTCTGGTCAATGCACTTCTGGACACACAATCCCTGGGGGTACCTGTCCCTAGGTAGTGCTGTTATGCTGCTGCTCCTGGCCCTGCTGAAACCTGCTCAGCTGCTCTCATGAACGCCGGGAGCTCTTGGCTGTTCCTGGTAACTCATTCCTTGCCCTGGGGTCAATTTCAAGAGTCATTAGAAACTTAATAAATGTGAAATTGTCATGTCTGAAAGGGAGATAGTTTACAAAGTATTGTTGGAGGGAAACTTTGTAGGATAATTGAAGAAAATGAAAAAATAAAAAACAGGAGAGACAATTCCTGCAAATCTCCCTTGCAACATTAGGGAGAAGAACTCACTGAGAGCAGTCTGTTGAAAACAACCTGGGGGTACTGGTGGACAAGAAAGTGGGCATGAGCCAGCAGTGTATTCATGCAGCCCAGAAGGCCAACTGTATCCTTGGCTGCATGAAAGGATGGGTGGCCAGCCGGGCAAGAGAGGTTATTGTTCCCCTCTGCTCAGGTCATGCAATGCCACATGTGAAGTACTGTGTCCAGGCTTTAGGCCCCCAGCATAACAAAGATGTGGAGCATTTGTAATGGGTCCAGAGGAGGGCTACAAAGATGATCAGAGGGCTGGAGCACCAACAATTGAAAGACAGAGGGAGCTAGGCTTGTATACTTTTGGAGAAGAAAAGACTCCAGGGAGTCTAAATTTCAGCCTCCCAGCACTTGGGAGAATCTTGGAAACAGAAGGGGGACCAATGTTTGTACAGTCTGACAGTGATAGGACAAGGGTTTAAACTAGAAGAGGGGAGATTTTTGTTAGATATTAGGGAGAATGGTGAAGGATTGATACAGTTTTCCCACAGAACTTGTGAAGGCTTCCCTGAAGCCTGAAGGCTTCCAAGGCCAGGTTGGATGGGCCCTAGGCAGTCTGATCTAGTGGGCAATAACCCTCCCTATGGCAGGGGGTTGCAACTAGTTGTTCTTAAAGGTCCCTTCTAACTAAAGCCCTTCTATGACTACGATTCTGAAATTCTATGATTCTGTGATTTTTGTTACTGTAACACGCTGTAACATTTTTCTGTTTATATTCAGGACACTGTTATTTGTTCAGAATGTTTCTATGAGTACTGTCATTATCTCATTACCTCCATTACCTTCTCAATAGTTGCATCAGTTCACTTCAGCTGAGATTCTGTTCTGCATTCTCAACTGGACAAATCTATACTGAAACCTAGGAGACAAAGGTGATGAAAGTTTAAACAATAAAATTATAATCACAGTTCAGCTCACATCTGATTTCAGAAGTAACTTCTTTCTACCTCCAGACACCAAAATTAGGCACTACTCAGCTTAGATATCTTCCATATTAGTTGGTGACTTGGTTTCAGCAGAGACTGTGTTAATAACACATCGATGTATTGGTTGATGCTGAATGATGGGCAGAAATGTAAAAGTACCCACAGAAAACTAAACAGATACCTAAGCTTTAGATTCTCTGCATGTACAGAACAGACATATATTAACGTGGTTGAAAAAAAAGTCATCACACCTCAGAGCTGGGAATTACGTGGTGGATGTCTATCCTGTTGTTACATTCCAAGAAGGATTCAGTTCAGAAGCTTTCTACAGAGCACATGTAGCACATCCCATCACGACTGGTTACTTCCCAAAAGGCAGTGGTAGAGCCCCAATTTAGCTTTGTAGCATGTCCTAAATGCTAGCACACCTCCTTTCACAAACAAGCAAAATGTGTGGGCTCAAATTCTTTCAAGCCTGGTAGCTTTCTAACACAATTTAGTCATAATCCCATCCATAGTTCGTAACTAATGGGATATAGTCCATCTGAAATATTGGTACAGACATTCGTACTGATCAGAAAGAAATTCAAGATTCATTGGTACAGACAGTATTTATTATATGTCACTTACACTTATGCTACATCTTTTCATACAATTTCTCCAATGCCAGGCATCGGTAATATGAGGCTGCTTAGCATCTTTTCATTGATTAGATCAATATCAACATCTAGATTGTAGCTGTCTCTGTTGGACCTGATGAAAGATACTTTAAAGTGAAAAGAAGAAAAACTTGGAAAATTACAGATGGTAGGTGTAGCCTGATATATTTTTAATGGCAATGTTAAAATACGGGGAAAAAAAAAAAAAAACTGAGAAAATGGGATAAAAATAAAACCAACCAACCAACCAACCAAAAAAAAAAAAAAAAGGAACTCCACCAAAACCACATAATATGTATTAAAAAAAAAGATCTAAAAGACATACCAATAATTTAACAGAGAGGTAATACAAGGTTTCATATAAAACTCAGTTCTTTTTAATACATTTCATTAATGATCTGGAAGAGAAGATTGTGCAGTGAAGTGGAAAGATGAGACAAAAATGTCAATCATGACTAGAATGGACTGTGAAAAATATTAGGAAAGGAAAATATTAGGAAACTACCTGATATCCAATTTTCTGATTTTTTGATTAACAGATGATTGTTTGTTGCAAATTATCTTGTCATGGAGTTATCTTTAGATCTGCATCCGTGACTGGGGGACAGCAGTCCCACAGACCAACAGTTGCAGAAAAGAGAGAGAGAAAAGAAAAGTGCCAGAGGTTTATGGCTTGGTCTGGCCTGGCTCCACCTCATGAGGCTGGGAACCGGCAAACCTGCGCCCTAGGAGAGGGGAAAAGGTGAAAGGGCAGGGAGATGGTAGATGGGTCTAAAAACAGAGCAGCGGCAACCATCTGAGGAGGAATGTTAATTTACTAAATATGATATCAGAATGCAAGATAACACAATACAATGCAATACAAATCAACAAAATGCCAACAAATGAGAGAGAAACCAACTGAGAGAGAAAGTGTCCAAACCAAAGGCCTTACTCTAAAGCTGCAAAAAGTGTCAAGGCACCGTGTGCTTCTCTGCAATGAACAAAGAGAAGGGCTCGGGACCTGCTAGGAGCTCCACCTTTCTTCCTCTGAGTGAGAAGTCCTGAGGGGAATGCAGCCCCTCCCCTCACTCTCTGAGAACAAAGTACCCAGAAGAAGTGGTCAGTGGGACCGGAACATTATCTCTTTAACTCCCAGTGCTTTACATGATGTTATGATGTGGAATACCGACGACAACAACAACAAAAATCACAAAACCATGACATATCTAAAGTAATTGATGAATTGTTTCAGAATGGACATACACTCCCAGAAGGCTCAGACAACACTGTAGAAAAGGGTGAGAAAATAGAGTATGCACTGGTGAAAATGGAAAGGATATTCTACAGTACATTCTCTGTGGCTTCAGAAATATTTGGGTCCCAGCCTAAACTCCTGAACTTTGGGAATCTCTGTAAATACGTCAGTGAAATCTTTGGATCAAAAAGGCTACCAAGTTGTTTGGAAAAATAGTGTAATAGTTATTAACATGAGAAAAACTATGTAGTCTTACAGTACCCTAGTGTGGCTTTACCTAGTGAGCACTGCGCAGATTACTATCCCTCAGAAAGATTATTCCAAACTGAAAAAGTGCAGGAAAAAACCAATGATAGTGAGAACTCAGAAAGAAAATCTCACAGAAATCATAGTTGAAAAATGTAAGATTGCTAAAAGGAGGACAAGACTCAAACTCAGCAGAAAATTATCTTAAATATTATTTGTGTCATGTATTCACTAGTAAGTTTTAATGGCTCTGAGCAGCATCACCTGGGTGCCCCACTGGCAGTGTCTACATGTAGGAAAAGCTGGTCGATTTCAGCTCAGCCTTGCATCTTCAGATCCTGTTTGGTTATAGGGGAACCCGTCTCCAGGCCTACCTCCTGGATGGGCCCTGTCCCTGTTCTATGGGTAGCTTGTCTCCTGGCTGGATCTTTCAGACATTATTTTGTATCTTGGCCCTATCTCTTGTTGCCCCTATGGGATCCCCTGGGTGTCCTCTGCATGTGATGCATTGTTTGCCTCCTTGGAAGCTACTGGTGGACTACCCCTCTGTTCTGCTCACTGTGCCACAATTCTGACAGTTTAGGAAAGAGTTAATTTTTAAATTCTGTTTGATGTGGACTCTGTGGCACAATTAATGTAAAGATTTAAACTTATTGTCATTAAAGCAATATTTCGAATGAGAGACATAGAAAGAGATAGTAGTCTACTTCTGCATTTTACATTACAGCCACTGAGTAAAGGTCTGAAATTATTTGGGGAAAATTCAGGCATCTTAGACAGTAGTGTCTTTTGCCTCTCTTGTACATATCTCATTCATGATCTGCATGTCTGATTTACAGAAGTGTTAGAAGTTGTGCTCTGAACATACAAAACAGAAGTTTAATGCCCAGCACTTTGAATAATCAGATACAAGCGATCTCAAATTGGGCATTTGGCTGTAACATTCTTGTTGTGCTGGTCTTCACCTTTAACATAGCATCCAATTAACACAGCCTAGAAGAAATGATAACGTTGATTCGAGCGTTTGAGACTCTAGAGAATCACAGTCTGTGATAAAATCACAGAATGGATAGGAGGGGACCTTAAAGACAATCTGGTTTCAAACCTTCCTGCCACAGGCAGAGTTGCCACCTACCATATCAGGCTGCACAGGCTCCCATCCAATCTGGTTTTGAATGCCTCCAGGAATGAGGCATTCACAGCTTCTCTGGGAAAGCTGTTCCATTGCCTTACCTCTCTTTGAGCAAAAAATGTCTCCCTAATATCTAACCTAAAACTCACCTCTCTTATTTTAAAGCAATTCTCCTTTGTCTTATCACCAACAAACTGTGTAATAAGTCAGTCTCCCTCCTGTTTCTAAGCTTCCGTCAAGTACTGGAAAGCTGTAATGGGGTCTACCTGTAGCCTTCTCTTCTCCTAGCTAAATAAGCCCAAATCCCTCAACCTTTTTTTCATAGGAGAGATACTGCAGCTGTCTGATCATCATCATAAATAACTCTATGTCCAGAGAAGGATCTGAGAGGTGTACACATTTATATTTGAATAATGTGAGTGCTGAATGAAGTCTCTAAGTATGGAGTGACACAGCTGATTGTGTCAACAAAGACAATTATCACAGGATAAATTCCAGTTGCAGTAAGAGACAGATACAGCTTGTTCTTTAGCATGAGGTGTCTGAGAGCTCCTGAAATGGGTGCTTTATAAATGGAAAAGAGTTATCATCCTTGAGAGTATTCAGGGAAAGATTATTTCCACTTATTTAGAAATCTAAATGTTATTCTGAATCAGAATTGGAAACTGAATTACTAGCACTTTACAACCTGCAGTTTTTGATTTTTTCATCCTTAATTATGATCTTTCAGAGACATTTTCCCACAACATATTCTGTTCGCATTTGGACTACTATCTAGTAACATTCTGAAGTGTCTTCCAAAACATGAAAGGGATTTCATCTTGCTATTATTGTATAGTAAGGTTGAATAACAGCTGTTGCTAGTAACTGTCGCATAATGCATTGTGTATATATATGCATATACATATAGTCTCTTCTAGCTTCATGTTCTTTTCTCTTGAAATGTAACACTTCCTGTAAACATGATCTTTCATCGTTTCTTTTTCAGAATTACTTATATTTCTAGCAAAATATTAAGGTCATGTGAGGTGCTATAGTGCAGAAAACAATTCATACCTTGTTTACTCCTGTATTTTTCATTTACTTTCAGTCTAGTCTGTGTGTCTGACTCTCTACCACTTGTTTATTTTGCAACTCCATTGCATCTTTCACAGCTGTCTCCGTGGAAACCATGCTCCTAATTGCAGATTTTAAGGTTAAGTTGCTTCTGTTAAAAGCTGAATCTGTGAGTGTTCATTACTGGGCAGAGTAGGTAAAGAATCTCTGGTTTTCACTTTAGTCATCACCAGCCTAGCTGTATTCAACTACTCACCCCAGCTTTACAATGTTGATTGCTATATGTTCACTTTTCGACTGAAATTAATCAGGAAAATATCAACAGGATTTTACAAAGGTGATATCTATAAGAAGGGGGAAGATCTTCCTCACAAAAATTGATAGAATAAACTTATGCTTTAATTCATAGAGAAATAATTTATTTCTCATTTAGTTTCAACTCCTTCTGTGTGAGCAAATAGTTTACATTTGCCAAAAGTCAAATGTGGTTTGTGCAAGGTCTGCTAGCAGTGTTTTTCAGTAACACTGATTCCATTTGATTTTTTTTTTTTATTTATTTTTTTTTCCCCCCAGTTCTTCAGAATCTCCCAAATCAGGACATCTCTAGATACACTACCCATCAGTGGATTTGTACAACAATCTAGGAGGCTGAAATGCAGCCCTCATAATATTTCTGATGCTTCCAACTGAAAAGAAGCATGCAAACTGATACAGTGTTCTATCTTAGAGCTGTATTGTAGTTTAACCTCAACAGGCAGGAGAGCATGACACAGCCACTCACTCCCACTGGTGGGAGAGATTTGGAAAGATAAAACTGTGAGAACTTGTGGATTGGCAATTTAGTAAGTAAAGAAGAAGCTGCATACAGAAGCAAAGCAAAGTCAGGAATTCATTCACTACTTTCCATTGGCAAAGAAGGGCTTTTCACACATAATGCTTACTTAAGAAGACAAACATCATATCCCTGAGCATCTCCCCTTCTTTTTTTTCTCCAAGATTTATTGCTGAGGATGATGTCATATATGATATGATATGATATATATAATATGTAATATCCTCTTGGTCAACTGTCCTGGCTGTGTCCCCTTCCAGCTTTGTGTTTACCACCAGCCTCTCAGATGGGATGGCAGAGCGAGCAAGAGAAAAGAGCTTGACACTGTGCAAGTACTGCTAAGCAGCAGCTAAAACACCGATGTGTTATCAACACTGCTTTGGTCACAAATCTGAAACATGGCACCATCTGAGCATTAACTCCATTCCAGCCCAAATCATGGCTAAAACACGGAGCCCAAGGTAGACGTTAAATCGTGTCTAGGAGACACTAACTCTGAACAGTCTGGACATGAATCACTGTGCTTGCTGTAGGGATCAGCAGTCATTCCCTTGCAGTATGTTGCTACTGCTGTCTTTTAAAACCAGCTGCAGGCTAAAAGAAAAAAGTACCTGGAGTTCAATTTATGCCAAGCAAAATGTAAAAAAAAGAAAAAAAGTTATTGCTGCATCATGTTCTACTTAAGGCAGAATATGCCTGACTTTTGTGTAGGCAGATATAAACATTGTGAATATATGTATTATTTATTTAAAATATATAAATAACATTTAAAATTTATTTAAATAAAATCATGATTGCACACAAAGCCACATTCCAAGGTACTCTTTCTTCAAACATGTTACATGGACATTATGAGAGCACATAACTTGTTATATTACATTCCCTTGAAGAAATTAAAAAAATATCTAGCTCAAGTGGGAGATAATTAAGTTCAGTACAAAATTCAGTCTATAAGGTGGCATTTCTGGAAATCCTACAATTCTCATAATTCTCTATAACAGAAAACAACAGAAGGCTCATGTATTCCAGCATCTTGGAGGCTGGAATCAAGTGAGTGGGAAGAATACAAGCAGGGAAAGAATGAGATGACACTTTTTCTGGTCTTGTTTTCCTTTTTCAGACTCAACTTGATGGGGTTTTCTGAAGTTTCACTGAGGTTACTCTCTTTACACTACAGATACAGAACAGCTTTACAAAACTACAGAAAAATTTTACAAAGCTGCAGAAAAAATCTTCATTTCTCAAGATACTTTAATACATTTCTGAGATTTTTCAACCTCCTATGAAAATAAAATTTACATTTTAATTACATTTTAGTTCTGTGTGAAAAAAGTACTTTTTGATCATTACAAAGCTACTGCCTGCTCATCTCCTAAGGTGCTCTTTAGATTGTGAGTTATGGAAAAACCTACAAACCTACTCTATATAATTTATGTTTTCACTCTTCCTGTTTTTTGTTTGTTTGTTTGTTTTTGTTTTTGTTTTTGTTGTTTTTTGTTTTTTGTTTTTTTTTTTCCTGGTTGTGTTCCTTTCTTAATTCAGCTTTTCTGGATACTCAGCTGTTTACAATTTTTGTGAATGACATTTTTTGTGTGTTCTTATAGAGCTGCATTTACAAAACCTATTGAAAACCTGTGTGTGGTACACAAAAAACAGGTACTTTCAAAGAGCGGTCTTTTCTCTGATTTGAAATGTTTCCTCTAAGATAGCTGTTTTCTTGAAACAGCATAATATAACATTCTATAACAAGCATCCCTTTTCTAACCCTGAGTAGAGTTCTGGCATTGGATCTTTTTCAAAATTCCAGTAGGTACTTTGAGGGTTGCAACCTCTTCAAGGCTTTCTTCTGAGATTCAGTAATACAGCTCTCAGATAATTTTCAATTTCAGAGATTTTCCTAGTAGTGTGGGTATCCCAGTGTACCTTGTGGATATCCTGGACTTGCGTTACTGGGAGAAAAATACAGATGTTTCACAGAAAGGAACTATTTTAAACAAAACTAGTCATCTATACTTCCTACAATCATCAAAGGAAAGAAATGATGCTCAGGTTTCTTCTGAATCTCTGTCCATCATGCTAATGAGTGTTTTTAGCAGACAGATCAAAGACTTCCAAGAGGTAGGGATGGAGAATGCATTCCTTCAAATCTACTCAATAGAAGTCCTTTGATATGTTTGGTCATAGATGGTCAGGCAAGGAGAAACACATGCTGTCAATATTGCTTAAGAACCGTTACCTGACTGACAGCATGACTACTGCAGATGGCACTAGACATAAGACTAATTATTCACAAGGTGAAATGAAGCATAGTAGTTTGAAAGAATATAATATAACCCTTAATAAATATGTCTTTCAAGCTCTTACACTGTTTGTTCTGCAGACTGTGTGCTTTCTTGCTCCTGTGAAGCATCTCATCCTCCTGATTCTCATACTTCCTATCAGCCTAGACACAAACGTATTATGTTCTTGGACTCCTTCCAGTGTAGGCTATCCCTCCAAATATTATTTCAAATATTTTGAATTGATGTTTACTGCTATTAGGCACATACTAGTCAATTATGCTGTGGGGCATCACAGAGATTCTAGAGGAGAGCTGGGGCTGAGTGAGTGGCTTGTGTCCCATGGAACCAGACTACTCTGGGAAGAGATAGCACTGAAAAACATGAGCAAGAGTCCGTGCCTCAGAACACAAGTTTTGCTTCAGTCTTATTTTGTTTACTAATACAGACATTGTCTTCATTGTCTAGGTTAAGGAATATCCTTATGAGTGCATTTAAAGAGAAACAAATTTTCTTGAATAGATGGCAATAGCCTCAAACTGCATTCTTTAGCAATTACATGACATATTACGTGACATAGCACATCCAGAGAAAATGGTACATTCTAAGGTGAATTTTTCAAGAACCAGGATGAAAATAATAATTAAAAAACACACACAAGCAGTACCCAAACATTCCTCTTCACATTCACATTCCTCTTCCAGATCAAAATCTGAATTTTTAAAACTATTGATGACAAGTGATATAAAATGAAATAAAAAATATATACAAAGAACATTGTATTACAAAGAATTTAACAACTGCAAAAAATAATCTCTAAGAATTAGTTTAAATTGTGATGCATTCATGTTGCATAATCAAATATAGTTTTCAAGTATTAATGAATAGAATAAACAAGAGTGATTCCAGTGTCTTTATTAGAAAGAAATCGGCACCAGGAAGACTTGCATGTAGCTCTTTCATTATATCAATCTGTGAACCTAGTGACATTCTGGATCAGACCAGGAGGTTATTTAATGTGGTGCTATGTTCTGACATGCCTAGTGCCAAATATTTCAGTGCAAGTTGCAGTAGTTCCCTGGAGTGAAACATCATAGAATAAGCTTCTCATTAAGGGGTTTTCTCTCAACTGCCATAATTCAGAAATTGTAGCATATTCTGAGGTATAAGGATTTCATAGATACATCATTGCTAAGACTGGAGAGCATTGCTATAAATCATCTGCTTTGACCTTCTGCATAATGCAGAGAACTTCTGTCTCTAATTTCTCTGTCAGGCCAATAAATAACATAACAAAAATAGCACTTTTTGTACTTAAAATTCTATTTAAAAGAAAGGAAAATTTTTCTCTCTTCACATAAATATATTAAAATATTCTATTGGACTTGACTGTAAGTTCTTATTTTTAAAGAAGAGTGATCAATAATATTGAATAATCCTGTCATCATTATTGTTTTAAATTATAATATTTTTTGCTTAATGTTCACTGAATGTTCCCATAGAATGCACATTATGGACACAAATTTTCAAAAGTATCTAATGGTTTTGCATCATTCATTTAGGAAGAAGGATTCATTTAGGAAACTTGTGCCATGTGAAAGGAAAAAAGGCTTTATATAATTTCATGTGGAATATTAGGCCACATATAATGCTATATAATGTAAGCCATGTTATTTTTTTTTCTGGAATTTCATGTCTGTACCTAATTTTACCCTAGTAACCTAAAAATTACATGTTTAGCCAATTCTGTACCTAGTTCTAGTCAGGAATTGTTTTAATACATAAGAGATGGCTATAAGAAGGAATATTACTTTATAGCTACTCTTTCCATTTTAGACAGACAGAAAAGCACAAAGGGAAATGTAAGAAAAGGAAGAAAAAAATAGTTAAAACATGTGAAAGGCTGAGGAAATGTTAGGAAAGATTTTTCATATCTTATAGAATATATATACCAGCTTATAGAAGAAGAAATACATTTATATTGAAATTTCTAATTTCTAATGAGGAAGGCAGACAAGAATTGCCAACTTCCTAAGCACTCAAACCCCTTTCTTGGGTGCTAGTTGGGAATGTACAACTAAAGAGGACTTTCTACATATTAGATACAAATAACATCTGCAGAACCTGCCTCTCTCTTCCTTCCTTCCTTCCTTCCTTCCTTCCTTCCTTCCTTCCTTCCTTCCTTCCTTCCTTCCTTCCTTCCTTCCTTCCTTCCTTCCTTCCTTCCTTCCTTCCTTCCTTCCTTCCTTCCTTCCTTCCTTCCTTCCTTCCTTCCTTCCTTCCTTCCTTCCTTCCTTCCTCTCTTTCTCTCTTTCTCACCTTCTTTCTTGCCTTCTTTCTGTCTCTTTCTTTCTCTTTCTTTCTCTTTCTCTCTTTCTCTCTCTCTCTCTTTTAATTATTGTTATTATTATTTTAAATAAATAACTCTTTCCAGGGAGAATCTGTCATACTGGAGCATCTTTTTCACTGTAATATCAGCACATGTTTTTGAAATTTCATTAAATTTGGAAGAAGTAGTCATGCAGATTAACGTAAACATCTTATTTTGTCCTAGCACCAGATTTCTGTTAGAACAGAACAAATCATTGCATTCATTCATCATCATTTGGCTGTGAGGTTCCAGGATGCCAAAAATAGTAAACACTTGTGGAATCTACAATAATTGAGAGCAACAGTAGATTGCATTTTAAGTGCTCATCAAGGTGAGAACAAGGCACTTCATGGCTCTTCATTCACCCTTGTTAGGAATTTTGCCAAGCTAAAAGAATGTGCATGGAAGTTGCAGGCTCTAACCTTCTCTTGAGTGTATTTGTGTGGTCCAAACCTAGTGATTTTTTTTGAGATACCTAATGCAGTTAAGACAAAAATAAAAGAGAAAGCTGAAATTGCCTTGGATGGAGAACTGTACTAATGCTTCTAACACATACTGCACTTGTGCTCAAATAGGATAATTTAAAATGCAGTGTGGATACCTGCTTTGTTTCATTTAGTGTTCAGGCAGGGCAAGATGTCATGTTTAGCCATGGTTTGCTACAAGAATAGTTCTCTCTAAGGCACAGCATCAATGTCTTAACATCAAATATTGCCAATAAAGCAGCTGTTGCTTAGTTTGTCAACATATGCATATGTTATATAGCTTATAGGAGCACTATCATAGAAAAACCAGTTCCATTAGAAGGTTTGTTTTCTTCAGTTCTGCACTTATACAGTGCAATTCAATTGGATGGAAAAGGTTGTCTTTGGCACTAGCAAGGCACATTAGCAATGTTTGAATTATATCTTGGCTGGAACACCATTACTTGGTCTTGAAAAATCAGTTACATTTCTAGTTATAAAATACACCTGATCTCCTTGTGCCATAATCAAGATTCCAACAAATGAAACTGTGTGTTCCTCTTTTGCATATTCCACTTCAAGTTTTGCAAACATTCCACTATGTCTGAAACCAGATAATTTTAACTGGTGAAGTCCCAAAGGGTCAAAGGTGCAGCTTATCTGTCTACAACGAAACTAGGAATGGTTTGATTCCTCATCCTATTCTCCATTTCATTCTTTAGTATATGTAGAATGTAACAAATTAAAGGTAGATATCTTTTTTTTTTTTTTTTTTTTTTTTTTTTTTTTTTTTTTCCTTCTAGAAACTCCTGTTCTTAAAGAACAGAAAGAAGTATCTTTTTTTTTTTTTTTTTTTTTTTTTTTCCTCTGATTGCTCTTCTCTTTACAGCAGGTGGCTCCAAAGCAGTTCAAGGTAAGAAGCAGATGGTAATAATTACTGTAAGGCTTTCTTTATATATATGAAACATCCAGGGAAAACATATACACTAAGACAATGATTTGTAAAAATGTGTATAGGAATCTGTGTTACAGTGAATGCAAATTGCATTTCTGAGCTGTACAGGACCTTGTTGATTGTGGTCATATATTATCAGGTGACTTAGATAAATCTTCAGAAAATATAATAGACACAGAGATTCACTTTGAGATACTCTGAGTGGAAATTGCTTCCCCTTTCATTTTCTCAGCAAAGGAGACAAACAGCTTTAGAAAAAAATTTTGAAAGGTTTTGTCCTATACAGATAAAAACACAAGGCCTCCCACATATCTTGTTTCTTCTCTTTGCAGTTGTCATGCTTTGGTAAATTACTAAGTTTGGTGATTGTTAAAAGTGTTGAAGCTAGAAATATCAGCCAGAAAAGTTACAAAAATGTATATTTTTGGAGGGAAAATATAGTATTCTCTCCCCTCGTTCTCTCCTCTTTCTCCTTGTTGGCTTAAAAAAATCGATGAACGTCATTTGGGATAAAATACTGGCAGAAAAAAGTAGCAATGACACAGTGCTGTAGGACAAGTGAGATAGTACTAGATACTCATGCTTATTTAATAAAATCCATAGGTATGGAATAAATTTTTATGACTTATTTTTATCTTAGTTTTGTCTTGGAGAGGAATAGGAAGGATCAGTTTCTGCTACCAATTATTCTGTCTTTGTGGTGCCTAGTTTATATGTACTGTGTTTTGAATGTACAATCTCCAATGAAGAAAAAACTTTGTTATAAAGATGTGGAACAGCAGAAATCAATGTAGTCACTGGTTATTTGTTATGATGAGAAACAAACTGTTAGGAATTTGTGCAAACACTTTCCACAGAGGTATAGGAGAGGAAAGGCTGCCAACTGTCCTGTCAAGATGATCCTAACAGGATGTTTTCAGATAGTGAATTTGGTGTAAAGTTAGTGGAAAGCATATTACGCTTTTGAGCCCTTTGATGCATCTCAAAGGGATTGCAAGAGTACTGTGGTCCTGTAGGGACATCAGTATCCACAGAAGCTCTCCATGAACCATGGAAGAACTATACATCATCAGCCAGAATTTATCTTACTGGTAACACGAAATGTAAATCTTGGGCTGATCACAAGGCTGCAACTTAGTACTTGCACAGGTGATACTTCTCTGGCCTCAAGTCTCAGCTCTAGCTCAGAAGATTTGCTAGACACTTTACTAGCACTCCCATCTCAGACAGCAGCTCTTTGTAATGCACAGGGCATTTCATAGAACCATATGAAAGTTGGTTGGAATGGATGTCAGATTTATATCTAGTCTGTGCTATTATAGGACCACAGAATCATAGAAAGATTAAGGTTGAAAAGACCACTAAGATCACCTAGTCCAGCCATCAACCCATCACTACCATGCTACTAAACCATGTCACTCAATGTGACATCTACATTTTTCTAGAAAACTTACAGGGATGGTGAATCTACCACTACCCAGAGTAGCCTGTTCCAATACTTCGCAACTCTTTTTGAGAAGAAATTCCTCCTAATATCCAACCTGAAGTTCTCTTGGCATAACTTAAAGCCATTACCTCTCATCCTATAGCTAGTTACCTGAGAGAAGAGGCCAAATCCTACCTTTACAACCTTTCAGGTATTTGTATAGAGTGATAAGTTTTCTGCTGAGCCTTCTCTTCTCCAGAATTAATTACTCTAGTTCCCTCAACCCAAAACTGAGCATGGTACTTGAGGTGCAGCCTCAACAGTGCTGACTACAGGAAGATAATCACCTCCCCAATCCTGCTGACTATACTGTTTCTGATACAAGCCAGGATACCATTGGCCTTCTTGGCCACCTTGGGCACACTGTTGGCTTGTATTCAGCCAGCTGTCAGCTAACACTCATATCCTTTTCCTCTGTGCAGCTTGCCAACCACTCTGCCTCAAGCCTATTATTCAGGTTTAACATGACAGAAAAGGAAGATAAAAGTATTATTAATAGTAATAATTAAATATATAAAAACTGAGTGATGCCGAATGCTTACTACTCACTGACCAATGTCCAACCAATCTCTAAGCAGCACCAGCACCCCTCTGCCAATTATCCCCAGTTGTATTGTTTCACATCTTAGCTGTCCTGGTTCTGACCCTTCCCATCTTCTTGTACACCCCCAGTCTGCTGTTGGCAGGGCAGCGTGAGAAGCTGAAAAGTCCTCAACCTACTATAAGCCCTGCTCAACAATTAAAACATCAGTGTGCTTCAACGTTATTTCCATCCTTAGTCCAAAACTTCGCATACCAGCCTCTACAAAGAAAATTAACTCTATCCTAGCTGAAACAAGGACTACTCCCAACAGTTTTTTCAGCACATACTTCCTCAGCTTCCTCAGCTCTGCAAAAATGAGAAAAGCTTTCCTAAAGTGGAGATGAATTCCACACACTACCTTCTCTTGTCATGTACTTGGTCATTAAAGCACACAAAGATTATAGATGTTGTATGCAAGATTTATTTTTGGAAAATCCATTTTGAATATTTCCTGACTACTTTCTTGATCTCCACTTCTTGAAAGTAGATTCCAAGAGAATTTATTGCTTTTCCTATAGATTGAGGTGGGAATGACTAGCTGACAGTTTCCTTTTGTTTCTTTTAACAATGAATTGCAGCATTTACTTTTCCTCCAGGTAATAGGATAGGCAGCAGTCTCACAGACACACCAATTGACTCATTTAGAATCTGTTAATAAAATATTAATAGCCTGGTTATACAGAATACATCTAATTTTATTTTTTTTTTCTGATAGTGAGAACCTTTTTTTCCTAACTTTACTGGTATCTACAGAAGTAAATTAAATTTTTCAACCTTTTCAGTATTGTTCATGGTTAGGTTGTCTTCTCCCCCCATCAGCTTGCTTTCCTTTTCCCTCTCATTTACTTTGCAAGTATAGAATTTCAACCTGTTAAGTTATATTTTTTTTCACCAGTTTTAGTTGTGGTTGGAATTTTGATTTCCTGTTCTTGGCCCTAATTGTCTGAGTAATTTCTCCATACTTCTCATACTTCTCTTTTGTTGACATGATTCCCCTCCTTCCTCCCCCCCCCCAGGTCTTCTGGATTCCCTTTGTTTGTTTCAGTTTATTGGGGAGTTGCATGCTTAGTCAAAAAGTTTTTTTGTCAAAACAATCAGTGTTCCTGAACAGGAGAGTGATTAATTACTGAGCTCTCCTCTAAATAAATCATCTCCCTTCTCCTGTCTGTCCTTGCCAAACAGTCTGCATCCACTTGCAATTGTCTTGAAGCCACAGATGCCAAATTCAGGGTCCTGGATTCAAATGTTTTAAAGCCGTGATTTTTTTTATTTGTTTTTGTGTGCTTTTTTCCTTTGTTTATTTGTTTTAATTATAAGAATTCCAGAGGAGGAGGGAGTAGTCCGCACAAGTTTTGTCAACATCAGTTAGGAAAAGGTTTGATGAAACCTCTCATTAAATTGATTGAGAAAATTTGAAGTGTGGAATTATGGATTGGTTTATTTCTTTCTTCATAAAACTTGTTATTTTACTCTTTTGTTACAAAAATATTTTAAACATAAGGATATTGACAACTCTTCTTTGAAATAAGTGATTTATGTGTATATTTTACATATATATGAACTTAAGTTTTCAAGATGTCATGATTTTTTTTATGATTTTTTGGTTATTGATATTCTTCACCATAACATCATGCCATGCACTGCGAGTTAAAGAGTTAAGGTTAAAGAGGTCTCCAGACCTCTGAATCTGATAGGTCTCAAAAAACAAAAAAGGCAAAGCAAGGAACTTTTTGTCCCTACTGCCAGTAAGCATATTAGTCGTGGAACCAGGCCAAACCAGCCCGTAAACCACTGACACAAGACCAAAAGCTTTTGCCTGAATGGTACCATTAGAACTGTTTCAGTGACATCAGTTCACAAGGTAATATTTATAAAAATGCCTGAAAATGTGAAATCTGAGATTAAATTAATCTCATCTCAAATTGTAGTGTTTAGCCACCTTTGTACGTAATATGAATGCATGATCAAATGGGAGACTAAAATTTTACAAAGTTATAAACTACTATTATTCTCTGTCCCTTATCAGAGAATCAAGACATACATTTAATCCCCAAATGAAAGAACTTTTTTACTTTTTTTTTTTTTTTTTTTTTTTTTTTCTCCCAATGATGGTAGTACAGTTACATAATTTGTGGACCGAGACTCTATTTTTCTCAGAAGATATTAAATCTTTCCTTGCATAATATAACAATCCCAACTGAAATCTGATGCAAAAATCCCCACCAGGAATTAGTATTTATCTACAAGAACTGCCATTGAGCCATTAACAATCAATGCCATTTTTTTTACCTCTTGAAGCTCAGGGAAACACAAGCTTTCTATTCTTCCTCAAAAATCATAGCAATTAGATTATCCCATCTGGGAAAAAAGTCTTAATATATGCTGCCTCTGACAGTCATACAATAGACATTAAGGACTCAGAATGCAACAGATGACAGAATACTTGGTAACAGTTCCTTATAAATTTTGTACATAAGTTTCAATTCATCATGGTGTAATAAGGGGGAAAAAAGAACACAACTCATGCCATGAGCTCTGAAAAAGGCACAGAAAAAATCAGGTGAAATAATTTAAATTAATATTGATTAGTTTAATTTTGGCTTAGAAATAAAGGACAGTATCACCTGCTAAACAGTCCAGTTTGCTTAGTAGATCTCACTATGTTTTCCTTGGAGACATCCCAAAAATTGACTAGAATGAGCTACACTTAGTTGACTGAATCTGATACAACCAGATACTATGGTAAAATATCTGTTGTGTACACTGAAAATAAAGCTTTCATGTTTATTTGCAGTTCACGATTTTTCAGTGTCTATCATTGAATAAACCACAATGCTTTAAATCTAAGTAATCTTGTATTTTAGCTGTAGTAGGAATGACAAGGAAATGGTAAGGTTAGAATGTGTAAGAATAATTTCCAAATAAAGACAAATTAATGACATGGAAAAATAAAAAATGGTCTGCTATGAGGAAGTGCTGATAATAATCCAATGTTTAGTTAGGTTAAAATAAGGTTATTTTATATATTTTGCAAATATTTCTTCAAACTGCAGTTAAAACAGT
This sequence comes from Tetrao urogallus, assembly GCF_951394365.1. Classification (NCBI taxonomy): domain Eukaryota; kingdom Metazoa; phylum Chordata; class Aves; order Galliformes; family Phasianidae; genus Tetrao; species Tetrao urogallus. The sequence goes on along the minus strand of NC_136813.1, from coordinate 32,891,804 downwards.
AAGCGAGGGGAAAATGTCTAGATGCCATTTTCAATATTTTTAATTTAATGGACTGTTCAAAATCAGATTGACACATGAAAACAGAAAACTTTAAATTACCATATTATTGTAAGTGAATATGTGTAGGAAAATATTTGGAACAGAATACAGCTTAGCTGAGCCTGTGTGCCTGTTTTAAATTTTTCACTTTCCTGTGATCTTTCTCTTTGTGTCGCTGAGTGTGTGTGATGTCATAATTTAAATTTTAATTTCTGTATTCCATTAAAAGCCACATTTTTCATGATGCTATTTTCCCTACTTTCTTAGAAATTCAAATGGGAATATTCCTTATTATTATTTAAAAGAACTAAAACCCGTGGCTTCCACAGGGATGTCACTGTCTCACCCATTCACGTTCTATTATGAATGCCAGGTGCTACTTTTAGTGTACAAAATGGAACTCAAGCATATTAAAAAGACTTTTGTACAGCTTTTTTTTTTTCTTTTTTTTTTCCCCAACACATTTATATATGGTTTTGAATATTATACATGCAAAGGTCAATTCATTATCTTAAGTCAAGACTAGTAGTTTCAATGATACACTACCTATTTATCTAAATCCCTATTAAAATCATATTCCTTCTACTAGAAAATTTGACTTTGAAAAATCCATAGTTAAAGCAGCTATCTGAATCATATAACAAGACTGAATTACACCAGGAGGTATTGACTGATATATCTGATAATGTAATAAAGATGCCAATCATGACAAAACTTGTTAGTTTGAAAATATGGCAAAGAATCATTTTACCGGAAAGCTGGCTAATGAAAAATATTGCTTATGGAATGATGAGATCTATCAAGTAGATTTATAGCATACAACATTTATCAGCTCTGAAATATTTCAAAAAGATTTGAAGACTTATGCAATAAGCAATATGACTATTTTCTCCGCAGTACAATTAACACATTAAAAAGAAGGGTAAGATCTGACAACCAGCCTGAACAGTAAAGGGCTTTCTATGTAGTAAAACTCTTAAGCAGAGGACGCTGCTTCTTGAGCTTATACAGGCACAGTCACGGCTGGACCACCACCTGGATGTTTTGCAAGCTCCACTATTCAAAGAGATACTGCTTGTGGGGGATTAAAGGCTGTGAATCAGATTCAGTGAATCCAAATCCCAGCAGAAGTTTGGCAGAGGACTGAATCAGTTCCTGGAATGCCAGCATTAATGGCTGAGGGCCAGACACTAATTCTGGATGCACGGCACGTGTCGCCTCCTATCTCGATTAAGCCACGTCTCTGACTTGCACACACAGCACTTAACAGCAGATTTTCTAAGGCATATGCTGATCCCAGTGCCATATGTCTTAGTTAAAAATCTGGTCCATAAGGTAGGACCATTTCTTTTCTTTTTTTCTTCAGTTATTTGATGAAGAAATAAAAACAAAAGCAACAGAAAATCATTAATGGCACTCACCCTGTTTTACTCCTCTGGGTGTTTCTTCATCTCATATTCCCCTATTTCCAAAAGATTTGATCTGTACATCCCCACAGTGAAATTAAAGTAATAGTAGAAGTAGCATAGGAAAATTATTTTCCTTTGTGGGACATGACAGGATTCTGAAAACTCAAGTATTTACTCTTCAGGCAAATTTTGCAGAGTTGTAAAACAACATGTGAACTGCAGGGTAGAGAGAAATAAGAGAGTCAGCATAGCAAAACTCGATTAGGAAGTTTGATTTGATTATCTGTTCCTTATTTGCATCACACTGCTGTTTCACTTGGAGGTACCTGACTGGAATACTTTCACTGCAATCTGAGTATGGAAACTGAAGCTATCGGCAGAATACCAGACAGCAGGAAGCACAGCATTTTATATTGAAACATTCTAGCATGAGAATTGTCGCTTTGGAAATTATACTCCAAACATGTTCCTGCTTCATTTTGCCTCTTGATTTAGATGGAAGATGTCCAGAAAAAAAATGTGGTTGAGCTTGAAGATGAGAAATGGGAGATTGAGGAGCTGAAAGGTAGAATATAAGTGGATTGATGCGGTGTCTTAATGTACTGGCATTAAACTAGACAAACTTGATGGTGAATTTAGCCAGATTAAGGAGAATAAGAATCAATCAGTTTCTGATGGCTCTAAAAGTCACCATAAAAGAGAAGATGGTTGTGTATTTATTGTCAAAGAGCTACACAGAAGACCCTCTTGTGCAGTAATAATTAAAAAGGCTCAGCTAGAGAGGTTCGCTTGAAAAAGAAGAAGAAAAAAAAAACAACTGACCTTTCTTTTCTTAGAGTAAAGCCCATTAGAGGAATGATTGATTTTGTGCTTCACTTTTTTCTTTTTCTCTTCTTTTCTTTACTAATTCTCTAAGTTACATGAAGCGCCTCAGTTTATTTTTAGCCACTTAGTCCAAATTGGGGAGGGGTAATTGTGAAGCTAATTTAAAAGTCTCACTGTATTGAATTTCACTTTCCGTGAACTACTTTTAACCTTCACATTCTGGAAGGACAGGCATCAGAAATTACAGTGCTTTTAAGTGTTTTCTAAATGAAAAGAAGAATCAAATTTTAAAATCATATCCCTATTTCTCTGATGTATAGTCATCAGACAGGAATTAACAGTTACAAGAAGGCACTCTCGTACTTCTCAAATGTTGTGACAAAGAATGCTCTTTACAGTCTTGACTTTACATAAGCCTCTCTTTCACACTGGAATCATATATAATGTAGATGAGATTGGTAAGGCAAGAAATCTTAATTTATTTATTGTACAAGTGTAATTCTAGCCACCTCCTGTTTTCATTATACCAATCTAATGCCAGCCATTTCCTGTTTTCATTAGACCATTGTAATGCTAGGCTCCTACTGTTCTCATTAGTGCAGGACTGTGTAATGGCAACCACCTCATGTTTTCATTATAACAAAACTGTATGGTGCCAGCTGCCACTTATTTTACTTTACAGAATAGCATTTGAATGTAATCCATACTCTTTCCAAAATATGCATAGAAATGCCAAGGACCTTTGATGCCTAAGCCCCCTCAGACAATGCTGGGAAACACCCTTCCTATTTTGCCACTAGAAGAATGGAAGAGGAATTACACAGAATATACAGAAAAATCATTAAAGGCTGGGGAAGTGTTAAACTGTTGTGGAAAAAGTTTAAATTCTAGTAACTGTATTTCTGATCCATAATCTATCTGGGCTTCCAAAAGATATAATGATGGTTGTAGTATTTTTTTGGTCTGGAGTGTGCTTTTAGGGAAATCAAAGTTAAATTCCAGCTCCAGTACATATTACCTTCCTATGTAGGTAACATATCTACCTACCTACCTAGATAATTTACTGTAACCTGTAAATTTTCAGTCTTCTTAATGGAGCTGTGACTACTGAGGAGATAGTAAGATTTTCTCTGTCCAAAAGATTGGATTATTTAGATTTGCTTTGTTTTTATCAACCCTTTGAAAAAGGAATAATTTCACTACTCGCAATTAGTGATTTAAAAGAATCTGTGACTCCTTCTTCAGGTACGATTGGAATGAAATTAAACAGTACTAAGAACAGCCTGATGGTGAGAAGATTTTGCACTGGGGGAAAGTCTTAAAAGCATAACTTTTCTGAAAGTTGGAAGGATTCATTTACAAAAGTTCAGTTAAATTGTGGATGTACTGCAAATGAATGTGACTATTTTACCTTTTGCAATAGGTACTACAGTAGTAATAATAAGTAGAAAATAAACAAACAAAAAGCACTATCATGCTGAAAGGAATACAGCTATGAGATACTGTGAAAATATTTTCAATTCACTAAAAGTTTGTAATTTAAATGCTTAGTTTTTTGCTGATATTGTATTTATATGCATGAATATCCAAAATAAACCCATTATTATTGCTCTGTAAAGTTTATGTCACTACTATGTAGATGTTCTGCAATTCCACTGAGATTAAATATCTGCTTTATATGGGGAGTTCCAGCCTCAGGTCTCTAATGTACGAATTTGCAGTGTTTTAGTCATGAGGAGAACCAACACGTCTGTTGGTATGCACACTTCTGCTGCTTCTGTTCTAAAGCCCCGGGAGCTTGAAGGACTTGCCATCAGGATCAGAAAAAGCACCGCAACAAAAGCCCATGTCTGTACCTGACCAAAATGATCAGTTCTGCAGAGTGACTTTGGTTTTAATTATTCATGTGATTCCAGCTTGTCATGTTTTATCTGTTGTAAGTTTTAATGATTTATAGCTTCTCTATAGCTTGTGAGAAGGTGAAAGCTCTATGGGCAGGTACCACAAAAATAAAATGTCACTGTTATTATAAATATTGGTACTTATATTCACTTATTTGAAAGAAAACAGCACCTCAGAAGTACTTTTTTCCTGCTTCTTTAGTCTTGATGTAAAAATTGTGGTTTCATAAGAAGAAAAGTGTTCTTTGTCATTCTCAGATTACTGTACTATTCACATCACTAAATAGAATAATTGACAGATGTGTGTAAGTTTTGTTAAAATGATTAAAAGCTCTGGAAATCATAACCTGTCAGTGTTCTCTGGGAAACAAAGCCCTTTCCATCTGTTGGGGGACTCTGCAGATGAAAGTAAAGAGTCACCTGCAAAATGACAGCTGTCACCCATAGGATTTGAGCCTTGAAGGAAGTGCAAAAATATATGCAAAAACTCTATCAAAAAATATCATTAATTTGTTTCTATTTTGATCATCTCATTGTGAGCAGGAAGTAATAGCTTGTAATTTGTCTGTGATCTCTAGTGTCTGAATTAGGTCCAACTCAATAGGAAGACAGTTATTTTAAGTGATATTACAGTTTGATAAGGCACTATATGTCTATGTATATCTTCTCATGTTCTCTGTCACAGTCTTCACAATGAATAAAATTTTATGAGAATGGTAGTATGTGATAGCAGTACATTTTAAAATTACTACTTCTGAACTGTGATAGCCCAATAAAACTTCAGTTAGGGGATGGAACTGAGGGAAGTCAAGGTTTCGGTATGCCTTTGATTTACCTATGAATACAGTGCATCTATGCACTCTAACCCCTCAATACTTGTTTTAAGAAAGCTAAATGACTTTTCACTTCTTTTCCCATATCATTGCTTTCCCTTTCTGACACATTATCTGAGGTAAGGCAGGTGGAATCATACCATTTTCTGTGAAATAAAATGCAAATTTTGTTATGCAAATGGATCATTAAGAACTGAATTAAATTGAGCAGTGGTGGTAAATCAGCAATTATATTGTTGTTGTTTTTTTGTTTTGCTTTATGTTTTATAGCATGATTCCAGCTCAAATAAAATAGAACGAGACTACAACACATGTTCTGGATGGTAATATAAGTCACTACTAGAAGAGAAATCCTAGGGATGATGATGTGCTTTACTGAATTTGGTATGCGTTTCACCATCACTTTGATATAGTCTTTAAAGCTAAGGATGCTGAGCAAAGTACTTTGAGTCAGCTGGTAACACAGTGTATTAATTACATCTCATAATAACTTCAATTTTTACATAATTGTTGCACATTTGTGCATGTTAAGCAAATAAAATCCTCAGCCTGGACTGGTGATTGTGATTAGTATTTATGTTGCAGTTAAAAATGAGCTTGCTTTCAGCTTCACCGATGTTGAAGACTTTCTGGATTATGTATAAAATTAAACAAAAACAGTAATTAAAGAAATTCCCAAACTGAGCAAACAGGGTTCTTCAAATACAATTCTAACTGGCTGTAAAATGCATTATGTGCTAGCCAATACGTTCACTGAGCAAGGATTGGTCTTCCTCCAGACCACCCTTCAAGGCTTGGAAATGTGGACTAGCATTTTCTAGTATGCCTTACAAATACCCAGGATGAAGGAAATAAAGAAAGTAAATGAGGAGAGCTGGCATCCACTTTCAAGAAGCTATGTTATTCAGGATTTGGCTGCAGCACCTGGTAGCTCCTCACAGTTGAATGTTGTCATTGCCCATAGACATTTGAATTTCTTCCAGGAAGGAGGTAATAGAAACAACTCCTTAAACTAGAGAACTACTGGTTATCAGTAGAGCTGTCTCAGTTTTACATTCTTGATCTCACATTAAGTTTGGCAAACTACCAGGAAAGCTCTTCAAAGAACAGAGCTTGATTCATTCAAACGTCCTGCAATTGTTCTTACTGCTCCCACTGTTGCAGTAATATGGCATTTTCCCTGGGCTGAGACAAGAACAAATAGGAAATGTGAGTCTGTTCAAAATATCTTACTGTTTTTCCTTCTCTGTCATGATTTCTGCCTTCAACCACAACTTTTGAATTTGAAGTGGTTTTAAGTTTTAGCGGTCCAAAGTTTATTGATAAGTTTTGAAGAAGTATTTTTTATGAAGTGGATTGATTCAGAAATTATTCTACTGAATGTTCTAAACATCACATTACTGTTCATAGCTGGGTTTCTAGAAGCAGATGGCACTAAAGAAACCCAGAGTTTGTCTGGACAGGGCATTTATTCTGAAGTCTTTTGCTACCACATAATTTGAATTGAGGCAAAACCTCAATGTTTTTAAAAAGTTTATCTTACAGCCAAAATTAAGGCTCATGAACAGTTAATGTTTTCTTTTCTAAATCTCTTATAATGGTATATTAATGTTGTCAAAATATCTTCACATGTATTATTTTCTGCTATATTTAGTATATTCACTTGATGTTACACAAATTATTATTAAATAATATAGCAATGGCTCTCATTCATTTTGTTCTTCATCTAGAATGACGCACAAGGACATAAAAAAATCATACCTATGGCGTGAAGTGTAGGAAGATAAAGAATACTAAGAGTGAATATAATTTGTCATATGGTTTGAGACAGATGCTAAAAATGGACTGGTAATTAAATACAAATTTATGATCCATAGTATAGTTGGAAGATATTAAGTAGTTATTCAGAATATACGTCTGCTGCTTAATTTCTTATTTTCATTTAAAAATGCTAAAATTATCTATTTTTTCTACAATAGCTGCATGTTTAATTGTTACAGAAATAGCCTGATTTAGAGCTGGCAAGTTTAAGAACTGTGACATTCCTTTTAAAAGGATCTCCCATTGAACTCAAAAGTGTGAATGAAGAACTTGTCCATAAAAAGATAAGTGCTTTAACTGGAAAATAAAAATATGCTTTAATATTTTAGCAACTATAACATGATCAAGTTTTAAAACAATTTGAATTTTAAAAAATAAATGGAGATTTTGTCTGCAAGTACTATTCTTAGTTTTTAATTATATAGAATGGTGTGTGAATTCTTTACTGAGATAAATTTGCAATATAAAGTATTCAAAAGGACGTCATGTGCTTATATAGCATGTAGCATCAAAAACATGTATCTTTTAAAATGGTTAAAAATAAGATGCATAGAACATCTTACTAGAGACAGTAATAACATAAATACATAAACGTTATTTTCTGGTGCTCAGAGATATATTGTATTTCCACTTTAATTTTTATGCCAGCCCAGTAACTCATTTTTTATCATTCTCAAATCAATCCAATAAAAAGAGTTCTGCATGTGATTGCCCCTGAAATGATAGAAAATTTGCAGCTATTACAAAATGTAATTGCAGATTTGTTAAACAGTATTTCTTATTTAGAAACATATTACAAATGTTTTTTATGAACTGCATGAGCAATCAAGTGCTTTATTGCAGAAGCTCAAATGGTGGTTTTAACTTGGAAAAAGTTGAGGATTACTGACTTCCTGATCCTCTAGTTCTCTGACAGCAGTTCAGTAAGTTACATTAATAAGAATTTCATGAACTTCAAAGCATTAAATACAAAATATTTTCAGATATGGAATTTTAATTATTCAATTTACCAGCAAGTCAAAATCTAAATCTGTTATTCAATAGTCTGTGCTTCAAGCCATGTTCACATTCTTGCATTCTTGCAGAATGGACATTTTTAATTACTGCCCAAATAAAATCTCTAATCCAAAGGATCTAAGGGAAGAATCCCTAAATTAAGGAAAAATATTATCATTATTTATTTATTTATTATCCATCCATCCATTCATTCATTATTAAGGAATCAGTCTCCCAGAGACTGGGAGAAAAGTACTTCTTCAAAACTTGAAAAGAAGGTTTTTGTGAGCCAGGCATTATCAGGAACCATTAGCAATAAATAAACAAAGATAGTCTGCTCTCTTCCCTGAATCATAACATATGCATTATAGAACATACATCTCAGAAATGTTTAAGAAGGCTCATTAATTCTCTGATTCATTTCTGCATGTACTACTGGTACTTAGGTGACATTTCACAAATCAAGCTATACATACAGCAGAGAGACACCCCTTGTTTCCATTGAAGAAATATAATTTTTAGGGAAACATTATTAACTGAAAGAATAAGCTTTCAGCTGCTTTTATGACTTAAGACTCAGTAAGGGATAAAGACAGGGCATTTATCCCATGAGTGAACATCCTGAAGCAGTTATATGTGGCTGGCTTACAGGAGATCTAAGAATCTTTGTTTGACAGTCTGGCTACCTTCCAAATGAGAAATCAATGACTCTGTATTGTGGGTAAAGAAAAGCCAGGATGGTTTATGACTTGTTCTGCATATACTGTGGATCCAGCCAAGCTCTGAATTACACGCTGTTGAAGACATCAAGACAGCAACATCCCATGTCCAATAATGCCTTCAGCAGCATAAGATACATTCTGGAAGGACTCTGCACAAACAGTGGCTTCCTAGATTTTGGAATTCAGCCTGTAGAATGACAAATATATGTAGCAGGAAAAAAAAAAGGAAGGAAATAATAGGGGTTTTGTGTGGTTGGGTAGCCAGCTAATTAGATGCAGGCTGGTTTTGTTTGGGGCAAGGGGCTTGCAGAAAACATGCAATGGCTAGAAGGTAATCTTACGTGCAGGACTAGCACATATCTTCATAAAACCTGTTGTATTCTGAACAATCTAAAATGTGATTTAGATATGAAAAGGAATGCCTACATACTTAGTTATTAATAACAAAATAAAAATAATGGTATTCAAGTGTAGATGCTTTACATTATTTGGGATATCACTGTTACATTACACAGGAGCAAAAAAAAAGAGCCACACTATCTGAGGAATTAACGAGGTTCAAACACAGCATTTCTCTTTTCTTTCAAAAAATAAAAATAAAAACGGTTAACCGTGTTAAATTATAACTTCAATCAACTGGACGTAGGACTTAGTTGTATTTTCTCAGCATTTTTCATGTTGTTTATAGCAAAATGAAATAAATTACTTTTCTCTACAGGTCCATAAGAAAGATATATTAAAAAAAAAAAAAAAAAAAAAAAAAAGTAAAGCTTACATTCTTTAGATTATTCTATCTGCTTGTATATTTGTATATTCAGGAAGTACTTTTAACTTTCTTGGTGGGCTGATAGCCTTTGAAAACTTCTATCCTTATTTTAGAATGCTTTTGGTGAATTCAAACCAGTGTACTGAACCAAACTATCCTTTACTCAGCTCCATATACCTGTGAGCAAATAACAGCCTGTTGGGATTCAGCACATCAGCTGCTTAAAAGATAAACCTACCCAGCTTGATGAAAACTCTTCACCAGCTTCCTGTTGAGAGAAAACAGTTACACATTTCTAATAAATGAAGCAGGAACTGTCATTTTTTTGGCAAACTGATAACTAGCTGTAACAGCCGCAATGCCACAAGTTGCTTTTCCAAAGTAATTACCATCAGGCTCCCTGTGGTATCCAGTGTTTAACACATTTTTTTCTGTGTTAATGAATGCAAAAGCAGGAAACACAACTATTAGTAATTACTTTTTATTCGTAGTCCTCATTTTCCAGATAGGTCACATTAAACACAGCCATTGAACAATAGCGGTTGAAATAATTAATACAATGTATGCTGCTTTTGTTTGTGGATTTTTTTGTTTGTTTGCTTTTACTTGTTTGTTTGTTTGCTTGTTTCTGTTTGTTTTATTTTTAGTGTGTATGTGTCATTCACTAGTCATTGGTGCAACTCTGAGCCATATGGGGAGACAGGGACTGATAGATGCAAATGCCAACCTGTAGCACTACTGGGCCAGAGAAGTCAAAATCTTAATCAAGTTTCACTCAGCTACACTTCAATAAATCTTGATAGCCAAAACTCCCACTTCAATTAATGGAACAATAATCACCGCCTAATCTCAAAATAAAGTAATTAAATAATAATGAATGGGTGCACATTATGCTTGGTTTCAGACTTCTTTTTGACCTAAGCAATTTCCCTTCTGTTAGGCAACAAGGAGTTGAAAGTTTGTTTGAATGATGTACCCTGCTCCATGTGAGCAATTTTTGACTTCTGGATACGGCTTGGACTTCAAAGCCTAATAACTCAAGTGGCAAATCATAGTTAAGAAGACTCTCTTTCCTGATAAGTATGCCAGGAAAGAAGAGGAGGAAAGAAAAGATCTGATTTAGAGTCCTGATTTGATTGACCAGTCTTTTAAGGAACTTTCCGTTGTTCGATTTCATTAATCTAAAAAATAAAAATAATAAACAAAATAAAACAGAATGCCTTATGTTCTATTCACAGTGTACAGTACAGTTTTATTAGTTTTTTAACTTGCTTTCCCTTAGCTCAATCATTCTCTCTATTGTCATGTGACAGATATTTTATTTCAGTTTTATAAGACATATACATAAGGAATGAGAGAAAAAAATCAGCTTCATCTTCCATTGCTGTCTCTTTCTCCAGTGGTGATTGCAAAGATACCAAAGAGAGAAAAAATATTCTAATTCTTTTGTTTGTGGTACTTCAGATGACACTTCCTTCACACATAATCATATTCATTTTGACTCAAACAGCAAAACTCACATTGTATATGCTCTGCTTGTTTGTTGATACATTATGTATCAATTCTAAATTATGAAACAGATTTTTTAACCAGGGATATGCTTACTGGAAGCAGTATGCTAAAAATCTACAACACAAGGCAGTTGTCGGCCAAATTAAATAAAAGTAAGATTTCCTAAACTCTTCCATGAAGCTGTGAGTCATGAATTCTGAATTACCTCAGTGGTAAATAAATAATCACTACTAAATACAGATAATGTGTTAAACAACTAAAGCTAGTAAATCACTAGTGACAGAGAGCCTTAAGGTAAATTCCTCTTACATTGGCACAGCCCTTTCTCAGAATATTGTGGTTTTATGTCTTCAGACATATACAATGAATTGTACAATCGGTTACTCAGTGTTAAAATCATTTATAAAATACACAAATCTCCATCACTTGACTGCATTTACATACTGGCTTAGATTTTGCTGAATAATGGATCTCACTGGCAGAGCTAAAGACTTGGTGCGCAGACACTGAAGTGATGAGCACCACAGAAATACGTATAAAAGACTGTTCAAACAATAAGAAATCCTCTCCACTACGGAATTTTAAGCTATCAAGCTATCAAGCAAAATCAATCTTGGGTCTTCTGGCCAAAAAGAAAGAAATATATATAACACAGACAACACCACATTTTAGTTACATAAATTGTCCAAAACATGGAGAGTAGCTTGATAAAACATGTACAAGATCATTTGCTTACATGTATTCATAGACTTTTTTTAACAGCAGGAGCTACGAGCAAACTGGAATGGGTGTTTCCAACAACCAAAGACAATTAATTGTAGGACTGACTAAGTGAAATCACCCTTTAATGGTAATACCAACACAAAAAAAGAAAGTTGGATGAATATTATTCCTTGAATTGATGAAAAGTATGGCTTTGTGATATTTGAGGTTGTGAAACAGAATTAAATAAAATCTTTTATATATGTTTTTATAGTAGAGCTTTTGTTTAATTTAACCAGGTGCTGTTTTCAAACAATGTGCTGTAGTTTTATGTCCAACACAGTATCTGAAGCATACAGGGGACAGATCCTGAGCTAAACATTTTTTTTTCTTGTTCTGAACCACATTCGTTCTGAATGTGGTCGATTTTTTTAAACTTTCATCTGAAGGCAATTTTGAATTTTTCAAATGCAATAGAAATACCCTTAGAAAACACAATTAAAAAGTTGAAGCTCTCCCAAATTATTCTGCAAATATTTTTCAGAACAAATGAAAACAAAACCAGAAACAATCCCCCAAAATATACATTATATAATTAGAACTGCAGGATGCAATTGCACAGTCTAAAGAAACGGAGAAAATACTGCTATGCCTTGACAAGTTTTGGCACTGACATACGTTTCAGATCTCTCAGCTAAATATCAAAACTTTGAAAAGGGTGACATTTCTTAAGAAGTCAATCAAATATCCTGCACTAAACAGGCTGGCTACACATATTTGGGGAAAACAAAATAAAACAAATCAAAATAAATAAGAAGGTTCCAGGTGTTGGTTCAAGAGTAATTTTTGTTAATAAACATGAGTTTGCAATAGAAGCTTCTACAAGGACTTGCACAAAACCATGACTGATGGATATATTTGTAGGCCATTCAGTTAGCTCCACTCAAACACATTTTGAACAGATTATGTACTGCAGTACTTCGTAGACCATACATTAAACAAGAGACTTTGCTCTGAGCCACTGCTTCCCAAAATCCATGGGGAAAAGGAAGCAGAAAAAAACAAAACTCATAGAGTTCGACAGCTACCGAGGCAACACTTGCCATTTACAATATAAGCCCAAATATTTTTGCAACACAACTATATATTAATTTAATAAAATACACAATATAGCTCTTATACACTCAACAATTTGGCTCATATGCACTGAATCTGCAATAAATCAATAAAAATATGTCATTTGATGTAAACACACTGAATCTTCTTACATTTGCACATTTATATGATCGTGTGATTTGTGTGGATGTCTAAGACATTTTCACTTTCCTGAGCTATTTTAGTGTCCACAAATGAATTAAAAAGTGTTAAGAACATTAATTTATTTTGTGTATTAGCCTGAAAGGTAACTTTTTAAAAGATATTTTTCTCCTCTTTTTTTAACTTACTACTAACTATTTATAGTTTTGTTGGACACTAAAATGCTAAATAGATACTACTTTTTTTTCTTCTTCTTCAAGTGAATTAGCTGATGTGTGTGCAGGACAAGATGGACTATATCATTTTACATTTAATCTTAATATGATATGAAGTGTTTTACTGATGATCAGGATATGTCTGGTTGAAAAATGATCTGGAATGGTGTTGTTTTTGTTTTCTTGTTCTTTTTTTTTTTTTTTTCTTTCCTCTCTTATTTGTGGCAGATAACTTTGTACATAAATGTTTACCACAAATGAATGTTAATGTTTGGTGTCGCTTGGACTACTACAAGAACTCTTTTAGGACTTTCTGTAGAAGCCTGTGGTGACTGCTGGCAATCCACCACAGAATAGAAATATTCAACCCTGTTTTTCTTGGGGTTTGTACGTAAACAGTAAAGTCAGCATCAGCTATTGAGGACAGTCTTAAAGTATCAGACGTATTTCCATTCCACCTTTCTCACACCTTCCTATCAGATTGTCAAAATGGCACCGTCTTTCCTTTATTCATATAGTTCTTTGTGTACTTGACTCTGTCCTAATGAAAGTTTGGTCAAAATGAAACCAGTGTTATCTGTCAAAAAGAAAGAGCAGTGAAAAGAACATACTTGTGGGCACTTCAGATGTTCACTAAAAGCCTTAAAGCAGCATTGGTCTTCCTTCATTCCTGTAAATCTGTTACAACCAGGGGATTTTATTTTTTTTTTTAATTAGTTTTAATCAGCAGAAGAGGAATGTAACTGCCAGCCTGTCCTTATTTTCCCCCTCACTTTCTGATGGCCACAGGGTCATTTCCCCGACAGTCCTGCAAGAGCTTGTCTATTTCTCTCACAACTTCCTCGGCATCCACCGACTCCCTGCCTAGATCCCGGGCTGAACGGTCTAACTGTTCCAGAACAGAGTCCATCTCACTCGAGTCTCGGCTCACTCGGGAATGCACATCTGCAAAGGCCCTAGCCATCTGATCTGATGTAATGAAGGGAGCGTCTTTTGACTGTTTACTAGGCGATAGATACTGACTGTCAGTTGACAAGTACTGGCTGTTTGGTTCAGCCAAGGCTCCTGATTTCACTTCACAACCATCCAGAGGTCCTTTTGTTGAGGTGCAAGGCTCAATGCATGTCTTGGTTGGGCTGCTCGATGCTGAGGGAACCTCCTGAAGCAGAGGACTCAGGGCACGTTTGGCTTTTAAATAAGGTTTAACATTGGCAATGAGAATAGTGTGCTCTCTCTTGTCTTTCCCAAATGTACAAAAAGTCTTTTTCCCAGTGGGATTCACAGTTTCGTAAGTCTCAGTCTCAACATTAGCTTCAACTGTGGGTACAAAGAGATTTGTGCGATAATCTGCATTCTCAGCCTGGCTGGCTGCAGGGAACTGTGGCATCCAACATCTGTCAGAATGACCAAGCACTCTGCATTCATCTGTGCAGTTAACACATTCTTCTTGTTCTGTAAAACAAAGGAGAAAGAGAAAAACTCTAGTTATAAGTGGATTTCTTTAATGAAGTATCTATGATCAACTTGTGATGGACTTACTTGACATCTGGTGTTTTAACTACGGAGAAAAAGAAAAGCTATAATTAAAATATTTCAGAAGGACGGCATAGATCTACTAGTTGAGACATTAGATTTATTTAATGCTATTCTCTATGTATTAAAGAATTCACACAGCCCAGTGGAAGTAAAAAGGGGTCATTAGAGAATCATTCTCAGAAGAACTGAGCTTCAGCTGTAAACTAATCTGCTGTAGAAATCTGTTAGGCTTTGTTCTGTAAAACTCATCCTAGAAAATAGTGAGCAGTACTTAAAGAACTCAAAAGGCATTATCAGGATTAATTTTTCAAATCAAATAACTGAGCAATGACTGCCTTTCTGGAAATACAAACACTTCACAAGAATCAGCAAGCTGGCTTTTCATTCTTGTCACCTCCATTTCTTTTGTAATTGTTATGTTGTATGACAGTCACGAAATAAAAAGGTTTTCTTAAAAAGCCTACTTTTCCTGCTGAGAACAGAGAACTAGAATTTTCCATCAGAATGAATTAAATATAAGCTTGTCAAAAAGCGCATATTGCAATTTTATTAGACATGACTATGGATCATGTAATCAGCTTTACCATTTTTGTTTTGGTGCAATAACTGAAAATGGATTTGCTCAATACATACGATTTGGAAGAATGACAAATTATGACATACTATTTGAAATGATAATGATTGCAGGATTTCTATATTCTTATTTCTTTCAAAGAATACAGTTAAATATATATATATATTAATTCACTACATTCCTAGAACATAAATTTTAATACTTCCCATCCTACAAAGCTTTAAAAACCTTAGTTTGACTGCATTTTTGAAGTAACAGAATATGTTTGGACCACTACTCACCATTTTGAAATTGTATACATGACCTTAACTCAATTTCAGGAAGCAGGAAAATTCCAGAAATGTGCTTTAAACAAGGATTTTGTGAAGGTTGCTTGTTTTTGTTTTGTTTTCTTTTCTTTTGTTCTCAAGAATGACAGCTATGATGCAAATTACCTTCTCTTCTTTTTTTATTTTTTCGATACTCTCCAATCAATCATGACCCCATAAATCCTTTTAGTATCTCTGGGTTTTGATCAGCCACGCATTGCTATTAAGTATTTTGATCAACAGAGTGGACATATCGGTTTCAAATTTGATTTGAGGAATTCAGTACATACAAAAAGCCTTAAATTCCAGTTGGATTTTAAATTAAAAAATAAAATAAAATAAAATAAAATAAAATATTAAAAAAACAGTAAAACCTGTAAATATGTATGCGTATGTGTATATGTCAGCATTATTTTTACACATTTGCAAAGACATCCACAACAGGTCTTTACAAAAGCTGAACAAACTTCTTGACCTGATGATAGGACAAATTCTAACGGGTCATAATCTTTCCATATTAGAAAATAACCCCCCTGTAATCTCATGATGTCTATAAATAACCACTAGATTCATGGACAGCTGCACTGCATAAACCTGACATAGAAGAATCATTACTTTTGTGAGTATCCAATAATGTAAATAAATTTGTTCACATTTATAAAAAGACGTGAATACAATATGGTTTAAACTTACTCAAAATTGTCTTACATCACAATGATCAGTTGAATTGGAGTGAGATAATTCATAGAATCATAGAATCATAGATTGGTTTGGGTCTTAAGGGAAAAATCTTGAAGGAAAGGACCTTTAAGATCACCTAGTTCCAAACGCCCTGCTATAGGCAAGGACACCACCCTCTAGAACAGGTTGCTCAAAGCCCCATCCAGCCTGGCCTTGAATGCTTACAAGTGGGGGACATCCACTGCCAATCTGGGCAACCTGTTCCAGTGTCTCACCACCTTCACAGTAAATAATTTCTTCCTAATATCTAGTCTAATAAATAAAATAAATACAACAACAATAATGATAATAATAATAAATTTTAAAAAAGAAGAATCAATTCAATTTGGTTTTCACTTTTGTTTCATTGTGTTTTGTTTTGTTTTGCTTTGGTTTATTTTATGGGCTTGTCTGGTTTTAAATCTAACCTATTTAGTTACTTATGATAAGAAAATGATACGTTACTCAAAATTTACTTAGATCTGTGAATTTTTAATACAGTTCTTAAAGAATTTTCTAATTCTGTATAAATACTTCCTTCCTTCCTTCCTTAAATCTAAGAATGGTAAGACTTTTAGAAAAGAAATAACAAAAGCAAGAGAGAATGAAGTACAGTTAGAGAAGGATACAGAGTGATTTTTGAGGAAAAGAATATAACATGCATGCTTTAAAGATAAAATTTGTAGGGGATCTCCAAGGATAAGCAACTTCATGCTGATTTTAGCGTACAATACAAGCTGAAGTAGTCATAATGAAAAGCAAGATGAAAATACATTCCCAGCCCTAACACTGTAATACACTGACAGAACTAGGAAAAGTTCTGATTTTGCTTCACTCGAATAAGATGAAATTGGCACTCATGCCTGCAGGCACAACAAATACAGGACAATTGCTTAATGAAAAATGTAGTTATAAATTTCATACATATAAAGGACAACGTAGACACCTCATTCCAACCATTAGTTCACCTCCACTAAGATTTTGGATCTTGTTTTCTAGAGCTTCCACAGCTTCAAACAGCTGCTACATTTCAAACAAATCAAATCACAATATTTTAAATGGGATATATAGAGCAAAAATACTAGAAAAGAAGGTTTCAAATTATCAAGTTTTAACAGGGAATGGGCAATAGATAATAAAAGGTAAAGATTGGTTAGGTTGTATTATGCATAGAAATCCAACAGAAATAAACAAACAAACAAACAAACAAACAAAAAAACAACAACAACAACAAAAAAAAGTAAGTGCTCCAAGGCCAATGCAAACCAAGACCTTCCTATAATAATTCTGAAATTTTAGATTTTGCAGATATTTTCTCTAAATTGTTTCTGCTATTTTTTCTCTTTGTCTGAATACTAGAGAATGGATTTGTGGTAAATATAGCCTCTGGCATTAAAAGTGGGTCTAGATAGTAGTGAGAAGTAATAACTGCTTCATTTAAGATTTTGTCTAACCTACATCTAAAATTACTTTACTCTTACATGGAATGCACTACAATGCTGAGTAAAATTTTTGGTTCTTTTAAAGGATTCTCTAGGAAATTAATTTATTTTTGCTAGCTAACTGTATTATTTTGCAAATTTATCTGCATTTTGCATCATTTTTTAATATATGTAATTTCAATTCCTTTAAAAAAAATAATAAAAAAAAGATGATGCATTTGTTAGCAGTTGTTAAATGCTCTGTAGTGCATAATCAATGAACAAAGATTTCTCCCTATCACTTTGCTCTCTTTTAAATTATTTCATGAAAGCAGAAATAATCTTTTTCCTTTATATTTCGCAGAAAACAAATAAATACATAAATAGAATGTAGTACTGTCTGTAAAACATAATAATCATATTTAATGCATTGAGAGTTCACAGTTTTTACAGCCCTTTAGCCACTTAAAATTATCATATATTCATATATAGTATCTCCTATTTTATTACTATTTATATTATAAAGTAGTATTTATATTTATATTTATATTTATATTTATATTTATATTTATATTTATATTTATATTTATAAAGTAGTATCTCCTATTTTATTACTTTGGCCCATGACATCAGAGGCTAATGTCAGTTGATGGTATGGCAATAGAGGTTGATCTCCCTGCCACTATTTCATTGCATTTTGTTGCTGTGTGACAGATGGCAGCAGAGAGGCACTCTGACAAAATGATGTCTGACATGAATGTGCATATGAGACAAAGGGATGTTATTGAACTACATGCAGAAAAAGCTACTCCAATTGATATCATCGATGTTTGCTGAATGGTTACAGAGATCAAGGAGCAAGTATAAGCACAGTGAGATGGTAGGTGGTACATTCCAGCAGAGGTGACAGTGACACGGAAGACAAACCAGATTCCGGATGGTCGTACACATTTTTATGATCATGGCATTCAGTCTCTTGTTCATCACTGGTGAAAATGCATAGCTAAGGGTAGTGTCTGCATTGAAAAATAGTGTTTTGCAGCTTCAGGTTTGCTCTTTCAGACAGTGTTATTGTATTCTTCATATCTGTTGTAGTTTCCATGGAAATAAATAGGAGGCATTACTTTCAAAGCAACCTATATACATATAAAATGCAGAGCTGAACAACTTATGTAATAAGAGATTCATTTTTCTACTCATTTTAAAACCTGGCTGTACTGTGCTAATAAAATTATTCCCCAAACTGAGACTGAAATGAGCAAACCTGAGATGAAAGATGGAGACCAGAGAAGTTCTCAGCCACTGGAAATGCAGTAACTACACTAGGTACTTAGTAGTGTGCCAAAAACTATGCTTTGAGGTTTTCAAAACTGATTTGTTTAATTTTGTCACTGAGTTACGTTCTATGATTTGAATTTATTACTTCATGTGTGCACACATACGCTGAATATGAGGATAACTTACAGTATTTACAGTATTCATTGGCATCAGTAAAAATACAAATTTCACTGGCAATCTCTTTAAGTAGAAGAGATATATAACATATAGCACATATATCATGTATATTGCATGTCACATCTTCTTTTCCCTTCTCACTTCCTGCATTTGCTACAGCAGGATTACATTCATACTCATAGTACTGACTAACTTTCCATTTCCGATCCTTGGACACCTTAGCAGTGAGAGAATTAAATATGAAGCCAAAAAAAGAAGGCAGTTTTGTGAAGAAAAATATCCTGATTGACCTTGAAGTAAAAACCACCTATTCATGGCAGGTTCACGAGCTTCTGTATTCTAGTTTTGAAAATCTGCATCTTTCACTTCACTTTTTTTGCATCACGCTGTGGGAAATGGATTTCAAATATTGATTATCATACATTATAAGCCACTCATCTCACTATTAGCTTGTAATTTTGCCTGCTACATACAACAGAGAAACAGAGAACAGTGAGAAAAATAGAGCAGGCCCACTTAGTACTAGCAGTAAAAACTACAAATATGAAATGAACTATCACCACCACAGGCCAAATTAGTGTTTGTGAGAAAACTGAATAAATTTAAAGGCAAATATATAAATATATAAATATATATACATAAAATAGGTAAAACATTGCACTATCCATCAAGATGCGCTGCTAGAGCAATATGCAACATTGGTCTTTATTTCTATGATTGTCTTCCTTGAGTTGAAAATAAACCTTTAACAATGCAAGAGTGTACAATAAACAGAAGCAGCCTAGAGGTTTTCCAAACTCTCTGGAGCTCTAAGGGTAAACAGTCAGAAGTGCTTCATGCACTTCAGGGAGAACACACACAAAAATAGAGCTGCTAAATTATCTGCCATCAAAAGAAAGAAGAAAGAAGCTGTCTGGAAACAAAAGTCACCTAGATAGAAAACTTACTGTACTGAAATTTAAGATGGTTTAGGAAAAAAAATATGTTGGAAAAATATAAACTGAAATGCAAGGTATGTATTTTAGTGTAACCTATGACACGTTATGTATTTTATTCTGCCTTACTAGAGAAGTTAGTAATTAACGTCTGCATTCTGTATGAAGTTTGTTGCAAAAGATGATCTTGTTTAATTTTCTATTCTTTCCTCATAAATACTATGAATACCTTTAAATACAGGTACTGATTTCACTGTAAACATATTTTACTAATTAATTGATTAATGCTTTGGATATTTGGCTCCCTTCAATGGCTAAAACTGAGATATTGCAATTGAATTTATTAATCACATAAAATTAGCATAATGATAACAGAGAAATTTGTAATTTTTTATCGTAAGAAAAGCAAAAAACACAACAGTGACTTACTATAGCCAAACTGACTTCATAAATTAATAGTTTTCCAATTAATTTGGGCCCTAATTATTTTAATTGCACACACATACATGAAGCTGCAAAGCAAACAAGAAAAGTAAGCAATCCCTGTACATAAAACCTCAGCATATAAAAACTTCCAAGAAATATACCTCATAAGATGAAGAAAACTGTAGTCTGTATAAAAGTACACCATGTAATGCAATGAGGAATGTGAAAGTTTGAGCATAACGAAAATCAGATTTAAAATATATGTTTGCATGTATGTGTATATTACCTTCACACAAGCCTGGACATACACAAGCATATATATATATAATCATTTTCCTCCCTAAACCTGTAAATGCTTTTATCAAATTGTGTTTGAAGTGAAGCAAAGCAGACACAATTTGGGTCATAATTTATAAGATTTGACTTGGTAAATTGTCATTCATGTCCATTCTTTTCCAAGAGTTTGTTCCTCACAAAATGTAAAACAAAAGTGTACGTCTTTACAAACATATGCCCATTAGTGAAGATTAATTTAGTATTTGTATAAATAAATACATAATTAATAGTGAATATTTTGTTATGTTTGATTGACCTAGGCAATGCAAATTACTCCTCCAGACGTCTTGCTCATTTACTCCTTACCTCTCTTACAACAGGTGACACTTAGTTTTTACTATCACATTAATAACTCCTTCTAATAGATGTGATTTTTTTCCTCTTCTTTTCTGTAAATACGGAAGCTAAAAAATAATCAATAATTTTCAGGGATGGTTCACTGGAATGCCTCAATGATAACAGCTCCAAATGAAAAATACACTGGAGGACTGATCAACAAAAGTGTATATTCTTTCTGAAGCTTGTAGTTGGACACTGCTATCCACCTTCATTGCTGAAATACTCTATTATTCATTGCATTGCACAGGGGGCAGTGATTCACGTATTTACTGACCCTTGCTTTGCTTTACAAAGAAAGAGACTAATATTTGAATGCATATATACAGTTCACACTGACTTTCTATCATTTTACCCTTGATTTTGTGAATTTGTGTTCATTGTTAAAAGTATTTCCACTAAGAATTGACTCAGTAATGAAACAAGGTATATGTTCTGTAGCGCATATTTCTCTGATCTGACCACAAACATGTTATGAAGGGCTTGGAAAAGAACAGTATTTCCTTCAGGTTAGTAGAATAAAGTGTTTTGTGTATTTTAATAACTTAAAATAGACATGACCTGTATCTTCTGCACATATGTATAAACAGATGAACAATAAACAGCTCATGTCCAAAGGAGAATATAAATAACTATCCCTTTCAAAACTTCAATTTCTGTAATACACCTGAAAAGCTTTGGATTTGAGACAGACAGTTGCCTTTACTGAATAACTGTAAGGATGGTATGTAGATATTTATTAGAAGAGGAAAATAATGGGCTTCTTTGACACGTCCTAAGGACTATGGCTATATGATACTTCTGACAAGAACAATCAGCTAAAGTACTTCTTCTGTGGTTGTATTCCTGTTTAATTACAATTGATTTTGACATAAATGAGCAGAGGTAAACAAATACTTCTATGCACATGTTTGCTGTTATTAAACAGAGCTGTCTCCATTCTGAGTATTTATATTGGCTTGTCTGTTTAAAGGCTCCTTTCTGTTAGGCAAAGCAATTATGTAGTTCAGATTAGCAGTATGACTGGCAGTAAAATAAGAACAGAACGCCACTTTTTTAAACCTCTTAGATTTTGTGGTCTTTTTCTGATATTAAAACAAAGCATTTGAGGCCTATAATCCTTACAAAGTTTTCCCTTTTTTTTGTTTTTGTTTTGTTTTGTTTTGTTTTTGTTTTTGTTTTCTTGGTTGCTTACTTGTCTTTTGGACAGAGGATAAATAGAATATATTTCTAATGTTGACATGGCATAAGGCATTTTAATGTAAAAAGAAGCTGGTGAGCTTATGGATTTAATTCTAGTTCAGCTGTCCAAGACCATAAATATTGGAGAAATATTGCAGTAATACAATAAGCACTACAGAACATTTAATTATTATTATTATTTTTTACATAAACATGCTTTGAATTCATATTTACAACTTAATTTAATTGCAATCATATATTTCTAGTTAAAGACAGCATAACAGCAAGAAAACATTTTCATTACCTGAAAATTTTCCATCCTCACAACGGGCTGGTCCACAGATCCCAACAATGGGTCTTTGGCCTCTGCCTTGCTGTTCTGGAGGCAAATCAGACCTGTGAGTCACAGACAGGAATAGGCTCTGCTTCCAAAATTCCCAACATTGTCAGAACTTCCAAGGCACAAAAAACAGTTTCTATCATGTTCTGGGCATAACCCATGCCCTTTGACATTTATCCATATGCTTCTCAAATGTATGTCCTCAATGTATAACACAGCCCTTTCATAGCAGACAGTGGACTGAGAACATACTCCAGCCCCACACACTGAAAAGGCAAAGGACATCCCAACAACCCTCCACAACCTTAATGGGAGCTGAGCTGCCTTAGAAATTGTTGCTTATGATCTATTGCAGCAACTTGACAAAATCACTCAGAAGAAAGGGGATGGGATGCTTCTGGAGGCTTCATTATCTGCTTTCCTATCTGGCTGGGGCAGTTGTGAGGAAGAGCGCCTCTCCGAGTAGTAATTTCTTCCTACTGAAGAAGAAAGAGGAGAGGCTAAGAATGGACACCCAGTTTTGGTTTCTAAAGTTCACCTGTAAGTCAGACTGGTACCTTCCATAATTTGCAGCAAAAGTACCACATGGCAGTCATGAAAAGATATTTTGGCTTCTTCCCCATCCTGCTGTAAAAGCCCTTCCTAGTCCAGTGCTGCAGGCAGGAATGTACATGGACTCTCTATGCCAACTCTGCACTTAGCAGTCTACCGGACAACTTTAGTGACTTGACAAGTTCATGGTTTTAAACAGTAAATCTTACAGAGCCCAAAAGCCGCTTCCTGGAAAAGAAAGGTGACGAAACTGCAGTGATTAGCAGAAGGAAGTAGGCTTGAGGATCTGTAAGAAGAAATATCTTTATATAACATATTTTCTTTCTCTTGATCAAGGCAGTTCCACAGCTTTTACTGTGAGATTATTTCTGTACTAGCACTCCAATATCAATAATTTCCATATCTAATTTGTAACGTTTAGTAAAAGCTAACACTGTGTATTGTGTTGTGATGTTTAAGTATCCAGTAATTAAGCAGCCCCATATTGCTGCATCCTATACAAATAATGATAGATTGTACATCCAGAGACAAGGTAACAAGTAATTATAACAAACAAAAGCAATGTATAGGAAAGAAAGAAAAAACTTAATGAAAATATAACCATGCTGTTGACATTTCCTGAAAATTTTGATGTAAAAGCTTCATAAGGTATCCTCTTTTGTCACACTGTCAAGCCACCAATGATTAGCTATATATTATACTGGTGAGCCTTCCTCACCATTTGCCAATTATCTCAGCATACAAATCTTTAATTACAAAGCACTAAGCTTTTTGCTTTGTAAGCTTGTTTCAAATTTGGATGTGACAACTTGTTTACAGACATTGACTGATGAGGGTGCAACTGAGGAGAAAAACAGGCTTCCAGACAAATCTGTTTCTGTATGTTTCGGTGGCTCTACATTCTGAATATAGGTAAATTCTCTTGAATTGAAGAACATAAGGTTCTGTATAGGAGCTCAATTTTATCCAATAATGGATCAACACATGAAAGCTTTTCAAATGCAGTTCTCCTTTGCAGAATCTCTCTCTCACACGCACAGAAAAGATATTTCTAAAGGCTATACTCATGCTGAATCACTCAAAATCTGGCTACTTTGGTGAAAAAAGGAATACAGCTTCCCCCATGTACCTACCAGCATGCCTGGATTTACAGTTAAAATCTCTTTTACCAGGCATAATGTGACAATGTCTGTTTTATACTGATAGATGGAAAAGCCCACTGGGTAACATTCTTTGCTTCAAAAGGCTGATATAAATGTCTTACACTTTGGACTTCATGGGAGGCGTAACGCATCTGATCAAGCAGGAGGAAGAACGATTTTGGTCACAGGACTAAAAAACAACTTAAGAGGTTTAGGCATCTTAAGGAACTCTTGTTTGGACACAGAGACACAGACATATCTTCCCAGAAAAAGAAAATAAATAATTTAACAGTTTCATATGGAGTCTCCCTATGCCATGATAAGTAGCATATTCATTATTGTTTGATTAGATGGTGCCCTAGACTATTGTTTAGCAGATTGCTGGTGTTATGTTTTATCACTACCTTCAAAAGAGATCTTAGAATGGGAATACCCTTGTGCCAGTTTATGGAGCACCCGCACTCTTTTAGGAATTCGAGTTTCATAATGCTTTCCTACTTAGCTTTCTCCCTGCATGGTGCTTTAATTAGATCAATCAGAAGAAATAATAAGGGATGCCTTTTTAAATTTGACTCTCCAAATATAAATATTTTGGTAAGGAAAATTGTACATGTAAATAGATTGAATAAATTATTTTCAAGTTCTCCATGAACTGTAAATGAATCTCCAAAAGGTACTAAAGATGATTTCAGGGTATGCATGTCTTCATTTCCCCAGATACTTCATCAAAACCCCCATGTTCAAGATCTCTTTCTTCTATTTCAAGGATCAAGGAGACTATATATATTAGTAACACTGAAACAGAAAATCTCTCCTGGCAGTTATTTTTATTTGCAGCATCTGAGCTGCTCAATTGAGAGTCATAATTTTACTTGTCATCTTTGCATTTGTTACGGCTTCGTTTATTATACTGATGTCAGAGGACTGTGACATGACCAAACATATCTTTAAGAAAAATGGATAATTTAGGATCTATTTTCTAAGATGTTGACATCGTGTATTCATTGTTTTCACTAATATCTTCAATTTTTAAGACTGCTAAACAGTAGAAGTAATTTTTCTGGTCTCTGGAAATCTTTCATTGGTGTCAAATTCCTATAAGAAATGTGTTTCAGTTCTGGAAGTAGACTTAAAAGCTAATTACAAAAACCACCACCAAGTCAGATGTAGTCAAGGTAATTGCTCTTACAGGTGCCCTCAGATAACTTGTACAAAAACCCTTTGAAGGAAACTCAGCAGTGAGGTAATAGATAAGTTAAACATTTTCTGCCAAAGTGAGTAGAAGCTGTAGCTGCTACCTTTAAAGCTGCTGAAGGATTCAGAATATGTCAGTCAGTGTCTATGTTATATATCTTTAAGAAAATCGTTACTGTGCAGAGATGATGGAGATGCTATACCCTTAGAAATAGGACAGACATGCTATAAAATGCTGCAAAATGCGATTAAGTTTTGAGTGTTTTTAATATTTTTCCATTTATTGGAAGCCATCATTGTAATATTTACATCATTTACAGTTTCATGCATACCTTCCACCATGATTTCATTTAAATGTGTGCCACTCCTCTCAGCTTTTTTGTTCTCTTGGATAGAAAACACAAGAGTCAATTCCAGATTTTTTTAGTTTTCATTTTCCATTCACAGCTAATGAAAAGGGGAGAAAACTGGATCTCATGATTGCCTTAACTCCCAGGAAGACAAAAAAAATGTTATGTGAAGCACTGTGCTTGAAATTAAGGCTCAGTGGCTCAGTCTGACCTTCCATAAATTCTGTAAGGAACTAACATATAAAATAATTGTCTTACAGGAAGCAAGAAAACAAGATTTTTTTTCCTTTTTCTTCAGTTCATCTGTTACAACACGCACATAGTACATTTTCTTCTCAGGTATCTAAGATACACACAGTTTAGCAGAGCGCTAAACTTATTTGTAAGCTCTCAAGTGACTTCCCAGTTGCAGCTGAAGATGGATACAAGGCAGCTAATTTGCTGCCACCAAGGGAAAATGTTCTAACATAAAAACATTCCCTCCCATAGCTTCAAAACTGTTGAGCACCTAGGGAGCCTGACTATTTGTAGAGTTGATACTATGCATATGCTTCCTCCATAACTGTTACATGAATACATCTGGCATCTGTCTTTGTGTTAAACAGACTTAATTGTCCTTAGTATTAGTATGTAAAAATCCTCTAATCTATGTGATTAATGCAAAGGAAATAAATACTAGGATATTTATAGGTTGTTTTTGTTTGTTTGTTTGTTTTGTTTTGTTTTTTGTTTTTCTTAGAGCTATTTTTGCATTATTGGCAAGGTCTTCTCTCTCTCTCTCTTTTTTTTTTTTTTTTTTTTTTTTTTTAACTTTCTAGGTTTTACCTCCATGTTCTTTTATCCATATTAGACTTCAGAGCTCTCAGGTATTTGCCAGACATAGTTGGACCTATTCTGAAGATATGTCATAATTTCTTTAGGTGATGTTAGGGTGACTCTACATCCTAATAAATTATTCTGCTCACTGTTGCCAGTGAAGTCAAACTCAGGCAAAGCACTTGATTTCTGATTTCAATATATTTTGAAGAGATCAAAGAGCATGGAAAATCCTGTTCTTTGGTTAGTCAGACCATGCAGAACAGTAATACTCTAAAAGATGCAGGTAGTTGCATAGAATGAACAGTAAACTGAAGACTTTTTGAAGTTATTTTAGCCTGTCAATGTTCATCTCAAACCCTCCAGCAAAGTAATACAAATAAACGCAAACAATAATCAGTATTGATAATTTGACATCTGCCATCATCCATGGTAACAAAGTTAAATATGCTTAACATGCATCTTTTACAAGAAGTTGTTTCTACAAGAAAGACTATAAAGCATACTCTTTCCTAAAGCAAATATAACTGCCTAAGTCTGTTTGGGATACTCCTTAAAGTTCCAAAATTGAACTATGCAGTCATCAAATGACCTGGCTGAATCTGCAGGTCCTATCAGGTACATTAAATCGTATTGAGTATGAAGGCAAACTATAATTTTATTAGCTCTCTTCTTTAAACTTCACTAGCATGCAACAAGGAGACAAATGAGATCTTTCATCTAATTTAAGAAATTCTGGGAGAGTTCTCATCGGTCAAAGGATTAAAAAAATGTGCATAGAAAGTGGACTGAGGTGCTGAATATCATTTTATTATCTGATGCTTAATAGCAGCTATAAGAGAATGAATAATCTTTTAGAAGCAGAGACAACCATATAATCGAATTTCCAACAATTAAAATTAGCTAGAATTGTTATGATGACTTTAGAGACAATGGAGAACAGTGGATTCAAAGAGTTACTTTGCACTTGGTAATACGTGCCAGGTAAAATACTATCTTCACTAAATGCACAGGCAGTGTGCATTCAGGTAGATTCTGAAGTTGCCTACCTCTATTTCAGAGACACATACACACAGTGGTTTGACTTTTTCAGTTAATTGGCAAAGCTTTTTAACACTTAACTTCTCATTTGTTGCAAGTCTAAGGGCCCAATTTTCCTTTATTGAATGGGTCTTAGGTGTGTAACTCAGCATTATGAATACTCTTTTCCATGATGTGCTTCTAATGTGTCCATGTTAGTATGAAAAATGACCCCTTGCAAAGGAATTTTCTAGAGATTACCTGCATGTGTAGCTTTCAGGATATTTACAGAATACTCATTTGCTGTCTAGTCAGATCAAAATTCTTTTTCCACTGAGATATTTCTATGCAAAAGCAAAAGAACTTAATTTTTTCCTCTAATATTGTGCTGCCACACTAATGGCAAACTACTGTATCTTTCACAAGTAAAATTTCCTTCAAAGTACTGCACCTCGAATGCCTTCCTGCAGGAACACACAAGAACTTGCTCCTCTTCATTGAGGAAAACTGTAGCTGATCCATTCCCTCCACAAGACAGCAGCTATGGTTCCTTTGACAAGAAGTCTGGTTCTGACTTCTCATCAGAGCTATAGCAGGGAGTGGCTTTGCTGATGTACAAGGCTGCCACATTTATACAAGCAAAATGTTTGACCAGTATGAATAATTCTTCATAATTTTATTTAATTTTATATTTTTATTGCCAGGAATTTAGCAAGATAAATTTAGAGCAGCTGATCAGCTGCACTTCATGTACAGAGCAAGCTGGGATAGTAGGCAGCACATTATCCTTCCTCCTGATTGAATTTAGAGCCAAACTCCCCACCAAATCTCCTGAGCCACTGTACCTTGATTTTGCTGCCCAGGTTCTGTTGGCTTTGAGTTCTATCTGAATCCCAAAAAATTCATGGCACTGAGCAGTATGCAGAAGAGTGCTAAATTCCAATTTGCTCTCATATCAACAGTTCAGACCTACAAATCTTTTGCAAATATTACCAAAGCATGCGTTTAAATTATGCATAACTAGGAAATTAAGAGGAAGACAGCTTTATGTATCAGATTCTTCGTGCCTTCCTGCTTGTCCTGAGAATGCAGAATTGATAGCTCTGGAACTCAAAATGAGATTTTAGGTTTTCTGAGATTCTCAAAAATACAAAATATACAATATGCCAAAATAAAATTTATTGGTACGGAGTAACATACCTCAAACACCCATCAATCACTGAGTTCATTCCCAGAAATGGTTCTGAGCTCAAAATTCCTATTTTAAAGATTCAGTAGGCTTACGCTTTCCCATTTATTATATCTATGTCTTTCCAACATCAGCCCAAATATTCATCCCTTCTTTAAATAAATTATCAGTTTAAATTTGGCATATGCTTTTTGATTAAGTGATGGCATTTCTGAGGGAGTCAGGCTGAGATGATAAACAGGGATCCCCACACTGTCAACAACTTTCATAAAACATCAGTCACAGTCCTCTGAAAAGATGACATGATTATTTAGCAGTTATTTTTTTTAAAGATAATCAAGTGGAAAATCAATGATGGTAATCCTGTAGAGCACATCCGCATTATCAAATGTTTCTGTGATACATTAGCATGGTTACATTTAGCCACTACAGCCTACTGGTTTACATGATATTTGAATAAACTCAGTTACAGCTGGATATTACAAACTGCTTTCAGATTTTCAACCATCTTATCTTGAAATAGATATTCTCAGCTTCAACGGAAAAAAAAAACCTAATGGTATATTAAGGAAAAACAATGATAAAATTGTATGAAAAAAAATATAAAACTAGTAGTAGTAGTAGTCTTCATTAGGTTAACTGCACAGAAAGAAGCTACTATGTAATCTAATTTTAAAGTAAGAAAAATGAAATCATATATTAATTTTAAATGTTTATGCAAAATGTCTCTCTTGAACTTCCCTCGAATTCATCAGAAATTAATTTGATTGAAACTCTTCCTTTGAAAGAAATAATATCTAAAGTAACATTATACTTTGCTTACTGTGAGAATCTCTTTTATAAAACAAAGAGCAAATTATCAATGAATATAATTTCCCATTTAATTTCAAACAGGAAAAAGTGGAATAAAAATACAAAATAAAGCATTCCACACAGAGAGGGATATATATGCTTTGGTCACTATTTATTTTCAATTTCTGAAAAAGAAACAACATTTTGTGTATGCTTCCACTGTTACAGTTAGCCTTCTCTTTGATGATAACATGTATCTCTGATGACATGGATGAATACATCTAAAATTCAAGTCTTCCTTCTAGCAAGACTGTAATCCTATATAGAAGGTCAATGACAATCTACTTATTAATACCAGCTGGTTGCTAGTAGTAAGCAGCATTTTCTTATTTGGGTTTTTCTCTCTCTGCTTTGCTATTTCTGATTTCTATGGGGACCTCCATCTATTTACCACACTAAATCCTGTTGTTCATGTAACACATACTGTTTGTTCATTTCCTAGAGGTAGACAATCAGAACTGGCATTATTGTTAGCATTCTCTGAAGACATGGTCAATGCAGATGTAGCTAATCCCCTCCTACTTGTTATTCAGCAACCAGTATCTGCCAATAGGATTTGGGAATCCCTGAAGACAGTGTTTAAAGGGAAGGGTTAAAATCAGATTGCGTAATGACATTCTCAGTTCTTGAGATCATTCATCACATTTATGGAATCTGTTCCATGAAGAAAACTAAGGTTGCTGATTAAATTAACTTAAAATAGATGGACAACCATCTGAGTGAATGAGATCACTGCAACTTTATTATATATGCTGGTACAAATACTTCTTTTAATCTGTTCTCAAGGCCCATGTATTCCTTGTGAAGTCTCCATTTGGGAGATATCACCTCTAGAGCTCAACTCCCTGAGAAGCAATCATATTAAGTGAAACCTGCTGGGGTACTTGATTTAACATTAAAGTGAATTTATCAGCTATTCCCAACTTTTTGAGAGACTAATTGAATTATCAAAGGCTGCAATGGGAAATGTAAAGCCTTCTGAGATCAGATTTGTAATATAGATAAAATCCTTAACTTGTGCCATGTGAATATCTTAAAATGTAGTAACAGGCTGAGGGCTAGAACACACCTGATGTACGATTTATTCTGCCTGTATAAAATCTCTCTCTGCCCACCAAAATTACAGGAAAGGTCTGAAGTGTTATAGACAGGAAAAGGACAAAAACTACTTTAAAACATCATCTTCAGGTATGCTGCATGCCCACATGATAAAGTTGCATGATTTTTGATATTCAGGTCAAGTTACACACTTTCACTTTTCACTTTTAATCCCTTTCAGAAGGAATATACAATTTTCTTCATTTTAAGGAAGTGACACATGATCAAAATCAAGCACGAATACATTATGTTCCTGAATTAGGGCACATAATATTCACACTATTTACACAGAAAAGCTGCTGAACATGAAGTTCATCTGTGAAAATTCAGCTTTGCCAAAAATTTTACAAAATAATTATCTAGCAATTTATTTATTTTAAACTGTTTGTCTTTGATGTGCATATAATTTTGGAATTATAAAATGGATCTTGGCAAAAGAGACCATTTGGGGCAAAATTACAGGGCAAAAGCAGATTTGTATCCCACTGACAATTTGACAGAGAGATCTTCATACAGATACATAAACATAGATGCTCACAAGGATATCATTTAATATTTATTACAGAAACAAAGCTGTCATCTTCCATATGCATGAAAAAAAAAATTATGCTATTAATATACTGCAATTATAAAAGTACAAAAAAGTCAAGCTGTTCTCATTTGCAAGAAAGCACTTTTATGAAACGCCCAATGACAAACATGCTAAATATGCAGTTTCACTTTACCCTCTGTATGATAACCTGCTAACAAAACATACAGTTCCATGAGCTATGGAACTAATTAATGATTATTTTCTGCAATTTTTTTTTGTTATTGACTGATGTATTGAAAGGTAAGTCCATTTGAAGTTTTCTTGGTAACAGGCATTGATAATTGTTTCCTTCAGTCAAGAGTCTCCAGTTTTTAATAATCTGAGATAATCATTTTTTCAGTTATATTGGGCAATTATATATTCTATTACAGATGTCTATATCCAGATAAAATGCAGAAACTTATTTATGAGTCCTGTGTGCTTGGGTAGATACTGTTTCAAAAGTTTCTGGTAACCAAGAAACCAGTCAAACAAACACAGCAATTTCAGGAATTTCTAAAAATGAGAACAAAATAAAACTTGAAAAATGAATCTAAAAATCAAATCATTTTATTATTATTATTATTATTATTATTATTATTATTTCCATAATTGCTTTTGAAAGACTGATCTCTCTAACCAAGTCTTCTTTTTCTTGAGTATGTGCAAAGCACCAAGGAGATTGTGAACACTACTGTAAATTACATACTGTCTAAGTTTTTCAAATGTCACTGTCTGGCCTAATCAATGTAAAATATCTTTAAATGACTCCTCGTGGAACAGCTGATAAGCCTGGGCAAAGAAGTTCACTAGTGAGTCCAGATTGCTTCTGACACTAAACTGATGTCATTTACCTGGACTTGAGCAATGCCTTTGACATGGTCCCCAACAAATCCTTGTCTCCAAATTAGAGGGATGTGGATTTGATGGGTGACCACTCTATGGATAAGAAACTGGTTGAAAGGCTGCAGACAAAGGGTGGTCATCAATGGTTCTATGTCCAGGTGGAGGCTGGTAATGAGTGGCATCCCCCAGGGGACTGTCTTGGGACAAGTGCTCTTTAAAATCTTTATCAATGACATCGACGACGGAATTGAGTGCACCCTCAGCAAGTTTGCTGATGACACCAAGCTGAGTGGTGCAGTTGATACGGTGGAAGGAAGGGATGCCATTCAGAGGGACCTCGACAGGCTTGAAAGGTGGGCCCGGGTGAGCCTAATGAGGCTCCACACAGCAAAGTGCAAGGTTTTGCACTTGAGCCGGAGGAATCCCAGGCATCCATAAAGGAAGGAGTGGTCTTTGAGAGCAGCCCTGCAGAGAAGGACCTGGGGGTCCTGATGGATGAAAAGCTTAACATGAGCCAACAGTGTGCTCTTGCAGCTTGGAAAGCAAATGGTATCCTGGGCTCCATCAGAAGAGGAGTGGCCAGCAGGGATAGGGAGGTGATTGTCCTCCTCTACTCTGTTCTTGTGAGGCCCCATCTGGAATACTACATCCAGGTCTAGGGCTTCCAGTAGAAGACAGTTGTTGGAGAGGGTCCAGAGGAGAGCCACAAAGATGATCAGGAGACTGGAGGACCTCCCTTACAAAGACAGGCTGAGGGAGCTGGGCTTGCTCAGCCTGGAGAAAAAAAAAGGCTGCGAGGTAACCTCATTGCAGCCTTTCAGTACCTAAAGGGAGCCTACAAACAGGAGGGGAATCAACTCTTTGAAAGATGTAAGATATTATTCTGTTAACGTCAGTGTCTCGAAGCTTGCTGGGGACACAGATGAACAAGTCCAGGCAAGTCCTCGGCGAGGGTTATGAAATCCTTTGTCTGAAGATGGACAAGCCAGGGGCAGCGAGAGAGAGATGAGCTGCAGCTAAATAGCTGTGATGCGGTCTTTTCTGTGGACTTATCTCAGGATGATGGCCATCTCAGGGGGTACCCACATGACTCTTGCTCAAGCACCCAGGGATGTCACATAGGCAGGAGGAAAAGGAGGATAAAAGAAGAACCAAAAACCATGAGGATAGGTGTCTGACATCAGATTCCTCACACTACGGAATTCCTGCATGCTGACGAACTCTCCTGGGCCTGCTGCCTGGTCTAGTGTTAAATGGGGAGGTTGGTGGCCCTGCCTGTGGTAGGGGGACTGGAGATTCATCTTTGCGGTTCCTTCCAACCCTGGCCGTTCTGTGATTCTGTGAACATCTACTAATATTTTATGGTGTTCATACAGCTGTATACTTTTTTCCATGTGGAATGGAAGTGGGACATAATCCCAGATTCTGACACTTAGATGACTCCAAGGAAGGAGGTTTATACTCCAGCTAGGTATCTAAGTTCCTATTATAGTAAATATCAATTTAAATCTAATTAAAAGAATCAATAGAATGTTTACCTTAACCTAGACAACATTTGAGCTGAATCCCACTGCTAAATAGCTGTAAGAATTAATCAAGGTGTCTAAAAAGAGATGTAGGCTACCATCTTTTAATAGAAGTATACAGAAAGGCTTGGTTCTCTACCCTAAATACAAAATTGTCTTCTATGAATGAAGAAGATATATTTTTTTAGAAGAAATATATTTTGCACAAAATTTTGGCAGAGATTATGAGCAGAGCTGCAGATAGGATTCATTTTGTTTCCGTGTTAGGAAAGGTCTATTTTGATTTATCGGTCTTAGTACAAAATTGTGCTATTTCTTTCACAGTGGTATTCAAGGAAGCTGTTTTGAAATTTCTTGGAAGACATGCTCCAGCTTGTTGTGCCCAGCTGTCTTACATCACATAAGTTAATGAAACTCATATTCTCCTACGCCAGTCAAGTAAGATCTAATTTAAGTTAACTTGTTCATATTCCTACCTCTTCCATAAGAGAAAAGTAATTTGTGCACAGATCTCCTAGTACTACTTCCAAAAACTGAGCAGAGTAGATTCTATACTCTCATATTTTGAGCAAAGTTTAAGGAAAGGATAAATTTCAAGAGATTAAAGGACAACTTGGTCATAAGAAGCCAACATATTTCTACAAGATATCAGATCAAAATTTAAAGACTGGAGAGAGTGGGAAAGGCAAATGCATTGGGCATAAAATAAGAATTGCAAGTTTAGACTTATTATTCTGCAGAATGCACTTTTTTATAAACATTTAGGCCACAATAATTTAAATGTCATTTATCTGGATACAATTTTAATAGGCATTCAAGATCAGTGCAAACAAGGGAGGGAAATTTATGAATATAAACTGTCAGGTCTGAATTTCATTATGGAGAAAAAAGGGAAACTTTAAACCAAGTATGCCTAAGCATGCCATTTTTTACATGAATTTAAAAAATAAGTAAAAAAGAGCATTTTTTTTAACAAGTCATTTTGAAAAATACAAAAGAAAAAACAACATTTTTAAAGTACCTAAATAATATGTTTTGGCCAACATAGAATAAGAGGAAAGGCCTAGTGTCATATTTATGGGTCAAATCCCATTAAAAATAAACCAGCAAACAAAGCAGTGATTACCAAAATCTCCAAACCCACCTCTCAAAGCAGTTTCTTCTTCTCAGTAAGAAATAAATGCTGTGAAGCTCAAGCTTTACCGGTGCTAAATAATTGTGCTTCACTTTAATTGTGTTATGTGTGGTTTGATTGTTTCGCCTTTTTATTTTTCCTCCTTTAAATTGATATTAAGCAAAAGTGAAAGAAACTGTTATGTAACACAAAAGAAGTTTGTCTCCAGTAAGCCTAAACCAGAATGTGTTTCAGCAGAATATTTTTTTGTGTCAAGGTTTTTTTTTCCAGTTTTCACTGTGATATGAACATACAGCAATATATTTGTATATACTTATACATTTATGTAACCAATTCAATAAACAAAATTTAAGAATTAAATTAGCTTTGTAAGGAAAAAAAAAAAAAAAAAGAGTAAAAAAAACTGGAGTGTAGCTGAACATTAACTTGTTCCACACCTCCCTGGGACTCATCCAAAATAAGATGAACAAGAATTAAGGCAGTAGTGCTTTTTTATGTATGTCAAAAAAAATCTGCTTTTAAAAATGTGCATCTGTAGTGATGAAAAGAAAAAATATCTACATGAGATGCATTTTAACTTGCATGAATTTTAAATTGCTGCCAACTGCATGGAAATTTATATGTTCTTTAATAGTTATTTTTATTTTCTTCCTTTTTGTATTCCTCATTTTTTTGTTTCACAATAAGTATTTCTGTTTATCTGCTCCTGTTCCACTTCCTCTATTCTCCTCTCAAAATATATAGGACGATGCTCTTTAATACTTGAGATACAGTTCTACAATGTCCACATTTTCACTTTCTCACTGAACAAAAATATACAGAAATAAACCAGAGAATTAATCTCCAAAGCTGAACAAAACCTAAATGGTTATCAGTTCAGTCTATTTTACTCGGCATATTGTCATAAGTTCTAGTATATTTATCTATTTATTCATTATTAAGTACTGATTTAATAAAGTCATAGTTGTATACTGACTACAATTATGTATCTGAGACACTAAATTGGTCACATGCATACACAGTGGCAAAGAGCAGAAATAATGTCTCAGGCCTGACATGTGTTTTACAGATACAGAAAATCTCACAGTATGAACAGACATTTTAATTTAAAATCTTCTTAATTCTTGACTGGTACCTGTGTCTTGCAGTAGGGCAGGTAGTAACAAGGCAAAGTATTTCATGCACTTTAGCAAAAAATGCCTTTTTCAACAAATTTACACTAGACAGTAATGAGCTATATTGTGTGGTGCTCAGTCTTAAATAAGTGGGAAGAAGTTCCTCTGCCCAGCTCTCAGGTATTAAGTCTGTACATCTTTTATGTTGACAGTTCAGCTTCAGGCAATAAAATAGAAGAACCTGTTCTACATGTACTGTTTAAACCAAGAGCAGAAAACCTAAACCTCCATCAATCTACTGTCGGTTTTACGGCTTATCTGTGGCAAAAATGAATCATAAGAAAGATTTGTTCTGATTTCACAGACTGATCCATCAACTTGCTGGTATCTGTGAACCATGCTTTTCTACAGAGATTGCTAGTAGTGGCACAGTTGTAGTATTAAGCAACTATAACACCAAGCTACTGTCATTTGCTTCCAATTAGAGTATGTAAAACTAGATCTATAAAATGCATGTGCACACACTACATACCCACAGTCATACAAGTTGACATGGTTGGTTTCTTTTTATGCATAAGCATTTTCTAAATTATGTATTCTCTTTTAGAAGTTCTACCACTACCAAAGAACTAGAACAGGAGAATGAATTAATTTTGAATAATTTTTCCGATTAATTTTCCGTCCAAATTCTTTGAATACAAGATACTTAAGGATATGCAGTTTCTTCAGCAAATTACTTGTAAGCACTTCAAGAAATAATCTATCAAGTTTTGAGCTGTGACTTTTTAAGCTGTGACTTTTCAAAAGACAAACCCTACACGGCTTTATAATCTCACATGTAAAATCTGGATCACAAGAGAAGACAGACAGCAGACCAAGTGTTTTCTTACCTGAAAGAAACAGTTCAACAGAGAATGAAGTCTACTTGTGGTGTTATGTAGGGAGAAAATAGGAAAGAAAAGCAGAGTTGAGAATGCTTGAAAAATAAAGTATTTTTCATTAGCAAACGGAAAATTAAAACACTGAGGCAGGAATTCATTTTGCTTTTGAATCCCTTCCCTGCAGTGGTCTCTGCTTTTATGTTAACTTTGTGAAAAAATATCTCAAAAAGTGCAGTAGCAGTGCCATTAAAGTGCATGATTTCTTTAGTTAAGGGCCACTGGTCAAACCCACAGGGTCCATTCAGGAATTGCTTTCATTGAAATAAACAATCTACTCAGGGCAAAAAGGAGCGGACAGTGGAGAGGTAATGGAAAGGATTTAATGTAGTAACTATGCATGTAATTTACAGCCCCCTTTTTCAGACAGTTATATCGAGACCACAATTTTATAACACATTCAAGCTCAGTGCCAGAAAATAGCAACTAAGCAGAGAAAACAAACAAACAAATAAACAAAAAACGGGGACATTCTTAAAAAAAAAACAAACAATAGTTCAATATGCTTTAAATTGTGATGCAAGAATGAGAAAAAAAAGGGATTGAAAAACACTCGAGTGTAATTTAGTGGCATTTATTCCATAAACATTGTTAAGAAAATGCATAATCTATGGATTATTTAGGTATTTTTAAGTATGAAAAAAAGTCTCAAAGTGTAAGCAATCAAGAAACTTCTGAAGGAACGAGCTTACAGAGTTTCTCACCTGATATCATATTCATTTAATCTACTTTAGGAAACTGCTTAAGGAAACATTCTGCTGCTTTCCGAAAGACTGACTTGGGGATTATTGGAGCTGTGTAATTGTTCAGCTGATCAGACTAAAAAGAAACACTTTGGTTTACACTTACCTTGCAGAAATGGGTAATTAATTTGAGACATAGATTGCTGCCTAAAAGTCTTGCCAAAATAATTTCTATGGGGGCAGCTATAGATACTTTAAAATATACATACATTTTTTTAATTGCCTCATTTTCTAATGCTCCATCTTTATTTAACATCTCTTACTTTCCCCTCATCTGCAACATAATTATGCAGAAATCCAGCATAAAAATAGGTTGATAGGTTAGCTTAAATATTTTTAATATGTCCTGCAGATATTTGTTCTTTCTTTCCTTCTTTCTTTCTATCTTTTTTTCCTTTTTTTTC
This sequence comes from Tetrao urogallus, assembly GCF_951394365.1. NCBI lineage: Eukaryota > Metazoa > Chordata > Aves > Galliformes > Phasianidae > Tetrao > Tetrao urogallus. The sequence continues at coordinate 32,853,746 of NC_136813.1, read as the reverse complement.
TTTTTTTTTCATTCAGCTTTTTATTTGATTTGTATACATCTATTTCTCATTCTCGAAATATGTTCAGTCAATATATGGAAACTGAAAAATAAGTCTGGAAAATGCACATGCTCATATCAGTGCACTGCAATATGTAGAGCATTTAATGGGAGAGAGCAAAATTCCCAGTTTCTGAAGGGAAAGTTAAAGGAGGTACTTATCACTCACCACACTAACTCCAGAAAGGTTTCTGGTTCTTTTTAAGACATTCTGTGTAAAAGTTGACAGCGTTTCAGTATATAACTGTATGGGTCCTTCACTTTGGCCACAACTACCCCATGCAGTGTTATAGGCTTGGGGATGAATGGCTGGATGATTGAGAAGAGGAAAGGGACCTGGGGGTGTTGGTTGATGCTCGGCTGAACATGAGCTGACAGTGTGCCCAGGTGGCCAAGAGGGCCAATGGCATCCTGGCCTGCATTAGAAATAGTGTGGCCAGCAGGAGCAGGGAGGTGATCATCCCTCTGTACTCAGCACTGGTAAGGCCACACCTCGAGTATTGTGTTCAGTTTGGGGCCCCTCACGACAAGAAAGACACTGAGGCTCCAGAGAACGGCAACAAAATTGGTGAGGGGTCCAGAGCACAAATCTTATGAGGAGCGGCTGAGGGAGCTGGGATTGTTTAGTCTGGAGAAGAGGAGGCTCAGGGGAGATCACATTGCACTCTACAATTTCCTGAAGGGAGGTTGTGGTGAGCAGGGGTTTGGCCTCTTCTCCTAGGCAACAAACAGGACCCGAGGAAATGGCTGCAAGTTGTACCAGAGATTTAGGTTATACATGAGGAAAAACTTTTTCTCTCAGAGAGTGGTCAGGCACTGGAATGGCTGCCCATGGACATGGTGGAGTTGCTTTCCCTGGCAGTGTTCAAGAGGCGTCTGGATGAAGAGATACAAGACATGGTTGAGTTTGTGGTAGCAATGGTAATGAGAAGACGGTTGGACTAGATAATCTTATAGGTCATTTCCAACCTTGTGATTCTATGATTCTATGATTCCATGTGTTTTCTTATCTTCAAAATAGGTTCACTTTGCTTTTCTACTTTTGACATAAACTCAGTGTGCATAGCAAAAGTAATCATGGTTTCATGATAAATACTCCTCATTTTGCAATACTTCATTTCAACAAGTAGTACTTGACATTTAGCCTAAAAGAGATGTAAAATGTTACCCTGACAGATGTTTAAAAGGTCCACTAAAATATAAGAGTTCCTCAGTGCAGAAAAAGGTACAAGATGTTATTTTTCCCTCATTTTCCAAGATCATTCATTAAGATAATTAACAGCTCCTAATACATCCCCTCCCTCCCCCCCCACCTCCCAAAAAAAAAAAAAAAAAAGTTTAAGAAGTTGGGTCTGAGTGAGAAAGGACTAGTGGAACTCTATTAATTCTTCACTTAATTAATTGAAAAGAAATCATTAAAAAAATAAAGAGGAAAAGAAATTACAAAAGACTATACTATGTGAAATAGAATGGATTTCATTTTGTATTAAATGTGTAAACAAGCAAAATAGAAATTACAATCTATCATAATTAGAGGAGCCTATCTACTTGAACCAGAATTATTCAGAAAATGTTGAACTGATTTATAAAAGAAACGTGTGGATTGTTCTGTCTCATATTCTCATACTTTTATCTCTATTTAATATTCAAAGTATTTGAGACCACTATTGTATATATATTTTTTCCAGGCTTGTGTAAAAAATGTTGCTTTTTAATAATATTCCAGCCTGCATGCTGCACAGAGTGTTTTTTACATTTCTGTGAAGATTCACTTACATTTATTATTTTACAGTTGGAAGAGATGGTATACTTTATTAACAAGACGCCATGTAATCTGATGGCTCCTGCTGGAGGAAAAATAATATATGCTTTCTATTTTCACATAAAAGGTGAATAACAGGTAAAAATTACCACAGAAGACACACACAAATTCTTAGTGTGTGTGTATGTGTGTATGTATATATATATATATATATATATATATATATATATATATATAGACATACATATATATGTACCCATATATAGGTAACATATGCAGCTTCTAAACTGCAGGCTTTAAGGAAAAGAGAAATTGTGCCATCATAATAGTACAGTAAGTTTAATACTGATTAATAAAATAATGATATATATCTACATATGAATTTTAAAAAACATCAGAAAGACTAATAGCTATTCTTTGGGAAAAATTACATATAAGATAGCTAAAGATTATCCGATTGTTTCATTTTCATTTTTCCTTCTGAAAGATGTCTGGATGTCTCTCCAAGTAGATTGAAAAACATTTTCAACAAAAAAAAAAAAGAAAAAAAAAAAGAAAAAAATCACCCTCAATTTTCTAATCCCTCTTAGTGATAAGGTAAGAGAAGCATTTGATTTTTTCTTTTAAATGGTGTCTAGTGCTAGAAGCTTCTTTAATAGCAAAAGATTACATGATTTTGTCAGCTTGCCCAGCAAGGTTAGCCATAAATATGTGCATACGTAACAGAAAAAGAATTCTTTTGTAATGCAAAATATTACTTTTTGACAAAATAATATTTCCATGCTGAAGGAATTCTTCAGGATATTCTTGAAAGGACTCTCTTTATAGTTTCTCTTTTAAGTTACTGAAGTTGCAGAAAACTCTCTGTTTCACATCACCTTCAACTGCTCTTAGCAAGGGAATCAAAGTACAAGAGACAGTTTAGAAGGAGATAGGAAAAACTAAAGGGTGTTAGAAGAAACTGCAAAACATCCTGCATCTTGTATATACTGAAAATAGGAGGAAGACTTGGACTCTTGGAAGACTGCTGAAAACTACCTGCTATGCAGTGCATTGCTACTTACTGTACACTAAAGTTCCCCTGTAGAAAATTCCCTAGAAAATACAGATCCTTGGAACTGATCCAGACAGACTGCAAGAGAAGGGCCTTTTAAAATTATTTTTATTATCAGTGCATAATAATAATTTTAAAATAGTATAATAGTTAAAATAGACAAACAGCATCATCAGTGTAAATACAAAATGCTGTTGCACGAGAGATGGTTAGTTTATGGTAGAGATTTTCTGATTATCATAGATTGTATGAACAAAACTGAAATTCTGTACTGTTGCATTGCACATTATATCATACTTCATTGGCTTCACAATATCACTTCAGGATGTTGATTGAGGAATATGCTCCTGTACCTCTGCATTACTTAATACTGTCAGCCACAAGATCTGTCAGTTTGTTTGATCTAGGGAGAACACGCTATATGATTTTTTGTTATAAATGAGAAATGGCAGAACTTCCAGAAGTATTCTCCATTACAAAAGCCTGCATTTGTGCTGATCTGCATAACAATCAGTTTACTTTCAGGTCCTATATATATATAAAATTTAATTATTAGGGGATATATGATTTATATTAGGTGATTAACATAATATGGAGTCAAAAGTCAACAGTTTTTGTACAGCAGACAGTTTGAACCCTCTTTATCAACGCTTCCTTTGTCAGGAAGTTACTTCTCAGGTCATGAAGGACTATTAAATAGTTCAGTAGGAATTCAACAGAGTAAATGGTGTTCACAGACCCACAGAAATATTGTAAAGCTCTCACAATTATAATGTAGTCTTCTGGGGCTGAATTCGTACCACTATGAAGAACAACATAATCTATATACAGGGAAGGCTATATTACTTAAATATGAAAATTAGGAAGTTACCCTTCCTATGATCCCTTTCAACTCAATAGAAAAAGAGAGGGCAATTCTGTTTGGATTCTTGATATAGAAGCTAAAATTCTTTCAAAGTGAGTGCCTGCACTTGTTTGACTAGCAAACAAATGAAGAATAAAGAATAGTTACTAAATCATGTATCTTAACATTGTGGTTTTTTGCTAATATTAAGTTCTCACAAAAAAAAAAAAAAAAAAAAAAAGCCTCTATAAAAATAATGTTTTCTCTTTTTGCTAATTAGCTACAAAACTGTAAAAAAAAATTGTCAGGTGGAAAGTGATCTCTGCATTTTCTCAGTCATCATTTCACTTCTTTGATTAAATGCCACATAACTGAATATGGGTTTGTTTTTTTTTCATGTTTTGGCCAGAATTAAAAAAAAAATTAGCTACTATTGGAGTCCTCTGGGACACAGGATACCAAACATGCATGAATTAAATGTTCAGGCACTCAGTTGTTTTCTCCTCCTGGAGAGAAAATGAGAGATCTTAAGTCAAGAGCTTAACACACCACTGGGAAGTACTCAAAGAATATTGTGATGAGTGTCAACAGAATGAACAGAAATATTTAATAGATTGTGAAAATGTGGGAAATGGTTGACGTTCTGTTCTTTTCATGATAACTTAGTAGCATATTTGCAAGGAATGCATATATATGTATTATTTGCAAGGAATGCATATATATATAATCTTTTTTTTTCTTCTACTACACGGTGAGTATAGCAATCTCCTATTCTGCTCTGCTCATGTCTGAAAAGACTGATTTCATCAGAGACACGTGCCTTTCACTTTCAAATTGAAAGTATGGCTGAAAGTTCTTGATGCTTTTAAGTTACTAAATTTTGCTTGAATAAACATGGATGCTAATCATAAAGATGAGATAACTAATAAGAACAAAGCTAGCAATAAGCCATTAGTTCGGTGGTAGCGCATAGTGAGGTAAATCACACAGTGCAAATTCTCGGGTACTCCATTCCTGTTGGACACTTGTTTTGAAGAGTAAATTAAAAATAAAAAAAATAAAAATTAAAAAGGAAAAAAAAAAAAAAAGAAGGTCTTTAGGGCAAGAAGGATTTGGGGACATTAACCTTGACAGAGCTCTCTTTGCCCTAAGCAATCTTTATGCTTTTATAACATGCGCCATCAATGTTTATTTGGAGACTGAGATGAAAATACAATTGTATTTCACTCATGAACTAGTACTTATCTTTTGTTAAATGTATCCACTTAAACACTGACATAGGCTGCTGTTCATGATGCATCGTAAGAGAAAAAACGATTATTCAAATTTGAAAACCCCACATAATATTTCTTTTCTTATTCAAATATTCCAGTAATTTTGGCGATGTCCAGAATGACTATGTAATCACATTTGAATTACTTCCCCAACTTTTGGAGAACTGCCAGTAAGTCACAAACTTTGACTTCTAAAAAAAAAAATGTAGTTTTCAACTAGAAAAAAACCAATACACTGAATTCTTACTAGAGACAGAAATTAAGATTAGAAGCAATGTTTGTGATTAGAAGAAGTCAAACTAATAGAAAGAGGTTAGAGAAAAAAATAATAAGAAGGGGAGCAGCATGCAAGGGAAAGCAGTGACAAGATTAAAAGAGATGCCTTGTGGAAAATAAGAAAAGGTGATCAAAAGCTAAAAAGCTAATTATAACATCAGAGAAAGAAGCAACATAACATAATTAGGAAGTAATAAGCAAAATCAAATATGAATGTGAAAACATTAAGTGACTAGAAGAAATGATCTAAAATAATAGGAAAGATGTAAAAAGGTAGTGCAAGAAAAACTATCCAAGAATGCTTAAGTATGTGAAAAGGAAAAAACATTAAAAGTAAAATGCTGGAGGAGAAATATAATGATTGGATCAAAGGAATGTGGTAGAAGTCACATAAGTGTTACTAACAGTGATAAAGAATAATAGTAATGATGAAGAGGATGATCGAACTGAATTGTTTTAAAAGTCAGAAACTAAGAACTATTGCTATGGAAAAGAATAAGAATCACAAAAGGAGTAATTCCAGGTACTTTGAAACACCAGCAATATCTGCAATCTGACTAAATATATACTTCCTAATGCATATTTTAGAGCCCATCAACAGTACATAAAATACTACACAGAAATGCATTCATAATAATACAAGCCTAAACCATTCAGCTGTATCACAAATAATAATTATCTGGGACACTAAAAGATCATGGCAAAAGCTAATCTAATAAGTCTTCCATTATCCTTTAATACTTTAAAACTGTGCCGTGAGCTAAACAGTTGTCAAAATTGACTTCTGTTTACACCGAGCTGAGTAACAATGAAATAAACAGAGATCACTGCTGAGCTCTAATTACAAAAACAAATTGTTCTCTCTGTAATCAAGCTGAAAAGGTTAGTCTCCTTCCCGTCCTGTCCCCCGTTAGACTTTATGCTTATTGGAGGCACAAAGGCTGATGAGAGACCATATGTCATTTGTTGAGCAGATAGGAATTGTAAGAGAGGGGACATAATGGAAAGACCCCACCAGATAAAACTGATTAGCCAGTGCCTTGCAGGGATGAGGCCACAGAGAGCACAATATTGTATTTCGTTTTAACTCAGTTAATGGCATACTCCCTTCTCTTTAAAATAGAGTGGCTAAAGCGTGGTCTACCAGATAAATGCAATCTACAACTATCCTCCTTCAGAAGGGAGGTATAGACAGAAGAGATTATGCAGACAAGCATAAGGGATTTATTCTCTGCTAAAAACTGAAGATAATATGTACTACCATTCCTCATATCACATATGTAAAATTGCACATACTCTGTCTTCTGCAAATTAAATATATTGTAAATATTTGGGGAAAGCTAACAACATTCAGGAACTAAACTACGAATAACCCTGCATCAGAAGTCTACATTCAGATTTCACATTTTGAAGTACCGCTGGTATGAATACCCAATATGAAAGGAAGTAGAATAGCTCACTACTTATCATGTCTTCTAAGTTTTTATTCATTCCTACCAGGGAAAGACTGTGAGCTCTTCACTTTGAAACAACTTCAAGCTTGTGTTAGTAGGCACTTTGATATCCAGCTTCCCACCACTTGGTCCCCTTGCCAATATTTTTCTTCAATCACAATCACAGATTACCTAGTGTCTGGCACCAATACAGTTGTTCATGCCTGAATATGAAATACTGAGTGCATATTAACAGCCATCGTTGCCTGTACCATCACGTCTCTACAGACACGTAATTCATTTCTTGAAAAAAATGCTATTACAATACAACAAAAATAACACAGCTGCTCAGCAGGTACCACTGTGGTGAGAATAACCCATCACAGTACTACTATAAAAATCTGTTTTACACAAGCCAGTCTCTGCTTGTTCACTATCAGAGACAATACATTTTGCATCATCACTTACGTGGTTCTCCTCATCTGGCATGATACTTACAATCTCTATTTCTCAGCTCTGTGCTCCAGGGACTAAAACTATCAAAGTACAAGGAAAGAAAAACACGAATAAAAATGCAGTACCAACCCATCTCATGAACAGAATCAGTCACCTTTGATTTTGTATGTGCTCACAGCCCTATCCAAGACAGCTGCTAAATTACTACTTTCTAACACTGAAAGCCAGCATGAGAAAGACTCTTATTTTACAAATAACTGTACCTAACACACACAGCCTACCTCAGATAGGAATACTGATTCATTATAACTAGTACAGAGTTTTGCATCTAGAATTCAATTCAAAGAAAGGACTACTGAAAAACTTCATTACGGTGGCAAAGCATACTGTTCTTTTGAATGGTAAATTACAAGCACAAAAACAATAAAAAAAAAAAACAAAAAACAAGGCAATTAAATCTACTTAATTCCCACGTCCTACAAAACTATATCAGATCTAAAAAATTAAGGCTCGTTTAAAGCAAATGGAGTGGGTCATTAACAGCTTGTTGAAGATGTCAATCAACTGAAGATGTGGGAAGAATTTAAATACATGTTAAGTACTGGCAGTCCTCATTTCTTAATTTTCTTCTTGTTTTACTAAGGGGAATATTTCAGTCTTGCACCCCTATTAGAACAAAACACTTCCTCACAGTGAAGATTTCCAATTATAAATCTTTCATAGGAAATCTCTAATACCAAATGTGTTAAGAAACCTCACACTCCGTACTACCTTCTTAATCCAAAATAATTGAATAGAAATAATTTTAAAGTTCGCTATTAACACCTTGGAATTTCTAACATATATATCTAGATGCGTTTTATCTGCATTTATATTATATTATCTGCATAAACTGACTTTTATAGATGTTGAGATGTTGTTTTATTCAACAATATATATATTATTGTTCTGTATTACAAGTCTGAATTGTCTGTTAAAGAATCACTTCACAATAGCCATTCATGACTTACACGAAAAAGAAGTTATTCTTTGATATTCTCTTTATAAAGTTTAAGAGCGTATAAAGTCAGTATTCTAAACAGCAATAAAAATTTTAAAATTGAATAGAAATCTGCACCATTTGCTCAGACCAGAATGATGAAAGTACACATTTGTTTGAGTATTTACAAGCAAACTGGGATTTGTAATCTGATTAGGCCTTCAATACAAACAGAAAATATTAAACAAAGAATAGTAGTGGAATTTCTATGCTCTTATCTGTAAATATTATTTATAGTTAAAATATCTCCTTTGAAATCCTCAGTTTAAGCATTTGACACCTTGTACTACATAGTGCTAGCTTCCATCTTTCTATAATCCTACTTTAGTAATCTGAAAAGCTAACCTGCTGCTTAAAGCTTGAGACCTACTTTTTTTGCACATTCAAATGGGCATTCATTCAAGCTGTATGCAAGCCAAATAGCTTACATTAAAAAAGACAAAATTGAAGGAACAATTATCAAAAATAGATTGAGACTATCATTCAAAATCTTAGCTATGTGTATCAGAGGCATTTACCCAAATGATGTAAATGATTGTAGAAGATGAATAAAGTATTATTATTATTTTTTTTTTTAGAAGATGAATGAAGTATTTTTCCCCCCTTTTTCCCTCCTTTTTTTTTTTTTTCTTTTTTCCTCCTTTCCTGGTTACAGAATCTGTGAAAACAATCACAGAAAATTCTGTGCCAAGCTGCTACAAACTCCAGAAAACTCTAAAAACTCCACCTAGATACAATAACTGCTCACTTATTCAAAAAATAATTTAAAAAAATTACACAGATTTTTTTTTTTTTTAAGACGTTTGCCATGTTGTTTTTTTTCTTTTTTTTTTTTTTCCTTTAAGCAACTTTGCACAGAGGATTTATGACCTTTCAGGCTAGCAAACACTGCTAGAAAAGACCTAATTTGGACAGAAGCAAACTTTTCCTTTTTCTAGGCTGTGGCTCCACACCTTGTCAAGCTAACAAAAACCAGCAATATAAGACATCTGCTTGGGAAGCATTCCCACCCTGTTCCTTTTTGCTAGCACTTTCATGTTATTGGTTCAAGTGGCTAAAAGAGCAAAAAATAACACATCACTGCCAGAAAATAAAATAAATAAAATAAATAAATAAATAGTAATAACAACAATTAAAAAAAAAACAAAAAAAACCCAAACATTCAGATATTCAAGAAGCCATGACAAATCATCAGTAGCTAACACTTGCCAGAGACAATCTGTCACATATTTATCCCTCCCTTTAAGGGAGGTTTTTTTCTTCCCTTAAGCTCATTAATTACATCCCAATAATTGGCCTTCCTAGGCACCAACTGCTTCCACTTCTAAAGAAGCCTGGGCACACGAGAGATTTCTAGGATGTGAAGAATCTCTCCATGTAATTTAGGACTACAAGTATCTCTAAATTGTCTTTGCCATATACATGACATAGCTGATACAAGTTGCAAAATGATGGACCCTAGCTTTGTATATACTTCTGAAGCAACATCATCATAAAATTGTCACAAAATTCAAAGAACAATAAATAGCTGTATCATGGAATTCAAGAACCACAGACTCACAGAGTAGTTTGAGTTGAAAATGACCTTCAAAAATCATCTAGCTCCAATTCCTCCTGCCATGATCCGCCTTCCACTAGATCAGGTTGATCTAAGTCCCAGACCTCTTTCTAGGAATGGAGCATACATAGCCTCTCTGGGCAACCTGTTGCAGAATCTGACCACTCTCATGGTAAATAATTCCTACTGTATATCCAAGTTAACTCTAGTCCTTTTTAGTTTAAAGCCATTACTTCTTGCCCTATCACTACACACCCTGACAGTCTCTCTTGTTTTTCCGCCAGCCAAAGAAAGAAATGATAGCAGAAATAAAAACATTCAGAATATCTAAATACTAAGACTGTCTTTTGTTTCCTTAAATCATACACTTTGTGCTTTCTCAGTACAAAAATTGAAGATATGTTTAAGATGGGATGAAATGGGATGGGATGGAATGGAATACAGTTCAGTAGGAAGAGATCTTTAATGATCTAGTCCATCACATTAAACATACTGAAGAAGGAACAGGAATTCCTTCCTCTTACTTCCGTGTTTTTGGAAATCATTATCTCTCTATGTTGTTGTTGGATTTGATAGCTACCACCATTATGTTAATCTCTTTCTTTTGTAATTAGAATCATGTGGAAATCATAGAGTAGGAATCAGGCATAACAGGCACAGAATAAGATAACTAGTTGTTTAAAAAGAAAAGCTACCACAACATATCATGTCAACAACTCATATTTTCCACTGATTCTCAAATTGCTTTCGAAGCCAGTTCAAGAAACTGGTCATAATATTTAAGGCTTTTACTAAGTAGGATGTATCCCAGAATAATTCTCTGTTCACTGCACAATAAGACAGCTGCGTCCCTCTAGGCCACTCTTGTGAGTGTGAACTTCTCAAGGCTAGAAATAAAATGTTCTCCTTTGATGACTGTCATTTGATAGAAAATACACAACACAAGAAATAAACAGGGGCTTTGGTTAGATTCTCCTACACTGAGGAAATAATCAAAGCCAAGAGCAATAATGAAAGTTAACAAAAAACAGAAGCTAAACAGCAGTAAAAAACTATCTGTAAACTGAGGGTTGAAAATCAGAGCCCATCTTTAACTCCTACATGGCTACATTAAGTATCACAGTGTGGTATGGATCTACTAGGATATACGTCTTGCCACTGGCTTCCTAACCACACATCTAATTCTTATTCTTGTAGCAGAAAACTAATGAAACAAGGGAAAAAAAAGAATTCAATAGAGTTCTGGGGTCCCACTCTATATTTTGTAAGAAACTAAGCACAAGCAGATCTCACCACATAGGTATAGTGAAATCTAAATTATATGAGTTGTTAGATGTCACAGATTCTGAGGCACCTGGAAATCTGAATGAGGTGTAGGTAAGATGTGAATCCTATGTACTTAGCATACCATATTTACCAAAATCAATGTGTGGTATCTTTTTTTGTCTTTTTATTAGATATATGACTTGAACTTTTTTTGACATTCTCATATGTTTTACAAGAAAACAAGTCTTTTTTTTTTTTTTTTGCTTTTTCCCTTCAAATGTCACTACTGACAATTTTTATTTATTATTTGCCCAAATTCACTCTCCTCACACACTATATCTACAAAATAGATGGAAGAGCTGCTTTGGAATCAAAATCATTTATCTTGGATAGAACAAGTGGCAGGACATGCTTGAAGAGTTACACCATTAACACATGCCACTGAGAATAAAGCATATAATGCTAATTCTCAGCATTTATCAGGCTAGAATGCAAGCTCAGAAGAACAAGGTGCAGATATCCTTGTCTGGCTTTGAGCTGTTCAGCCTGACAGTGCAGTGTACCATAGCTTTACTTTCAAACCTGTACTGTTCTTTTGGATAAGGAAATCCTGAATAAAGGACTAATGGCATGGCTCATTTGAATAAGCAAGAAAGCTATTGGAGGGAGATTATTGGATCAAATACACAGAAAATATTTATTTATTGGGTATATTTTAAATATACTTGAGATAATCAAAAGCTGTCTCTATGTGCTTCTGTGCAACCTGCTCTGGGTGTCCATGCTAGAGTAGGGAAGATGGAACATGTGACATCCTGAGTTCCCTTCCTAGCTCAAACATTATGTGATTCTGAGAGTCTGTTATTCCACAAATTTCAGGTTCTATCTTATCATCTTTTTACAAGAAAAACTTAAAGAAATTTGTTTTTGTAAAGGCAGATGAAGAATTTAAAATCTATTGGAATTCAGTGAGAATCAAAGGAAAAAATGTAAAATCTCTTGTCCTTCTGTAAGTTATGAACCTGTGAAGTTCAAAACTTTAATTCCTTCTTTACAGATTCTTTGGTCTAAAGGAAGCAAGCAGGTTAGATATGTCACAATATGAAACTGTTAATACCACTTAACTATTGTACCTATAGCATCTATATGGTTCTAGTGATACCCAGCACACCTTCGGTCTAGAACAGCTCTCATTCTGCCAGGCAGTTTTAGACAGGGTTCAGAAGTTAGCATAGCCAAGAACCATGGCTATTTAATAGCTCTCTTTGGCATAATTTTTATATTGGATTTTACTTTCTACCTCAGTGAAAATACTGTGTGAAAGACACAGTAATTACAAAAGCGCATAACTTTTCTGTGCTGCAAGGTAATAGAGAATGAATATATTTTTGTAGCCAGATCACAGCACTTGGTTTTGGGGATTGAGAACCCTTGCAGTCAGTGCTTCTCTACAAAGGTAAGATATGTGGGTTCTGACTAATTCTGAGTATAGGCACATTACCAACATGCTTCTTTCTTATCTTCCAACTTTTCCTACATCAGAATCAGCTGTGAATTTGTAGCAAAATCCAGAAAGCTGTAGAAGACTAGATAGGAGCTACAGTGTGAATGGATCTCATTGCAGAGATCCATGAAGCAGGACATGGAATACAGTAGCAGTGTCACAGAGTTAAGTAGATCAATCTATGCCTGTGACAGGGGGGCAGTAAGCCATCCAAAAATGGGAAAGAAAAGAGAAAAGGGGTAGGGAGATGGGAGCTGTGCTCAAGGGGAAAAAAAAAAAAAGAAAAAGAAAAAGAAAACAAAAACAGAACAGTGACAATGATCTTAGGAGGAAAATTTATTTTACTAACTATGATATCAGAATGCAAGATAATATAATACAATCTAATTGAAATTGAGACTAATATATCAAATAAAATAGGAGAGAGAGAGAGAGTTTCCGAGACCAATCAAACCGGAAAGCTTGGGACAGCTAGGAAGCACCCTCACAACACCCCCTGCAAGGCAGTAAGAGTGAGCCCAAAACAAAGAAGGGGCCAAATCCCATGACTTCTGTGACATATAGGGACAGGTACCCAGAAATGGAGCATTAACACTTTAATTCCCAGTGCAATATATGATGTTATGCTGTGGAATATCCAAAACCAAATTCACAAAACCACGACAAGCAGCCTTAATGTGAAATGAAATATCTCCAAGATGTACCATTGAATGCCGGAGTGTGTTAAGATCACAAGCATTTGACTGAAAGGAAAGTAAGCTTCTCTGAGGCTACCAAGGGAGAAAACACTGGAAAGTTAATCCTTATCAATTATATGGGTGAGTTTAAAGAAGATTTGTTCAATCACATTAAACCACTTTGTGGGTATTCTTATATTCTTGTTCTTTTATTTTTATATTTATTCAGCACTAAAATGCTTCTGATTCAGCTTACTATGGTTCACTTTGGAACTGATATAAGCTTAGCCAAATTTACAATATTTTAAGCACAAATAAAGACATCTACACTGAGATTTAGAGTGATTTAACTAATCCACCTGTAATGCTAATTTGGACAAATTTTCACAGCTGCTCCAAAGCAGAAAAAGACAAAGGCATTAAGTCATGCACTAGAATGGGAAAAACAACAACAACAACAACAAACAAACAAACAAAAAACAGAACAAAACAAAAAAACAGTGACAATACTGAACAGTGATGATAATAAACTGATGTTTATATTCCTAAGTGGCATTCTGCAACTCTTTCTCTGTGAAAGAGCTCTAAAATTATCTTTCTAAAGATGAGGAAAGTCAAGATGACAATGGTGTAAGAACAGGGCTAAAAAAAAGCATTCAGTGAGTTGTGTAACAAAGGAAAAATTAAAATGTCTGAAAAATACTGACTTTGATATGGTATAACAAGTAAAAATGTAGACTATCTGTACATCTATTTAATTGTTATTCCTATTCACTAGAACACCCAGGAAGTGTGAGAACAAAAATCATATCTAGTTGAAATTAGGAAACATTGGCAGTGACTAAATACTAAAAATATAACCAATATAACCTGTGTTTGTTTGTTTAGTTGATGTTGTTCTTATGGCCGTTGTTTTCCCCGAAAAAGGAAGAAAATTTTGCATTTTTACTTGAATCTTATATACAAGTACAACAAATGCGTATCTCTTTCTTAAAAATAAATAAAAAAATAAATAAATAGATAGATAAATAAATAAATGAAATTTTGAAGAGACAGACTTGAGTCAACTAAATCATAAGTTAAAGTCATAATTCAAGATGAAAATGAGACAGCTGTCTTAGATACAAGCTCATTTTTTTTTTTTTTTTTTTTTAATTGAAAATTGACTTAGACAAGAGGAGGGAACATTTTAGTGATCAAGGGAATTTTTTCTGTGGATGGAACATATCCAAAAAGAACAGGCATCATGTAAGCCAGCATAGAAAACAAAACAAAACAAAACAAACAAACAAACAAGCAAAAAAAAACATGTAATTTCTGATGAATTGTCATCAAGAATAAAACCAGAAACGGAATACTCAAAAAGAATTAAAGTTTACCGTATTTTGTAGTTTACCACTTTTGGGTCAGGGAATAGCAAAGAACTTCAGCAAATAAAATCCCAACTGAACAAGACACATAAAAATTGGAAACCAAATATTTACTTGATTCTATACAGTTTGTAGTTATTTGGGTTTTTATTTTGTTTTTTAAAAGGAGAAAAGAGAAAAGAAGGAAAGAAAAAAAACAAAACAGCAGCAGCTGGTTCTAAGTGAGGAATCTGATGTCACAGATACCTCACAGAGCCAGTGGAAATAAAACTCAGTGTAATCATAATGCCAAGATACAAATTATATAGGAATGATGAACTGCACTGCACTTAAATTAACTAGTCCAAGAGTTCACAAGGGGATATACATTGCTAAAAGAATTTAGTTTTTAGCATTCAACAGTCCAGGGTGAAAATATAGTTACTACTGTGCCACGCTGTAGTGCTGGCCAAAAAATTTCAAATTCAGTGCCATTGTAGAAAAGAAAAAGGCAAAAACATCACTACAGTTAACATTTAACTTCAAAAAATGGGAACTGCCTGAACATGACAGTGCTTTTTAAAAGAAAACTGAAAAGGGCACGTAAAAGACTAAATGCTTGCAGATAGTATAACAGACTGCTTAGAGATACTATATTAGGATTTCAGAGTAACTGTATACCACTTACCAAAAAAACTTTAAATGGACAGAAAAATGGCCAGCATGGGAAACAGCAGAGTAAAGGAAGCTATTAGAAGTGAAAAGATTCTCTTAAAAACGTGGGGGTTGTGTAAATTAGGAATAGAAAAGCATAAAACTAAACCAATAAAAAATTACAATAAAATGTTACATAGGGAAGGATGGAATAAGTTTTGTAAACTATTTGTTTGTGACATAGTAAGTAATAATCAGAATTTTTATAAGGAAAAGGGAAGGGAGGGGAGGGGATGGGAGGGAAGGGAAGGGAAGGGAAGGGAAGGGAAGGGAAGGGAAGGGAAGGGAAGGGAAGGGAAGGGAAGGGAAGGGAAGGGAAGGGAAGGGAAGGGAAGGGAAGGGAAGGGAAGGGAAGGGAAGGGAAGGGAAGGGAAGGGAAGGGAAGGGAAGGGAAGGGAAGGGAAGGGAAGCATGCCAGAGAAACAGTGCATCATTGAAGGTGACAGAAAATCAGCATATACTGCAACACTGAAAGATAAGGTCACTAGCAAGCTCCCCCTCCAACAGGAAAAAAAAAAAAAAGAAGCACAGTGCAAAGGAGTCTAGGGAGATTCCAGCACTGCAGTTATTCTGGGGATATAAATCAGTCATAAAAATTGCCTGCAACTAGAAGACTAATAGTTTACGTCTTAGAGAAAAATGGGTAAAATGACTACCAACAAATCGGCAGACCAGATGGAATCCAAATATGAAATAGGAGCATTGTAACACTATCACTTAAGTTAGCTTTGGTGCCACACAAATATAACACAGCAAACATGAGTGGTAAAATGTGTGATTGTGAAGAACTGCAGATAGCTGTTGTGGTATTGTGTGACTACAATAAAATGGCACAAGGGATTCAGTGTCAACACATGCAGGTAATATACACGATGGAAAACAGCAGGAACTGTCTAAATGTAAGCTATGAACTCTAAAACAGATCTTAGTATTATCCTGGACAGTTGAGTGAAGATTTCAGATCACAGACCATGCAGAGATCAATTAGAATGGGAAGCAATCTTGGAGAAGGAATAGAGATTTAAACACAAAACATTGCTCTGTTTAAATCCACAGCTGCTGTGTCTAGATTTCTTATGCAGTACTGCTCATTCCATGGTCAAAGGAATATAATAGAACTAAAGATGATCAAAGTTTTGAAAAGGCTTTCATAAGATAAGAGATCAAATAAACTTAGTTTTTTTTTTAGCTTGGAGAAAACAGGACAAGAGAAAGTTATGGAAAGATTTGTGAATTGTGATTGTCACTGAGAGGACTAATAGGAAACAACTATCTACTGTTTCTCCTAAAGCAAGAACTAGGCACTGCTGGTGAAGTTATCATATGGCAGCTTCAATTGACAGAACTGTACTTGTGCACACACCTAAGTACACTATGGAGATCATTCCTCGGGACATTATGGATGCAAAGGCTCCAGAAAGCAATTAGACAAATTCATGGAAGAATACTCCAGCCAGGATTGATGCAAATGCATCTTATTTATTTTCTTGGATTCTCTTCTTTACACTTTTAAATACAGAGAAATGTAATTGTCCTATAATCTTGTTTAATCACTGGAGAATGAGTGAAAATTCCACAAGGTGACTCAGACATTGCAGCTAGGTGAATCACTGAATTACCTTCAGCTGGTCTAAGTGAAGTGCAAACACATGTACATTTACCATAGGCTGGACGACAAGAGTTAATTTGTTACCTGACAGAAACTTCCACAGCTCAACCCTTACTAGACAGTTGTATTCATATGTTTTTAAATGCCTGCAGATGTATATCTTATGTACCAAAGAAAATGTTTAAATCAGTGCAGTAGTTGCTGAATCAGTGCTTACACTGCACCTTCCCCTCGATTTTTATTACTCTTCCTCTCATATCCATTATTCTGAATGCCAGGGAGCTATTTTTAAGCACTTAGTTCAGTTTAATAAAATATATTAAAATATCTGCACCAGAAAAATTATAAGAATTTCTTATTAAGAATTTATTTTCATAAAATCAAATGCATAAATAGCTAACTACATTACTAGTGCAGACAAGATGCATTTTACAGGAATATCATTTTACAGTGTACTCTACTACAGTGACATGGAAAAAAAGGCAGATGAAATCTTGATTATGATTAGTCACAGAAAGTATACATGATTTTTATATATATCATTGACTAAAAACGTTAGATGTTAAAGAGAAAATTTGGCCACCCACACAGTATTTAATATGATCACTATTAATACAAAATTAGCACTATTAGATGAACTTACATTTCAAAATTTTAAATCAATCTCTCCTATTCCTGAAAGGATAATACTTAATTATGCTTATTTACAAAGGCTCCTCTAAAAGTAATGCCTCTTGTTTTATTCTGTTGACCTCTAACATCAGGGGCAGACATTGGTGGTACGGCAGTAGAGGTGAAACCTTCCCACCAGTATTCCGTTACATGTTGTTGCTGTGTGACAGATGGCAGCAGAGGGGCAGCCTGACAAAATGGCGTCTGGCATGGAACTGTGTATGAAGCACAGGTGTGCCACTGAATTCCTCCTTGTAAATAAATTCCTGAATCAATGAATGTCAATATTCACTGATGCTTGTTGAACGTTTTTAGAGACCAGACAGTGGATGTGAGCACAATGAGGCAGCAGGTGATGTGTTTCAGCATTGGTAACAGTGACAGTGGTCACCTCCACTGGTGCAGATTTTTATCAGCACAGCATGCAGGTTCTTGTTTATTGCTGGCAAAAAAGCATAGCTAACAGAGGTGATTTTGTGGGAGAGATAGCTGTAGCTGAGAATTTGCTCTATCAAATTGTATTATTGTGCTCTTTGTATCTGCTGTAGATCCCATGGAAATAAAAAAGGAAATACTACTTTTAGAGCAACATACATAATGTCATACTATTTAATTCTAGCATTTATTAGGATGAAACTTTCTGGTGATTTTCTATGAAGTAAAATTAAAAATAATAATACCAAACTACTTAGTAAACTTTCAAAAAGGAGGTAATTAATGCCAAAATCACAATCTTAGAGTAGTAAGTTTGTCTGTCAGTATTGACTCTTGTAAAATGATGCATGACAGCATATAGAGAAAAGCTGTGTAAAGCTCTAAATTAACCAAAGGTATATACTACTTTACTATAAAGCCAGTTTTGCCTTCTTATTTTGTGAACTACACACAGCCTGTGAACTGTATATCTGACTGTAAATATAAATAAAGCCTGAATAAACACGATAGGATCCTAGTCTGAATCACACTTTCTACCATTTTGAAAATATAAATCAGTAGCCACTAAAAACTATCTCTATTTAAGAATATCATGAAAATTTTGAGGTTACTGTAAGAATTTATTTATTTTTAAGTAGAATGGATGGTTGTGTGGTAAGAGAAAAATAAACAGGGAATAGTCAAATTTCCCAATGTAAACTGACAGTCTTGAAGAAAAAAAAAAATCTGGATGAAATGTTATTTCAGTACTTATTTATCAGTTAACAAATTTGAAATAGCAAACACAAAAGCATAAGACAGTCAGAGGTATCTGACTTGTGCAACACATCAGATTCCCAGAGACTTTTACTTCTGAAGGGTACTTACAGAATTAAGTATTTTTTGTAGTGTCACTTTGAACATGAGAAATTATGTGACACATTCTTGACAATCCTGTTCAATTTGCCAAAAAATGTAGTTCAGTCTCTATCTGTGTGAGCCTTGCAAGAAAACAGAATATGTTCACCATTAATAACACTGATACTAAATAGCATCTTGTGAGACCGGATCTATATTGTGAAGTATTGCTGCCATAGCTGTGTCATCTGGAAGTGTGAAAAAAATGACAAGGTCGGTTCACACAGCTATTTGAAGGAAAACCCTGTCATGCACATAGCCGTACCAGTACATATTTATCTTAGTTTCTCTCTTTCAGGGAGAGAGTAGAGAAAATTTAGGAGAAATTTTTGTGCCAACGTGTGCTACATCTCCAGTAGATAGCTCTAGCAGTGGAGTTAAGAGTGGCAAGTATTCTGCTGCAGATAAACCTCCTTTACCATCATTAATGACATGTGCTACACTGGTTGCGATACAAGAAGTTAGACCTCAACTATCCTAAGAAAATATTTACTTAGATTTAATAAGATTGTTACTGTATGTTTGTGAAATGCCAGTTGATGCTTAAATGTATTTGCCAGGGATTAGAAGCCATTTCAGAATCCACTGTTCGTTAATGAACATACAAGAAGCGCCTTAGAAGTAATAAGAAGTTAGGTTTAAGAAGATCATGAATTACTTCAACTCACCAAGTGATAAAAATTTACTGAAATTAACGCTATGTATGATACAGATATCTTATATAGAGGTTAATCCTTAATATTTTTAATTCATGTCTAGGTATTTAATTAACATAAATTATAATAGCTCAAGTGGTCAGATAAATTTATTTTGATTTTAAGCCGAGGACCATAAAATTTAAGACCATCCCCTTCTTTTTCTGCGAGTCATTTCAGTAAAATGTTTTGGCACATAGGGGTTTTTAGAAGCCAAAGTACAGGTTGAGCTCAGAGTCTAATTTTAAATCTCCAACATGCTAGTTTTTATTGCTTCTGGCGCCAGTTTTCTCCATAACAAATCAGGAGAAAAACCAAATAGATGAATATTTAACCAAAGCATCAAAAGCTATGAACCTTACACAGTCACCCAGCTCTGTGAGTGAAAAAACTGCTTCCAGCTATAAATACATGGAAGAGAGAACAACAGCTGTGCAAATAGAAATTATATTCCTCAAATGGAAGAGAGATTCAACATCTCTACGTCATGACACTGATGAAATGAGAACAATTTGTTGAATAGAACCATTAGCATCTGTAGTGTAAGTAAAACACAAAAGCCAAAAAGTTGAGATAAGAAATGGCTAATGTGCAAAAAGCTGTTTCCTAAAGAAAAAAAATACTGAATTGCAGTGAATCATTCAAAACTTTAGACATCAACAAATACTGAACTACATGAGAGTTATTCACCTCATGAGTGTTTTGAGGGCATGATTCATGTAAAATAGGTCAAATTAATCATGTTCCAAAAGTATCTGTTTCTCTCTTCATTAATTCTAAAGTGTTTGTCAATTAATTAACTATATATAATGAGGGTGAGTCTCACAGAAGTAGGGAATATGGAAGATTAAATAACAGGGACCAAGTTCCCATGAATTTGTGCACTGTTCTCTTCTTTAGAAGTGCTGAAAATGTAGAGGTTGGTGATATTAAGCTTTTTTTCAGTTTTCTTAATGAACAAAACTTTGAGATCCAGGTTTTCCAGTTTCCTTCTACTTCTGGCAGACCAAATATTTAGGAGAAAATCTGACCTTAGTTTTGAATTGATTTTTGGAAAGGTAAAATTCA
Organism: Tetrao urogallus; assembly: GCF_951394365.1. Classification (NCBI taxonomy): domain Eukaryota; kingdom Metazoa; phylum Chordata; class Aves; order Galliformes; family Phasianidae; genus Tetrao; species Tetrao urogallus. The sequence goes on along the minus strand of NC_136813.1, from coordinate 32,833,126 downwards.
CTCTAAATAGATGTAAACTAGTATTCTCTGGATTTCATTAAAATTTTAAAGAATATTTTTGCTGCCTTGAACTTTTTTCTTTTCTTATATTTTATGAGATAATCTGTTTCTAAATCTGTTCTTAAATCTGTTCCTAACAGTAAGCTGAACAAAGACACTGCATCTCTAAGTAAATATATTACCATTATAACAATCCATATTTTGATAGAATATTTTTGTTCAGTTAAAAATGTATAATTCAGCAAAACAAATACCACACCATGCTTGTCCAAAAGGGGTAAGATGGTACCACTCCACTGACTCTGCTCTGAAAAGAGCAAGTACTTGTCCACTATGGAATACATTAGTCCAGTTTAGATTTTTTTCAGTTGCAGCTCGTCGTTAGGAAAAATAAAAATGCTGATCATGGTTTTTTTTGTTTTCAAATAATTAATAAACTCAACAAAAACATACTAACTCTGAGAGCTAAATAGTCTTCTTCAGAAATCCAAAACTGTGTCTGTTACTTGTTTTTTCCCTTCTTTTTAAATGTTCTCTTCCTACAACTTAAAATTCTAAGATTTTTTTTTTGCTTTCTTCTTCCAGTAACTTTTCCTCTGTCTATACACACTTGTGCAGATCACAAAAAAACGACTCAAGTCTACAATGAAGTAGCTGTACAGTATTCATCTTTCAAGTATGCTGGTAAAAAAATAAAGGTACAAGAGTCTTTTTTTAATAAACAATAAGACACCTACTGTTGTCATGTACATTTGTGAAAACTTGCTGAAGTGTATTAAATTTGCAATGGTCTGAAATTCTACTGACAGCTCATTTTAAAGAGTTTAAAGATATCTTTACACTTTAAATAGCAAAGAAATTTTTAGTCTTTAAATAGAAGCTTATTTTGTCTTACATAAAGAGGATAAACAATTCCTTAATTCATTTAAAAATACTAGCAAATTACCAATGGGGCATTTCTAAAGCTCAGACAGAAGCTGATTCTCATTGATCGTCTAACTTACCTTTGAAAGATTATGACTGTGTCAAAATTCTAGCAATTTAAGCATTTCTGCCATTTTCCATATACTGATAAAAACTTGAATGTACACAAAATAAACACATAAAATTAAAAATAAAGGAATAAATATATGAATAATAAAGAATGAATAAATATCTGAATGTAATACAAATACGGATATTATTATTTTTGTTCACATGAAAGGTATCCATAGTTGAACTTCATAACTTTTATAGCTATCTATTAAAAAGTGAAAAATAATAGTATAAAATCAAGAAATATATTACTCCTTTAAATTGGAAAAAGAGAAATTGGGATAAATGTACAGACACACTGCCTTTATGTCACCTTTTCTTGCAGTAACAAATGTCATAGGGACAATGGGCAGAGTTCTCAGCTTGAATCAAACTACCTGACCATACCAAGCTCAGATAGTAGAAAAGAAATTAAACTAATACCAGAGCACAAAGTTTAGGACTATTGATTTTCATCTTTGCACAGGGATCCAGTAGACACTTCCCTTGTTTGTGTAGGTTACAGATGTCTCACACAAATTTTTCCACTGTATTGAAACAGACAAAATTCCACTTTTGTTTGTTATTCTGTTGTTCTTAGTCTTACTCAGAACTTTTAAGGCTTGATCTTATAACTAGCTAGAGATCATGTTCAATGGACAACCTAAATTACACTTTCAAAAATAAGCATATAAGCTATTAAAACGTTCAATTTTTCATATATTAAAATACAGATTTTGTTTAAAAAATCAATTTTTTCATAATCATCTGTGAATAATATCTTATTTGTGCATGTTGTTTACATACATAAACACAACACACTACATAAATGTTTGCATGAGGGGGACTATTAAAAGAACAAGAAAGATTTTTGACAATCACATGCCCATTCCCACTGATTTATATGATGCAATTTGTACACATAGAAAAAATATGATCATATACTGAAAAGAAAAGCATTTACATGTTTTAAATAAATTTTTGGTCTTTTCTATGTCACACTATGATTTGGTTATACTGGGCATATGCTCCTCTCCATTTCATGCTGCAAAGGGGAGCAGATGGAATTAAATACAGGTTGGCATGAGGTATAGAGGAAGCCATGGAGCTGTATTTTTTAGTACTACACAGGCACTACCAGCTACATATACATTAGAGATGAAACACAAAAAAGGGCATGTCACCTTCAGGAAAGGGTAGTAGTCAGGGAACATCTGTTATACATGCAGTGTTCCCTGTAGAAAAAGCTGAAACATGATGAAATATGCATCAAAAGTTCCCTATGCACTGAGGTACATTAAGTCCCTTTCAAACCATATGAAGCCCACTTGGGGAAGGGAGGTTATTTGAGTGTGGCAGCTGGAATAGAAGAAAGCAGCAGCAGGGAATGGAAACCAGCTGTTCTGCCATTCTGGAAATAAAGATGGGCAGTAGGCACATAGAGGCTAATACACTGCATGCATATATCATGGCACACAGACAGGAGACAAAGTTTCACTGAGCGGTAATTAGCTAACCATGTTGAAGCTCTATGTCTGAGCAAAGTCCTCGTTAAATCCTAAGTACTATTACAGTATATCAGGGATACTTGTTGTGAAGCACTGCACAGCTCACATTCTTTTCAATTCTTTCACATGGTGAGCTCTTCCCATAAAAGATGCTCACAGACAAAAGAGTATAGAACAGGTCAGTGCAATTTTTCCCTTTCAGTACACTTTACTTAGGACTAGACAGTACATCTCACCCTTACATTTAATTATGATATCACATAAAGCAGGGCTAGAGTGGATACCCTGGCCCTCAGAAGGTTAAAATAAACATGATTATTACTGGGAAATATATATTTAACCTGTTTAAAAAACACCATGCAGGAGGATTCTTAACGGACAGAGGCAGCCAAGCCAGCTGCAGTACATAAATATCTTTATTGCAAATTCTTCTCCGTATTGAACATAAATAACTTTCCTAACAAACTGAAAAAAAATAGAAGGAGGGAGGAAGGGAGGGAGGGAGGGAGGGAGGGAGGGAGGAAGGGAGGGAGGGAGGAAGGGAGGGAGGGAGGGAGGGAGGAAGGGAGGAAGGAAGGGAGGAAGGAAGGAAGGAAGGAAGGAAGGAAGGAAGGAAGGAAGGAAGGAAGGAAGGAAGGAAGGAAGGAAGGAAGGAAGGAAGGAAGGAAGGAAGGAAGGAAGGAAGGAAGGAAGGAAGGAAGGAAGGAAGGAAGGAAGGAAGGAAGGAAGGAAGGAAGGAAGGAAGGAAGGAAGGAAGGAAGGAAGGAAGGAAGGAAGGAAGGAAGGAAGGAAGGAAGGAAGGAAGGAAGGAAGGAAGGAAGGAAGGAAGGAAAAAGACAATCATTGCCTTATTTATAACAACTTTTTTTTAATTCACAAAGACTTTTGTTATACCTAGCTCTTTGCTCATTTAAACTAATTGAAACTCTGAACAAAAACAGTTCTCTCAGTAGTTGCATAAACCACTATTTTCTTCTGCTATATCACCTCTCTGTTGATTCTGAATTTGTCCAGGTCTGACTTAAAAATGAGTACAATGTCTGCCATTAATGCAACTCTGGCCTAAATTAAATTATACCATTTTTTCTTCCTCTGAAAACCAGAAGAATAGAACAGCAGAAGAGAAGTAAGTATACAGCAAGAAAGGACCAGAAAAAGGACAGAGTGAATTGTATACAGAAATTAAAAGACACACTTTGTTCTAGAAGATTTAAAAAGAAATAGTGTTATTCTAACTGACACATTACTGAATGGAATAATTAATTCCTGTCGCTTATTTAAGACACTTCTGTTGATATGTGTTCCCCAGATGGAAATAAAACTAATGATAACTAAAAATCAACTTCAGGTTTCAAGCTAACAGACATTAGCTTTAGAGCAGTCCTATCTGCAGAACAATTTTTTTCAATTTGGTAACAAGAACGTGGCTGGAATGTAAGGTAGGATTATATCAAAACTTGAGCAATATCACTTCTAATCATATCTATATTTTTGTTTGCTTAGTGAGAGGAGATACAATCATACAATGATAATATAAACTGAGAAAGAATGGAGAAGATGTATATGCTTTGATTGACTCCTTTATGTAACCTGATAAACACAAACATACACAGACTAGGAGGGAATTATCCTCTAGTCCCATTATAATAGTTTGTATGATATTAAGTGTCCATTCAATGCATAGATGTATGCCCTAAAATTTCCATTAACAAAAGTAAGCATAGCTAGAGAACATCCATTTACCATCGAGAGGAATGCATAAATCCTGTAACGATGAAAGCTACCAGTTTTATGATTTCCTCATTTCAAAAGTTGTTGATCTTTCTATGCCCCCGCTTTTCTTTCAATTTATAAAAAGAATCTGAAAATAAAAATTGTTAGCTGAAGATAATGGTTTTGACATAGACGGGCCTCATTTTACTGATAACAGCACATATATCTCTTGCTCTTCTAGTGGGAATAAAGCAAAAAAATAACTACTGGATTCTAAGACTTCCAAGAACAAACTGCAACACAGTGACTGAGCTCAGCCCCAGGAAAGGCAGTGTGAAAACAGGGCATATAGAAAGGAAGCAATGAGATTTACACTAGCAGCAGGCAAGGAATAATCTGCTTTGTTCCCTCAAAAAAAAAGCTACAGCACCTAAATGTTAAAATTTAAACCTACACCTCAGACAAAAGACTCATGGTAACTGACTTGATTGTGAAGTGCATTTTATGTACATTAATTTACAAATAAGATCATCCAAGATCATCCACTTCTGTTGTCTTTTTTTTCTTTTTTCTTTTTTTTCCTTTTTTCCATTGGTACAGTTTCAATCCTTTAGGGTATTGGCAATAATATATCTAAATTGATTTGGTTGTGAAGCTTATAATTAAATCAATTTACACAAAAAAGAAAAAGACAACTTTCAAACATTGAATGAATTTGTAATTATAAAAAAAAGTAGAAATAATGGTGGGGGAGGAAGGGGAGAAATAAATTAACTGAAAAATGTAGTATAACACACTAAATGTTCCAAAGACCATGCTGTGCTGAATGGTTATAGTCTTTTATTTATAGTCTCTTTTATTTATGTATTTATTTTTTGTCTCTCAGTGACACGTTCTGTGTGTGTATAGATGCAGAAATTTCTGCATGCACTGAAAATCAATTATAGAAATTTCCCCCATAATCTGAGGCTAAATCTAATAATTAAAAGTGATATACACCATTCACAAAACTTCACAGTTACTATGCGATAACAATCTGCCAGAAGCTGAAATGTACCTGATTAAAAATCTGGTTTGGCAGAACTCAACTCTAGTTGAAAAGCAGGATAATAGGCAATAACAAAGGCAATAATAGGCTATGGTACTCTGATGCAAAGTGCATTCACTGTCACTTCAGCTGCCAGGATGTTTGCAGTTTTTCTATTTTGTATCAATGAAAGAAGCTAAGAAAGTAGTCAAGGTATTAAGCTAATCCATTTCTTCTCCATTACGGTGCCACTGCATATCCTTTTCTCATTTCTTCCCAGACAAGCTCCTGTTTCATCAGATTTCTCCTTCCTCACCTGGATAGCTTTGCTTGAACTCCAAAGCCACTCAAGTGAGCTGAACATGCTACAGAGAGAAGCTATGCATAGAAACACACTCCTTTCTAACAAGGAAGCACCAAACAAACAAGACTGCTTCTAAACACACCTGGCTATCACTCAACTCACATGTCATAAAGTGCCACTCATGAACCTAGACTCAATATCAAAATAACTGACAGGTAAAAAGTGAGCCTGAATTCTCAGGTAGAAGGCCATCTAAAAATAAAACTTAAAAAGACATTCAACATAAAAGCAACAGAGGGAGAAAAACAGCTTAGTCTTTATTTTTCAGAAGTATTTGCTCATTTTTTTCACAGTAATTTCCTCAACAAATGTATCATAGATCACTGGATATGAACATAAGAAAGGTTATGACAGTCAACTGCGCAGCAAAGGTGACTGACTCATATTCCTCTGGTGTGATCATTAACTTAGATTCGAAGGGGGAATATTTTTCTAGTTTCTCAAAATGATGCATCACAGAATATTTGCATACCTTGGTGAATCTAAGAAACTCTTGCAAACATGTTATCTAAATCAGCTTTAAATTGCCGAGTTTAAGGCACTAAGAATATTTGACATTTTTCATAGTAGACCTATAATTAAAAGTGCAAAATATTAATCTAAAAACTAGATATCAAAAGATACCAACAAAAGATTCAATGTGAACCACAGACTTCACAAGAAGGAGAACAGTTATAATGCTACACATTCTCTTGAATTCAGAAATACTATTCTCTTGACCAAAGTATTAATAGTAGAAAATTAGAAAGGAAGTTCTGTCAGTCTAGATGTAATAATGAATGTGTTAAATGCACCAGTGTGGATATTGAGCTGATATAAGAAAATCATTAGAAAGTTCAGAAAAATTATTCATAAAAAATTCTGATAATATCTACTCTGCTGCAGTTAGATAAAGTAAGATATTCAATTTCAGGGATCTTTCTTTTTAAAAATTGAGAATAAAAATGCACAAGTTACTACAGTCTTGTTCCATGAACATGTTCAGTTGACCAATCATAGAATTACAGAATCACAGAATTGTAGGGGCAGGAAGGGGCCTCTAGAGATCATAGAGTCCAACCCCCTGATAAAGCAGGCTCCCTAGACCAGGTTGCAAAGATAAGCATCCAGGCAAGTCTTGAATGTCTCCAGAGAAGGAGACCATTAAAAAGTGGAGTTAATGGTTTTCATTGAGATGCAAAATATCTGATACAGTCTTTATTCTTTAGACAGTTGCATGCAAGTTTGCGTCAGCTTTGTTCCATGTGTATTTTCATTGTGATTATGAAGAAAGTGTTGTATTTTCACGTGATATTTAATCTTCTTTTATTATTATTTTTTTAATTTTTATTGCTGAAGATTAACTCCAGCCCTTTTATCCTAGTCACATATACCTTAGATTAAAAATGTGTTGTTTCCAGGTTCCAGAAAAACCTAGTAAAGTGGTCTTAGAGGAGTTTCTGACACCAGTGTTAAAGTTTTCTTTCACTCTTTCTTCGTGGATGTACCTCTGATTTTCCTTTATTCTTAGGATCCATGCTACCATTAACCAGGCAAAAGCACGTGCAAAAATGCCCCCTCTTTGGGATACAAGTGTGAACGTCAAGCATTTTGAAAGCAAGATTTCTGTTGCACAGTGAGTGATATACTGAACAAAAAAAAACCCCTAATAATATAGTAATAATAATCTGCCAGAGATATATTAAATTAGAAAAGCACCGAAAAATCCAAGAAATGAATGAATTATAAGCAACTAGAAAAAAACATCCCTATCTCTACACTGTTTTACAGATTATAACATAAACATTCTCAGGACTTACTAAGAAAGTTTAGAATGAATGTGTTTTTGTTGTAGATATCATTTATGAATTACAATATCATTTTCATCTTTGTATGTCATTTAAAAAAACACTGATCGTAGTTTTTATGCACAAGCCACAGCAAAATAAAAAGGTTATTCTATTATTTAAACACAAAATGTGAATAATACATGCTACTCCAGGTGGAATCAACAGGAATTTTTATGTAACTTGGCAAACAGTGTTTAACAGTGTTAATTCGTGTGAGATTTGTAAGTAGGATGATCTTAAACTGTCTGAACCTGTGAAGGGGTTTAAAGTCTCAGGAACAAAATGGGGAAAATAAAAGGTAAGCAAGACACATGTCTAAAATCATTCCACTGAAAAAGTAAGTCATAGGGAACAAGCTCCTTTGTAAGACAGCCAGATCAGTGTAAGTAGGGAATAAGTTGAGAAATCTGATCTGACCAAAGACAGACAGATATTTTTATGCAGAAAATAGCTTAAAATTTACAGAGAAGGAAAAAATTAATATTTGAAAGGAGACATGGCTTATTGTCTCAATGTATTTTAAAGGCCTTTGTTTTGCCCCTCTTTTCTAGAAGTTAAATTATTTTGGAATCTTTAACAGAAATAATCATGTCTGAAACTTTGCTACAAAACAGTGAATTCCTACCCTTTAGCACAACCTAGAGAGATGACAGAACTGACAGAAACACAACTTCTGACACTGCTTCAGGTGTCACCATAGAAAATTAAGCATTCCACCCCCATTTCCCAGAAAACAATTCTCCTCTAAAAAAAATGCAATCCTCTTTCTACCTGAATCACATACATTATATTTCTTACTCTTCTTCAGCGTGGAATAGAATGGAATAGAATAATGTGTAGAGAAAGCCATTTTGTTTATTGTCTTTCAAAAGAGAGAAGTTATGTTGGACTAAAAGCCTTGATCACACAATACTCAATGAGAAGCTATCATTGATTTTATTGAAAACACTACATTGCACCACATTTGTTACTGTAACGATTTCTAGTCCCAAAGATGCTTGCTGTTGGTTCAGTTTTTGTAATATGCCAAATGATTTTATTACCACATACTTGAGATGGAGGTAAACAAATATATGTTATTACCATTTAAAATTGTATTTTTTGGGGGAAAGAAAAGTGATTTATCTCTCTACGCTAATTATTTATTTTTTCTTAGTAAAAAATATCACATAAACATCTGCTGCTGCAAAGCAGTGGCTAACAGTACTTAACATCCATAGTTCAGTATACATTTAATAGGAATGTGAGGAATTAATACGAGCCACTGCTGTGAGTTGTTTCCTGATAAATGGGGACTCTCATAGAGACATAATGATAAATGCAAACCTCCAGATAACTTTTACTGTTACAATGGAAACATAGAATAGAAGAGATTGGCTTAACCTGCTTACTAATGTTTTCATATTTTGAGCTGTATAGTTCTTGATGTTATATTGACAGACTGTGATAAAATATGAACTCTGGCTATATACTGATTTTCTAAAAACCTCTCACTTCTTGATTATTTAGAGCAGTAAATTATTTTCCCAAGGAAACTTTTTGAATTTTAGAATCTCATTGCTGTACTTGATGGTAGAAATCCACCCTTTTTGCTAAAACAAAACTGAGAAAATTCGATACACACTCAGTTTCTTAAAAAAAAAAAAAAAAAGAAGTTTAGTACTGCATCTTTATACAGATCAATGTCTAATTATAAGCAGAGAATTGCTGTGGCAAGAGGTTAGGAAAAAATAATCTTTCTGGCATTTATTAGTTGGAAAATAAGGTCATATTTGAGGTCAACCCTCAAATATACACAGAATAAGTTATACTGCAGCATTCTAAATATTCTACATAGCAAAAGTCACATTGCAATCCCAACATAATCAGAAACATGTTCCTAATAACTGTATAACAGATCAGACTGGGCTAGCTACAAAAACAAAACAAAACAACAACAAAAACCTAGATCAAATTAATCAACAACTAATAAAAAACTCATATTTTTTTCTGCTTAATTATAAATGTAGCTTCTCAATAACTTATTGACTTATTTAATCATCTCTTAACTTTCTCTAAGCCTGAATCATCTTTTAAAAAACTAACCTAAAATAAATATATAAAACATTCCAGCAGTAGTGCTCTTTCTTATTGCCTACAACCTCGGCAAAATCACATGAACACACAATGCTTAAGTGCTCAGCTTGTCATTTTTTTTTTTTTTAATTGTTTCTTCTGAAATAAAAGAATTCATAATTATATAAAGCATATCTGGAAAAAAAAAAAAGTGCACTGGACACATGCAGAGTTTGAAGAAATAAATATGCTTATTTGTCAGAATGAAAGCTTGCAGACATTGTGGTCGTTGTGCTGCTATAAGTAATTTTAGCTGGTTCACAGACACTCATCTTTGATACCAACCTAGAGTGTGGGTGAAATAATACTAAAAATCAGATTATTTTATTTTTTGACAATTCTCATACTACTATTAATTGTGAAATCAATATTACAAATAGAAATATACATCCTCAAAATGAAAACACTTTCTGGTCAGTTTTTACTGTTGTCTAATATCCCAAGTCTCTCTTTTTTTTCCTCGCATCCGAACTACATGAGGAATGTAAATGACTGCTGCTCTTTTATCTGTTGCAGTCATGTCTGAGTTGAGTTTTCAAATCACGCTTTGGCTGAAGAACAGTATGTAATATATCACAGGCAATGCCATGGAGATAAAGTATTTTCTAATCATTTTAGAGAAGTACTAATTTTATTTTATTTTATTTTTTTAATCTATTTTCATTCTACGGAAGAAGGATACTTGTGGTTTCATTTCATATTCATTCTGAAAGATCATGAATGCCTTTGCTCTGGGCTAGGTACAAGATTTACAGTTTTCTTTGATAGTATTATCAGAGGGCTATTCCACTCTGTTACACTGCAACTGCAACACTAATAGGTTTATAATGATGGCTTAACTTTACGCTTTGTAAGCACTGGAGGCTTCACTCACCTTGTTCAAGTGGCTGGCTTTTAGTTGAAGTAGTTTTCATCTTGAGTGCCTCCCTAACAGACATGTCACAGCAGGAGCCTTTGTTAGTGTCTTGGTCACTGTCAGCCTGATCACTGTCCCCATGCCCGCTGTCCCTCAAGCTGGCTCTTTCTGGATCCTTGAATGTGGAGCTACTGAAATACATATTTAAAAAAAAAAAAAAAAAAAAAAAGAGAGAGAGAGAGAGAGGGAGAGTTGTATTTACTTGTTCTAGGTTGAATTGTACTCTTTGGCCAAGCAATTTTGACAAGAATGCAAATGGGGAAGCTGAGAAAGTTATTTAATAGGCCTTACCTTTGAACAAACTGCTGCCTGCTGCCCATGTAATTGGGCTCTGCGGGAAAATTGTCTGTCTGCGAAAGAGAAGGAAAAAAATACGTATAGTTGTACACTGGACAAATCTCCTGCAGAGCAACAAGATTTCCTAGAGGAGAAATGATTAATAATTCAAAAATTCCCTTAATCTTTAGATTTGTACATTTTAATTAAATTGGAAAATGCTGGCATGTAATTATGTGCTCAGAACAATTAAATGATTCCGGTCCACAAATTACCTGCTAAAGTAAACAATGAGGCTCCAATAAGTGGCATTCTCTGTGAGCAACCTGACAGATGACTCTGTTTATGTTTTTTCATTAGTTAGATATTAAGACTGATGGTTATTGAAAACGAGAGAAAAAAAAAATACTTTTGTGCATTACAAAAGTGAATTATTCAATAATACTAATTTTTAATCATAATTACATCATCTACTGGGATTCTGAAGCCCTTACTCCTGTAATACAATTTCATGTTTCCATAAAACATGCAAATTAAGAAAAGAGAGAAGAGAAGAGAAGAGAAGAGAAGAGAAGAGAAGAGAAGAGAAGAGAAGAGAAGAGAAGAGAAGAGAAGAGAAGAGAAGAGAAGAGAAGAGAAGAGAAGAGAAGAGAAGAGAAGAGAAGAGAAGAGAAGAGAAGAGAAGAGAAGAGAAGAGAAGAGAAGGAGCAAAGAAAGAAGAAAAAGAAAAAAAAAAAAGAAAAAAGGAAAAAGGGAAAAAAAGAAAAAAGAAAAAGAAGAAAGAAAAAAAAAGAAAAAAGAAAAAAGAAAAAAAGAAAAAAGAAAAAAAGAATATTTGTACTTGTTTAGATTTCGGTGTTTCATTTGTTTTTAAATGCTACTGGGAAACTGCAAGTATGAAAATATTTGGATTTTCTCTCTCTAATTTTCATCAGTATTAATAACTACATCTGAATAATGAGAACCACACATGCAAGCAAGAACATTAAATGATTGTTGCTGACAAGTGGTTTGAAAAAAAAAAATACTTTCATTAACTCTGTCATGAGTGTATTTTTAGCAGCATGAGCTAAGTAATTGTAGAAGCAGAAGTATTTACAGCATCCAGACCAACATGGAGTCCTGCCAAAGGGAACTGAATTCCCCTTGTATCATCAGCTAAAGTTCTTTGGAAGAAAGAGAGACTGAATCTTTCACAAAACCCCATATACTGTAGATTCGCGCATGTCACTTCGTCTTGCAGCTGACCTAGTGACAGAGCGCCTACTGTTTTCTGCATCACTTTGGATCACACCACTATGCTTTGCAGCAGCGATGAGTTTTCCAACAGCATCTCACATATCAGCATCAGTAGCACAGGCAGTACTCAATTACTGGAAGGCCCAATATAAGATTTAATGTTGTATAATAATTGTTTACACAAGTGACTGGTCTCCTAGATATTTATTTTTCCTTGACACTCTCCTTTTTGTCCTTTCTGATTTATTTTTGCTAGGCTGTTTCTGTTTGTTCGTTCGCTTTTTGTAAACACATGGTAATTAGAAATATTTGCTATTCTTTGTATCATTGGAATACAGGACCTTGAAAAAGACATGAAGTTACATCTGAAACATAACAGTCAAAACTGGTCACAACAGCAAATAAGTAGCCACATGCCACTCTCAAAACATTTGTGAAATATATGTGCTCATGGATATCTTGTGTGATTTAATGAAAACACAAAAGATAAATTGTCTTCTGTTCAGGAATTTATGAGGTACATTTGCACACACATTCTTCTTACTGGTAGATAAGTCTTTTGGTTTTTAAAAAATAGGATAATTAAAAAAAATTGTTCACATTTTGAAGTATTTTTTAATTTAAGTTGCAGAGTATGTTGCATATGACTTTTTTATTGTACCAAAATTACACACTATTTGAAAATCTGATGTACGAGAAGATAGTTGTTCTTCAGAAGCATTAAAAGGTGAGCTTATAAAAGTTCTTAAATACTGTCCAAGCAGAGTAAGCAATACAAAAGGAGAATTCTGAAGATTTGGCATACAAAATCCAGTGTGGTGCCACTGCTTTTCCATGTCACCTTTTCAGAAGTACTCACATTTTCAGCTACAGATAGTCATACTTTTACAAATCTAATTACCTCATTTAGGGGTCTTTATACTGAGAAACAGAGAAGATTCTGTTTTTAACCAATGCCATTAGAATATAAATTTGCTGTAACTGTTAGCATGCTTAAAGTTATAAGCAGAAATATTGAAAGAAAAAAAAAATAAAAGAAGAAATGGAGGCATAACATTCTTATATTTAATCTCTTAAATGTAATACATTATATTTCAGAAGCAGCCTTAATTCTGCATTTTATTCCTTTCTTGTATTCACTTGTAAGCCAGCATATCTAGTGAGCAGCAAATCCACATCATATATATAATCATTACAACATATACAGTCTGATACTTCTCAACCCAAATAAATCTATATAACTGCCGAACTCATATCTGTTTTCTAAGTCAAATATCTCATTTATACATGCCCAGGAAAACTAGCCTTGTGATTATTTTTTTTTTTTTGTCATTCAAGAAATGTGCCTCCACATATAGCAGCTACTAGAATCAACACTTCCATTTCTTATGATGTTGTCAGACAAGATGTCTGTTACAAAATGCATTTTCATCAATTCTCTGCTATCTGATTAAGAAATATAAATCAGACTCTTGCCCTGGAATTAATTATAGCAGCTTCTTAAATGTGGTGCTAAGGACTTCTCTGTAATCTGAATCATGGTCAGAACTGGTCAAACATTTTGTTTCTGCATTGACAGCAATAAAAGCATGTAATATACCATTCAAAATATAAATTTTAAAATAGAAGTTATGACAAAATCTTGGCTCCAGTCTTAATAATGGGAGTTGCTTCTGAGAAATTCTGTATTTATGGTAATAAATGGCCTTTAAATCAATCAAAATTTGAGCAATTTCCTTATATTGTATTTTGCATCTAAACAAACAATTGTGTTTTTACAGTGAGTTCAGAGCTGCAAAAGGACAACTGTAAATACTCGATAACCACAGATATCTGCACAACTCTAAGTTGAATTCTTTTCCGTTCTAAAACCATTAAGCCTTATCCTGTTATAAACTGGGAAAATATCATGCTTATGATGATCTGTACAGGGCACTCTGAGATCTAGGCAATAATTGTTTTCTTATATGTAAAAATAAACATTTAATTTTAAGGCTACACAATTTAGAGTAATCTGTTATACATAATCTGTATACAACAGATTACAGAGAGATATGAATATCTATTTATTTATTCTTTAATTCCAGTTGAAGTGAGAGATCATATACTTAAAATTTTTACACTTTCTATAGAAGTGATATTACACATTTCAGCTCATGCATTAATCATACCTCTTAACACCACATAGCTGTGATGTTAAAAAATAAGTGCTACTTTAAAAATGTATCAACAGCAAATAAGTCCTTCATTCTTTGAGTACACAGCCCTTTTCCAGAAATTAGAATTGGGTCTCTCTGTTTGCTCCCCCCCCCAGGTTTGTTTCAGTGCGCCTACAGATAAACATCAACAAGCTGACCTAATCAACTAAGATCTCTTTACTAATATTACAGATACAGGTACCTACACAAGATTTGCTCCATTTTGACCATCTAGCTTTAGGTTTGTTCTGCTGCTAGAGCTGACTTCCTTCAATAATTACGGGGATAATATAGATGACCAGCAAGATATTCAGTTTAATAGCTAACACTAAGCAAGTTGCATCATACCAGGACTGAATTACATATAAGTACCTGATCAAAAAAACACCACAAAATATGTTACTCAAATTGAAGACTTAGAGCTAGAGTATCAATTAGGTCACTAAGTCATGAGTTTTTAGTAGGATAAAACAAACAAACAAACATACTTGACAGAATGTCTTCAAGGAAAACTGAAGTGAGAACTGTCCATCATCCTGGATGAATACTGGTGAATTAAAAGTCTGTGATATCACTCTAACCTATCGCACCTCTCCTAAAGTTTATTTTCACAGACTAAAACTAATTTATTTCCAGTGAGAAAAGGTATATTATTTCCAGAGTTCTTACAATGGCCCCCTAAAAATGCATTCTTCTATCCATCTGTCCTAATATGTGACTGTACAGTAAATTTGAAGTCTTAAGAACACTGTCATTACTGTGATGTTACATAAAAGTTCTTGAGGATTTGAGTACACACTTGTCAGCTTTGCCAGAAGAATGGAGCTCATAAAAATGATATTTTGAAAGAGACCAGAACTCACACAAACCTTCCAGAAGCCACTAAAAGCAATTTAAAAAAAAAAAAAAAAAAAAAAAAAAAGCTATAGCCACTGCCTTTCAACAAGTATCTTAAGACTTGATTACATTACTTTTGAAGAAGAACACAGAAGAGCAGGCAAATTAAACCTGTACAAAACACACTTCTGGTATGTGGTCTTCAGCTGCGGCAATGTAATTGCCACAGTCTAACTGTCTACCTTGAATAATCACTTGCTGACCAGTCTTCAAGTGCTGTTGTCAACTGTCTGTAAAACCATTCATTCCATTACAATTTTTAGTGCTTCCATATTAAGATGAAACAGTGTCTTTGTAAACTACAATTATTGGTATGTATTGTTCATATATGGTGAATTTGGAATACTAAATTTTATAAATTTAAAATAAAACTGCTACTCTAACAATTCTAACGATTAATTGGCTATAACTTCTAAAATTTTAATTTAGGGAAAACAAAATGAAAAATTATGGCCAAGAAAGAAATATCAAATTCTTTCATAAAATCATGTTCACAACATTCTATTTAAATGTTTTTGATATTTTACAGAGAAAAAAATGTTCAATAGTGATTCTGCAAACGTGTGTATAAATAACAATATATATATATATGTAGATATATATATTTTTTCAAATAAGAATATCAGGATTAAAATTGCAGCCCCATAACAATCAATCAAATTTCAGGAAATTGACTACTGCTTGGTGAAAGAATGGGCTTCTGCTTTCAAGAATTCCTATTTAAAAACAAAATAAAACAAACCAAAACAACGACAATGACAGGAACAACAAGAACAACAAAAAACTGTCTATTAAAAAATAGCTCCTAGCTCTTTTCCTTCTTTTTTTTTTTAATTTCCATTTTAATAAATATCTTTGTTATACCACTATTCTGAAAATTTATAACAAGCTTTGATGTATTTCATATCGTCTGAATAATGCTGAACAACAACAAAAGAAAAAGTTTTCATTTTAACAGACCTCTCTTCTGAAAAAAATGGTTCATAAACTCAATATGACTGCAACAAAAAAAATGAGGAAAAGTGAGAGAGAAAGAGGGAGAGAGGGAGAAATGCAATATTTAAGTATTCTTGACAAATTATGTCCAGAAATAATAGTCATATTAGGGAAAGATGTATTTAAAAAATGTAAAAAAGAACTAAAACATTAATCAGTTTTATGAATATTCGGCTACTAGAATATTCATAATTTTTTTCACAGAATTACAAGAACAAGTATCACATTTTCAGAAATGATTCAACACAACTCTATTTTATGTAGATGTTCATACCTGAAACTATGATAAAGCAAAACGTCTTTACGGAATTCTACTCTAAATTCTTTTTAATTAAACATTAACTACAAAATGAAATATCTCTCCTCTTCATCAGATGACTACTTAATATCTGCTTCAAGCCCTTTCTGCGTCTTTTCTTGAGAAGTACCCACCCTTTCCCCATGAAGCAAGTATCTTATGTAATGACAATCATTTACAAGACAATGTAAATGTAATGTATTCTGCCAAATCAGGTTTTAAAAGAGCAGAAAATTGTCTTGATTTTGTTAGAAACAGTTTTGCTCAGTGTAATACAATCTTTCACAAAGAACTTCTTAGTCTTCCACATATACCTAGTGAGTGTGTTTGCTTAGCCTGAAGAACAGTTTTTGATTTCACAAGACTTCTTTCAGTACGAAAAGGTATTACCTCAGCATCAAAAATAAAATAAAATGTTAAATAAAAAGAACTGAGCATAAACTTCTAATAAATGATTCTATTTTATCTGAAAGGCAAAATTAAGCAAGCTGTTTTAACAGATCTTATCCTAATATGTGCTCTCCACTTTGTCTTCGAAAATGTTTTTGAGACATAATTTATATGAATGTACATATTTGAGATGTTTCACATGTTGCAAAATGAGTATTTTAGAGTTATAAGAACAGTTTATTTACGTGAATTTCTGACATGTGTGACATTGTTGAAAAACACATGGCAAGAAAACCAGAGAGATGCACAAGGCCACAGCATTCACCAGTCTCCATTATGTTTTACTGAAGGATGTTGGTGTTTTCTCTTTCCCTTGAATGAGAAAAGCAAAATGATGAGAGTTCGTTCCTGGGTTACTCAGTCAAATAGTTAGAGGGGCTTCAAAAAAAGTAAAAGCAGGACTCAGGAGACAGAAACTTTCATTTTTTTCCTGTGAGTGAAGGAATATAGATTTTCCCCAGATATATAGACTGATCCATGTACTAATTTTCTTAGCACATACTACAGTTGTTACACATGTTACAGATCTTTTTTGTTAGAGAATTTCTTTCAAAGTATCACAGATAGTGTAGTACTGTCTCACTGAAAACAATTATTTTTCAAGTTTTTACAAGAATTTACACCGCAACGCACAAGGCACAAGAGAAGACAGAGCCCAGATGATAGTGATTTAATGTAGTGTGAGGATTAGAAAACACAGGGCCAAGTGAAGATTTCTCTCACTTCATTGATGCACCAAGCCTGAATTCTGAAGAAGTTAAAAAGGTCACTGTAAGAGAGACAGTTTTTGTGTGGCCCTGGTAGATAAAGAGACCTGTAAGACAAGAGAAAGGGTGAGTTCAGACTGATCAGTTTTTCACATATAAAATAAAGATAACTCCTTAACTCCTCAGCCAGAGATACAGGATACACATTTATGGGCAGACTTAAAAACTAGGAAAAATTGTGGAAACTGAACCCAAAGCTTCCTCCTATTAAAAAGGGAATTAAGTAGATTTTCCAGACTGAACTCCAATTGTTGTTGATCTTACGGTGGTTTTTAGGCTTCTGAGCCTCATTTTACTTTGCAGTGCAGAACCAAGAAATATAAGCATTTAATGAAATTTCCACAGTCTGGAAAGAGAACGTGCAGATTTGTCAAATGGGACTAGAAAAATCTAATTGCTATATGAACTGTTTTTTGGAGAGTGTGTAAGACCAGAAGAGGTGGAAGAAGTGCTAAATATCACACCATATAAAGAGCTCTATCTGAAAGTACAATAGCTCTCCTTCTGCTATCACAGCATCAATAAATAAACATAATGAAATTCATGACACATTATTGCATTGTTCTGTATTGCTTCTATTCATTTAAAAATGATGAACACATTTAAAATAATTCACAACCTGTCAAATGCCTGTGAGCAATGCAGTTAGACTGGTGCTTTAAGAAGTCTTTGTGAAGATCTTATGAGAGAGCTTGATACAAGCTAAATCAAAGTGAAGATAGAAGTATAGGAAAACAGAATAATGACTACTTCACCTGAATCTACTGGTACAGTTGCATCCAATATATTTACACTGTTCACCAATGATATGTACTTACTGAAGCTGCACTGTCAATAAAAAACACATTAAGAACCTTCCGAAAGAGCTTCCCTGTCAATTAGATTGAAGATACATTCTATCGCTCCAGTTTTCCTGTCAATTTAATATACTGGATCATATTAGCAGTACTGGCTTGTCAATAAGGCAAATCCGAATCCTATTAATGGAGTTACACTGCCAATATAATCGGCTTCCTGTTTATCGAGCTCCCCAGTATTTGGGAAAGCTGCAAAATGGGATTATAAGGTTAGGTTGCACGCATCTGTCTGTATAATATATAAATATTTGAGGAGTTGTATCCTACTGTGAAGAAACACGTGTAGTCACTTTTTTTCCTTTTATATAAACTTCAGAAGACAGAATAGTGCTGTAATTTACCATCACTGAGAAAATACTAAATAATCCTCATTTATCACATTGTTCCCTGCTTGCTCTTGTTAACACTGTTACAGAACAGTCTACTTGTGTGCCAGAAACACAGAAGTGCCAATAGTTGTATGCAATCCATCCCACTTGCATGAGAGTATCTGTGCAAGAAAATAAAAAAGATTAAATATGTTTTAGCAATAAAATCTGAAATACTCAAAAGTTTCAATGCCTATTTAGTCCTTGTGTTGTGCTATATAATCTCGATGGAATTGAAGCTTGTAACTATAATTTTAGTGCAACAGAGACCCCTGGCAATAAATAATATGAGGTACTGGTTCAGGCATTAAAAAACAAACAAACAAACAAAAAAACAGTAGTTCAGCAAGCCTTCTATTTAATAGAAGCCTTAATGAAGTTGAACATTAGTTGCTTTTAACCACATTCAATATTAAATAACTACTTTGACTGGATTAGCAGAATATACAACAGACATTAAACCTGATTATATTAAAAAAACAAAAAAAAAACAAAAAACAAAAAAACCCCACTTTTACTTAAAAAAAAAGGAAAAAAGAAAAGAAGAAAGAAGTAATTGCATTAAAATGTACTGGGCATTCTCTTATTTAATTAACTCTTTATATCTAACTTGAAAATATGGATTTAAAAAAAACATGGTCCAAAATGACAGTTAAAGGTCAATGAATCAAGTTGCCAATTATATTTTCTGGCAGCAGATGGGTGCAATGAAACCTAATGATTGAATTTGAAACGCTTTAATGCACCTTTTATCCATGGCTCCCACCATATTGAGTCTACCTCGGTATTCCTAACAGATATTATGTTTACTGCATAGCAAACACAACCACGGTTAGCTAATCAGAATGTAATCTGCACTCCTAAGAACATCCAGTTTATTGAAGAAATATCATACCACAGAAGCAGAATAACACTTGGGAGTTTATCTTTGATATCATTAGCCTTTTTTTTTTTTACTTTTCACTCCAAAATACATGTAAAATATTAAGTCTCTAAGTTAACACATTAAAATTAGATGGAGATTAAAAAAAAAACCTACTGCCTTGAAATTTAAAGAGATCAAAGTATTTGTTATCATTTCAAAAACATTTTTATTTCCTTGTGTTTTCAATCTTTTTTTTTCTGTGTGAAAGCAACCTTTTTTTTTTTTTTTTTTTTCTTCACATACAGATATTCTAAAATACAATCGTAAATTGCTGGCATTTTTATTTTTAATGTTAACACATATCTGAAAGAACTTACTAAGCGGGATCACCCAGTGAAGCCAATAAGAGTTGTGGAATATGTCTTATTCTTACCACTGCTGCTTTCTTGTTTTTAAGAGTAGCACATCACAAATGCTTGCTGAACAGACAAAAGTTTTATTAAAACGAGAATACTATTTGGTGGAGAAGGAGATCAAATTATGGCTTTTTAACACTGACAAACTGCTTTGTACTCATAAGGTTCAGTAAAGAGAAGCAGAGAAAATATTTTAAATCTTTTAAGTTCACGTTAACACCTATCCACTACATTTACCTTCTGTCCAACCCATACTCTCACTAAAAGCAACAATAAAACTCCTAGAAGCCATGACCTGAGGTCTACTGAAATCAATGGATGTTTTCAATTTGGTTTCAATAGTTCTTGGATCATTCTTCATAGTTCAATTACAAGATAAGTGAATCTTTACATAGCATGCTACATTCCCACAGTACGTATGTTGTACGCTGTAGAAAGCTACAAAGAAGCAGGAATATTACTATGGTGATAGAAAGTGAAAAAAGTCTTATACATAATATTCTTTTATGCCAGCATATAGTCCTCTCAATGGATGACATTTAAACCAACTTGTAACAGCAGCAACAAGGAAAGGTGATTAGCTAGGCAGAAAACACTGTATGTGGCATAAGAGTCCAGTTCTGTATTTCTTCACTTCAGAGTGAAAAATGTCAGCAATAAAGGTGACATAGGACCTTGTTCTGAAGTCACACTGCCTGCACAGAAAATGTACATAAAGAAGACCACTGAAGCTTTCTTTCAAGATGATGGACAGAAGAACGGAGATAAATCTAGATCACTTATTTTCCTCTCAAGCTGAAACTTTATCCTCCTTTTCCTAAAATCCAGAAAAGCAATGATTCCTCCCTTAAATTCCTCAGGAATTAAGAAGCAAATTGCAGATGCTAAAACTTACAATACTTTCTTCTGTCTAGTTTTTTATTTAGGTCATAAGGCTATTTCAGTATTTCATTAAAAAACATCAACAAGTTATTCTATAAGTGATTTTGGAACATTATAAAAAGCCTAACTTTCTCACAAATATCTTGGCATAATTATTTCCTCATAATGTTACAAAAAGATCTACCACTAAATATGCTGCCAAAATTATGGCTGAATTTATGACAGAACAGTAGATCATAAACTTTACAGCTTCACATGCCTGTGTAAGGAGATTTTCAACTATAAAATGGTGATGAGTTGATTTATTATTTGTGACATAAGATAAATAATTTAGGCTTGCACAAATTTAGCAAGAGGTTCTGTCCCTAAATATGCTTTAAAGCCATAACATTCAGGTACCTATGATGAGGTACCTCATAAAATGTAGAGTTTGATTGAATACATCTTGAATACAGTAGCAATGGCCAAGTAGCTGTAGACAGAAAAAATAAGGCCTTTTGATTACAGCACTCCGTATAACCATCCACATCTCTGTCACTTCAGTGTCAACATACTGCAATGACTTCATAGTCTGTATATCAGTTCAGGAGATAGAGCAAGCAAAGAAGATTGTTATTTTCTCAATAGGAAAACATTTTACCTATAACACAACACCCACTTAACCCAGTGTTCTCTACAGGTAACTTCTATACTCACAGGTATTTTAGGGTGTGACCTTGACATGTAAATTCTTAATAACCTGGGAGAAAATGTTCTGGATTACTCCTCTCATTAAAGCTTGTCATACTGAGACTATGAAAGTAGATTTTGTTCTTAAAATAAACCACATGACAAAGGGTTCTCTGCAAAGACCACAGAAAAATTTCTCTTTGTTTTAAACTTATGTTGGTTTGTAAACATCTAGGACATTTCTACAAGATTCACCACAGAGACTCAACATCAATGCTAATATTTGACCGAGGGTGTTGCTGGAATACAGAATTCAAATTACGGATTTGTCTCGATATTTAATTAGCTCAGCCAGCATTTGAGCACATTCTTTCAAAAGCAAATGAATATAAGTGTATGTTGCATATCATTTTTTTATTCTCTTAAATACAAACTTTCAAAGAAAAGAATTAATGTAACCTTGTGTAAACAAATATGTCACAAAAGTCCCAAGTTATTATTCAGAAGTTTGTGTATGGAGTAATTCTCTTTCCAAATGGGAAAATAATTGAAATATGGCAACTACTGTGCAAGAAATTCTAGAGAAAATATCATGTGTTGGGCAAAAAAATAATTTGTTAAGGCAATTATGCATTTGGATGTGCTGCTCCCTGCAGGTGGATCAAGAGCCCACATGAAGTCACACCAATAGACTTCTTCATTGGAACTCAATGAGAGTTAAGTGCATCATCTTCCATAAAAATAGAATTAGGATATAATTTCTAGAATGCCATGTACCAAACTTCAGCAGAGATTCTAAAGCCTATGGTATGAAGCCCTATATCTAAAGACTTGTAATAGGATTACTGCTATAACTTTAACCATTACAAAACAAACATCACCAATATAATGATACCAACAACTTCAATAGTGTATAAGGAATAGACAGTTACTTGCAAGAATTAATCTGCCATTTCACACATCTGCCCAAGGGAGGTATCGTAATTGCAAAAAATTTACTCTTAGACTGCTGAGACTCTTAGTAATTATGTTTCTTTTTTTAATAGAAATAGCCACAGGTAGTAACAAATTGGGTTTTGAGATGGGGAAGTGGGCATGCATTCTAACCTAAATTACTATGTAATTGTCTTTATTATAAAATACTATAGAAAATATATAGCTCAAAATTTAAATTAGGAAAAAATCTTTTATTTAAGTAATCTCCTCTGCTGGCACTTTAACATGACTGCAAGCAATTTATCTCTATCTAAATATCTTTGCCAATACTAGCCAAAATTCCTGAGGATTATATTTGTTTAATAAAAGCAGTTTTCTTTTGCTTTACTTTATCCAAAGAAGATAAGCTAACATGTAGGTCAGAATCTGGAAATCTATCTACTCACTCATGCCCAAGGTTATTTTGCCAGTATCAATGTAGAAGGGGATGAAGAAAAGAGGCTCCTTGTGTTTCTGCCCTTATATTGTGAATGAACTGACATTGAAGTTTTCTTCAGAATTCTGGAATTCAGTTTGAAACATGGAATTACTTAACATGAGCTACTTTTTGAAGGAATTACTGTTTCTTTTACAATCACATTATTGTGATGATGGGATGTGTATTGTTGAGGAAGATGGTGGCCAATTGATAAATAATAAATTCATCTAACTGTTCTACCCCTTGCAATAATGTATTTTTTTACACCTGAAAAGAAGCTACAGGTAGTTTAAATAGACAGAACACATTCACAGATGGACAAAATGAAGACTGTGCACTCAAAGAAAAAGCATTTTTCACCCCATAGATACTTTCTCTGTTGTAGAAAAAGGTGTAGATTGACACCATCTTCTAAAACACTGATAATGCATAGTGTTAAATAAATGAATAAATAGATGTGTGTTGCTTGTTAATAACTTTTTTTTTTTTTTTAATCCAGCTAACTAGTTGCTTTGAATCTGTGCTGCTGTCACATCTATGTATCTACACATGAACAGTTTTATTATCTGACATAAACTCTAGACATTCAAATAGCTTCCAAGGCTTCATGTCTTCCATTTTTTAAAAGGCTTTTAAATTTGGTATTTCCCAAGCACTCTAAATTCCACTATATTCTTATTGTCATTTGATCCACTGAAATGATGAAGAGATCAGAAAAGAACACACTGGGTACTTTACAGCTGTGGCTGGATAATCTTGCTCATGATCATCAAAGCAGGATTGTTTTTATGATCTTCAAATCTGCATATCAAATTACACAAGTCTATGCAAAAGAGCAAAAATATCAAATATTCAGACATCAGGACTATCTCAATAGAGTACTAGAGAATGCAGTTTGAGGCTAAGTGATACAAACAGCTTTTGCAGCTTTGCAATGTTTTTAAAGTAAGGGAGAAAAGCAACAGGGAGCAGTTAAGCTAATACAGACTAAGAGATTCTGAGCTTAATTCTACATGTGCTTACGCATATCAGTAGCTCCATTTCTGTAAGCAATCCATTTAACTCAGTGGTTCTATTGACCTAAATTAAAATTTTCACTGAATAAGTGTTCTAAAGATCGTTCCTTGAAAGACATAGTACAAATGCAATTTAAAAGAAGGTTAGCATCTGTAAGCCTCAAAATTGCCTATGTACTGATTAAAGACGTCATCTTGTTTTTTCGGCTGTCGTTGACAGTCTGTTCCTCAGTATCAGAGCAAAGCCCAAGTTCTGAATCTGAGGGACATTATTAAAACAACATTTTTAGTGTTTTTTGTTGTTGCTTTGTTTTTAACCTTTAAAATGTTATATAATTTAAATATTTTTATTGAGTATCTTTAGATCACATGGGTTTACCTTTAAAAAAAAAGAAAAAAAGAATACAAAAAACTGAATTGTAGCTAAACAAGCTTAACTGTAAGTGGTTGCTTAGCAATCAGCAATGAACAAGACAGAAATATAGTAAGTAAAGATAGTGACTGACATGTTCTGTGTTTGAATCACGGTATTCATTAAAATGAACAGTGTAACACCAACAGAGGTTTAAAACAAAACTCTATTAATAAAATAATGCATACAACTGTCTTCAGGAGCAAATTATGCTTTCAAAAGCTACAAATTGTGATTCACATGTCTGTTCTCAATAAGAAAGTCCTTTAGCTATTATTAAAAATACATTAAAATCCTTCAAAATTTGGATGAAGCCATTATTTACCTTTTGTTTTTAATTCAATTGTCAAGTGTGCTTCCAATGATTTTAAACATAGTATATATCTACAAAGCAAGCAAGAGTTTATAGCTTTGAAGACTTGAAATTGATTTTTAATGCACCAGCTTTCAAACACTACAAAGGCTGCTCTCTGCTGATAAAGACAGTAAACAAGAAATTGTCCTTTAAATGTTCCCTTTAATGTTTTTCTTTAATTAAAAATCAATCAAAAAAAAACAACCCTCCAACACTGTGACATTAAAAAATTAAAATTAAGACATTAAAAAGTGTTTAAGGCTTTCTGACACATGAGACATTCAAACTAGAATGAAAACTTGTTACTTTTGTTTACTTCTGTCAGTTTAGAATTTATTTCTTCGCTCTCTGAACATTATTAATCAAGAAATAAACACAAGTTGAGATAGTTTAGCATTGAACAGAGCTATTTTTATTGCATAGAAATGTTAAAATTGAGATAAAATAAAAGCAGATTTTTAAAAGTACTGAAGTAAAATGATTTCAATAGCTTTGGATTATTTTAATATATTCCTTTCCTCTAATCAAACCAAAGCCTATTTATGTAGATTAGTTACATCTAGAGTCTCATTTATCCAACCTGTATTTATCCTTTGATCACAAAGCTTGTTAACTTAAATGGTCTTTTATTGTTATGATTCGTTTTCCCGTAATTATGCAGTTTAACTGCCTGATTTTTTTTTTAATAAATATATGCAAACGTGCCAATCATAAACAACAGTGCTATGCTAGATGCTCAATGAACTACAAGAGCCATTTCAATACAATAAAACTGCCTGGAAGTGTTCCAGGGCAAGGACTGCAAATACCAGTAATCATAGTGTCACTAGAACTAGTACAGGCAAATACAAGTGTGTCACATGTACCAATAGATGGTCTGAAACACTGCCTGAAACTCATTTCACACGTCTATCACTGAAAGAACTTACAATGCATCGATCAGAGGTCCCACCCACACTACTTGTAATGAGAGTTCTGCTTTTCCCTTTTAGAGTCCTCCTTTGGCATGCAGTGGAGACTGCAGCACGCAGCCACACAGCATGGAACAGGATGTAATTAGAAACTCTTCTGTTACGGGGAAAAGTATTTTATGAACCAGAGGAACTCTGGTCTGATGCATAAATGACAAAGGCAGTAGAAACTTCCACGGATAATATGAAGTACTGTTCTCTTGAAGCATTTACTTTCCTAGATTGCCTATAAGGCACAAAACTGAGAATAGATCAGCTTGGGGGTTCAAACGGGTGCCATTTCCTCACTGCACCAAAAGATGTAAACTGATCTTCATGCTGTCTTTCTGCACAAGCAAGGTTAATAATTGGCTGAAACATTTCAGCATCATCTATACACGTAGAGGGACTTCTCAATTTTTAGGATGAAGTATAGGGAAGTATTTTCTTATTTCAAGCAACTGCTATCCTTTCTATACAGTTAGCTCTGTACTTCATGCAATTCAGTAAAGAGATGCTTCTCTTGTGATCTGAATAAGCAGGAATGGTATCAGAAGCCTTTGGGAATAAGAAGGAGGTTATTTGAAGCATTACCTAATATCCTAATTAACAGAGACATTCACATGAATTTGCTTGTTCTTGAATGTAGTAGTTAATACTGAGCATTATATCTAAAATGCTTAATAATTTATTTCTCTATTTCTTTCTCACAGGATTTATAGTAATTAATCCAGAATCTTCTTCTGAAAAAGACTAAAGTAGAATAATAATAATAATAATAATAATAATAATAATAATAATAATAATAATAAAGTTGTATTTAAAAGACCATGAAAAATACATTACAAGAGTTTAGAATGCAACCTAGCTAAGATTTATTGCAGTCAGCATACTCCGTTACATCCAATCACATCCGGAAAAGCTGCAACAAATAGTTAATCTCCTTGCTGCCCCCTTAGAAAACCTAATAAATGAAACACACTCAAAGAACTTTTTCCAAAACGATATTGACACTCCCTTCCTAGTATCTGTTGTTTTTTATTTATTTATTATTTTCCTATGTAGGTAAGAGATTGCATTCCCCTGAGAGCTTTATTTTTTTCCCATATTCTCAAGCCCTTTAGCTTTAATTTCACCATTTCTCTTCAGCTGGAGATACAATTGAAAGCATAAAGCTCTCAAACTATCTGCTGTAAAAATTTGTCCCAACTGCTCTACTCTGACCTTTTGACTTTGATACTTTTAAAGATAAAAATGGACCTACTCCGGTCAACAAATATTTTTTAAGTTCTTTTCACAAGAAAATTCCTACCTGTTGGAAAACACTAGTAGCAAAATGTAATTCCTTTATATTTACATGCACTCCTCAATCTTGAAGCAACCTCTTAAGACCTCTGCCATGCATGCAATATGTTTTCATCAGAAAGAAAACAGCAGCCTGGATACATACATTTGCAGATAATTTGGCAAGGCATTTTAACTTTTAGAGGAACACTGAGGAAAGAAAGATGAAGGAAGTTCTTTGAAAACATAAATATTTCTCTGTACGTTAAAGCTTCTTGAGGAGGAAGATAATAAAACGAAAACAAAATCCCATTACAGCCATATACAGTGACCAGAACATATTCTCTCATTCATATTTTCACGTTCTTAAAGAAGCAAGTTTATACCTATGCCTTTTTATCAGCAAGTGATATTTTCAAATAGGCTAACCTAATTACAATTTTCCATATATCAATATTTACTGATTGTTACGAATGTCACATTCTGCACATTTTTGTAAAATTAATGAAAACATATGAAACAGGATTTTCAGCAATATGTTCAACAGAGCACTTGATTTCCTCTTGCAGCTGCACACCTGATTGTGTTACAGTTCACATCACAGAGCTGAGATCTTCTAAATTCTAGTCTCATCAATTAATGTCTGTAAAGATGTTGTAAGAAAACATCACAAAAGGATGAAGTCAAAAAATAACAGGCCTGATCATACTATTCTTAGTTGCACTATGTAAAAATCTTAGTCTCAATTTACTTCAATCCACTGAAATAATTGATGGACGAAATTATGCTATTGACTGATATCTGAGTAAAACCAGGCTTTCTTTTCAGTGTGGGTAAGAATAACAGAAACCTGGCCAAATCTGCTGTTAAAAGATTACTCATCAATGGATCAGTCACGAAAATTGCACTGGTAATTACAATCATGTGTGAAATTTACCAGTTAAAGTTAGGAAATAAGAGTGAGCACCAAGATAAGGAAAGCTCAGACAACTTTAAGAGCCATTGAGAGGTGAGACTTAGTAGATGCTGCATGACTTGTCTCATCGCTTATTTTAACTGTACTACTACTCTCAGTAGTTTCTACTACTCTCAGAATTTATAAAACAGCAACTTCTAGAGAGACATTATTATTCTTAATTTATTGGTGACCAAGAATTCCTATCGTGGCAGTGTCAGTTTCTTTCTTAGATCAGTGTTCTCTTAAATTGTCTTTCTCCATGTATTTTTATTGCTTCATATTAAAGCATTTCATCTTGGAAAAGTTCTTTAGATTTCACATGGACCTATATATCAGGAATTACCCTTTTGAAATAATGTTGCTATAAACAATATTGTCAAGGAGATCAAGACCAGGGCAGCAATAATGCAAAACAGGGAACAAATTCTGCTTCCTCTGCCTATTTCAGCAACTGAACTGGACACCACACTTTGCTCTAGGTTGCTACACTTGCTCCCAAAATGAATGTACTTTGTCACAGTATTACGTAGTGGAAGAACGGAATTATGCTTCACCCGAACACAGAAAATGTCCTGTCCTGCAATTCTTGTACAGCTAATCACAGTACTGACTTTAATGAATAAGTAAACCTAAAGCTACTGAACTACAGAATACAAAATCCTACTAATTGCAGACTGTATTTACACAATGCAAGGCATTCACAGGAGTTATTTTGCAAGACATCTGCCCTTGCCAGATTGTAAAACCTACCATAATTCATCTCAGTCAGGCTGTTCTGAAATTTATGACAATCCTTAGATATGGCCCTAGAATACATTCAAACATGTAATGAGTACAAATTTGCCAATCTGTAAATGTGTAGAACTGCCCCTGTGTCCTCTTAGTGTAAAATATTAATTTCTACTAGCTGTAGTGAGAGAGAATAACATTTGCAGAGTAGATACAGAAATCAAACTTACTACCTCTGATTTTAGACAGGAATTTTAAAAAACTGAGAACGATGCAACTTCTGTAAGGAAAGTTGCATGCTTCTTTTTTGCAATCCTGACATTTTTGAGCTGAAGTTTCTCGAAGTAAAGCATGAAATGATATAATATCTAAAGAGAGAGCAGTACTAATGTAGCTCATGTTTTTATTTCCCCTGAAGATTGCATCTTCTTAGGTACTACTGGGCACCTGGCAATGAAGCTGCACTGGGAGTTAACGGTAATCTGTTGACACATCGTAAACATCGGGTGCCTAAAGTATTAAGAATGATCTGTACTTTATCTTAAAATGCTACAGGACTGCCTGGCACAGCAACTAAAGTTGTTCCCAGCTTGAGAGCTTCTTGCAGAACTGCCATTCTTTTTTCTCTGAGTTGTATATCAAAACCTGTGGACACTACTTCCTTTATTAACTCCTGTCTCATTCCTCACATATATCCAAATCTTTCCAAGTTGCACCGCAAGAATAGTAAAAATCTCTAGTCTTTGCAGTAGATAGTTTTCTGCACTACTGTCATGTCACTTTGAGAAATCATTTTCCAGAACTTATATATTTAAGGAACCTATTTGTTCCCCTGTATCCATTCATTCGTATACGCTGAAATCCTGCAGGAAAAGAGACTGTCACTTGTTCATACAGGGAAAGGCTTCCCCATAACTAACACAAACTGGTCATCATATAACCTTTTGTTATGAGAGACATGAACATACACGTGTATGTTTATACATTTTTCACACACCTATATATATGTGTGTACTTTACATATTTAATATATCTTCTTCAAAATAAAGCAAAATACTGTTTCTCTTTGACAGGAGAGTACATGAACTTGATGTACTCACCAAAATGAGATGAAGAGAATTTGCCCAGTAGACTTTAAGATCTCAACTGAATTGATACTGCCTGTCAGCCATGTAGACACTCAATTTTCTCCAGTCTTCCCCATTTTTCCCCAGTAAAAATGAATAGTTTGGACTCCAAGTGATTGAAAGACTGCATGGAATATTTAATGTGATAGGGAGAATTGTATAGCTCTTGTCTGCATTTGAATGTTTTTCACTGAGTTACTCTTTGAAAGCAGTGTTTCTAAAATATGTTTAGAATGTGATTGCTGAAGTAAAAAACAACAGAACGTGATAATGTGTAATTGTTCTAACTGCACGGTGCATTATTAATGCTGTTCTTTATACATATCAACCTCACGTGCATGTCAAATCACAAATGGTCTATTTTCAGAAACCGTAGGCAGTTGCAGTTCTCTTATAAGCCAATAAATGCTAGAGGTATTCAGCATCCTTGTCTATTTATCCAAAATTTTACGCGTACCTATAAGTGTGCATGTTTAAATTGTTTAATTATTATAGTAACAAATGACTTCTCTGACTCACATAAATAACACACGCAATCATTACAAGTAGCTAAATGCTACAAAGCAGTGAAAAAAGACACAAGTTGTTAGACCTTGTGACTACTGAATAACAGGAGTCACTCAAAGAGAGGGAAGATTACACTACTCTGTAATATATATGCAGCAGTATTTTGCTTCTAGTCCTCTGGGGTGAGTCTGAAACCCATAGCCACTAAGGAACAGTTTATCCCACAGGTATACAAAGACATAAATTGTGCTGTTTGTAGCATAATTTCATTAGAAATCACAAAGCCTATTGATGTTAACAGCCCCTACTGAAAAGGAGAAAAAAAAAAGAAGTACTCTTATCGGGAGTGAGAAAACTTGCATCTTTCAGATAAATACATTACTTGATTTTAAATATTTACAGACTCAATCGGTCTAAGCAATAATGTAACACTTACTATGTATATACATATGTATATGCACTGCATATAAGCATATAGATATACATAGATAAACAAAGTTACAGTATCTGATTCCTGTTACAGAACTTTGCTATTCTCACTTGCTGAGAAAATGAGAGTGAAGGAAAGCAGTTTCATTGTATAAATAATATAGTGTGAGATTACCACGATTCGGCAATATACCTGGAAAAACTCAAGTGAATATTCGCTAGGGAACACTTACACAACCATTTGGCTTTCTCTTACTGAAGTAACGAAGAAAACTGCCGTTTTGAATTGGCTAATGAAAGGAGATGATAAAGCAGCTGCTTGGATTCTGTATCTTTTTTTATCCACTGGCTATACTTTTGATTCCTAACTGTGCAATTTGCTCTTCTTGTGTTTCCTGTGATACGTTAGATCCACAGAGAGGACTGATCCTTTACAGCTTCTCTGTGAGCTTGCAGTTTGAATTTTATATGATGCAGAAATGGAAGACCAGACAGAAAGTAGTGTATACATACTGAATTCAAATTTTATATAAAATTTACTCTAGAGATGTAGAGATGGAGAATACAAAACATATTTCAGTAATACAAAATTAGAGTGAAGCAGGATCAGATTTTCCCCTCTGACTACTTTAAGTCTGGGCCCCTCCTGAACTGAAAACAACTGCTCTGTTTCACGTGATGGTTTTGTTTGGTTAATACAATTACAAAGTATAACATTAGTAAGTACATTTCAACAGGTGTTCACTGGGGAAAATGAATGTTTCCTAATCTGCTTGCTGGACCATCTAGGTATCCCATGCTGTGTTGGATATTCAGGGAAAGCAGGAGTAAAATATTTGATAAGCCTGTATGTGCTGTGTGGAGTTATGGTAAGCATTTCCCACAGTCGACATATCGAAAACTCTTACAGAAACCACAACACACCTTTGTAAGGGAGGAAATTCCTCTTTTAGCTTTATATAGACCTCGGGAAGAAAAATAAATAAATAAAAAATCATGACTGATATTATACACTGAACACTTTAAAAAAGGTACCATATTTTCCATAGGGATTTTACACTACAATTGAATTTTTACTACTCAGTAGCATCAGTACATGAATTAATTGCTTTATATAGGCATTACATGGTTGTAGGAAAGTAAAATTATTTGGCTCTTAGTAACTATTACACTTGCCAGTAGGTTAAAAAACAAAACAAAACAAAACAAAAAACAAAACAAAACAAAAAAAAACCTTCTTTTTTTTCTTAGCATTCTGACCACTCCATTTTACAGTAAAAAAAATTTGACATTACTTAAACACGTGTCATTGAATGTTATTTGTCTCATAAAGCATGAATTATAAATCAAATTATCTCTGGT
The DNA here is from genome assembly GCF_951394365.1 of Tetrao urogallus. Classification (NCBI taxonomy): domain Eukaryota; kingdom Metazoa; phylum Chordata; class Aves; order Galliformes; family Phasianidae; genus Tetrao; species Tetrao urogallus. The sequence continues at coordinate 32,800,919 of NC_136813.1, read as the reverse complement.
TGCGCCCTAAACTAAACTCTTTCCTGAAGTGTCACTTTTTGTTAAAATCAATTCCAGATTTTACATATTGCTCTGCTCACCTAATTGACAGCAACACAAATTCATGATAGGCATAAAATGAAATTGTTTCTGTGACATAACTCAACTCAATAGTGGGTTGAGGATTAGTTCACAGTGACCTTGTACAAACAGCCTTTACTTTTCTTTTTTTCTTTTTTTTTTTTTTTCTTTTTTCTTTTCCTGTCAAAAATATTCCATTTACAGGCTATCAGTTACTGGAATTTTCGTTACTTAACTGATGGATACTTCTATTTAGTTTAAAATGTTAGATGCAGCTGGCAACTAGAATATCCGGTCATCACAGACTGCAGGGTAGCATAACTCAAAGGTACTATGAATTTTCTTTTGGTACATCAGGTGTCTAAAGTGCAACTTCTTTCCCAGTAGCTGCATATACAAAGTGAGTCTGTGTCACTTCTGATACACTCAGCTCATTCCCCTATGACTCAGAACAGCATATTAGGAGACTACAGGACAAAACAAATATGACATTTCAAATATATTTAATAGTCATTATCCAGAGCCTGCTTTCAATCCAAACGTTAAAAATCACTTTGGAACATACCTGAAATATTTGAACATTAAGCTGCATTAATCATAAAGCAATATTTTAAATTAAATCAACTGGAGCCAAATTCTGCCCTCACCTTCCCTCTGTGAGTGCACTGCTCTAGAATATGTCTTCTGAGTTTGCAATACCCGCTAGAAATTAAGTCAATTGATTAGCACCCTATATCCAATGGTCCAAATTCTGCCACTTTTCACATTCACAAAAGTCGGTAGAGGACAGTATGGATATAACTGACAGCAGAATGCAGCCCAGCTGTAATTTCTAAACGTAATTTCTTTGGTAGAAGACACAGCATGTAAGTCTTTCACTATAAAGCAATAATCAATATTGACTCAGGCTACTGGAAATCTGACTAGTCGTTTTGCTGTTTTATGACAGGATGTGAGCTTTGTTGACATTTAGGGGTAGGAGGGAGTCACCACATACATTTTTTTCTACTTGACTAAACAAAAATTTTTGGTTGTTTATGGGGAGAGGAGGAGGCAATGGGGCCCCGATGATACTGTTCTGTGTCAAAAATAAATATTTATGCATATATATTCTAAAGAAGGAAGTTAAAAAAAATAAAAACATGCATCTTGAAAAGAAAGCTCATATTTACATACAGGATTGGAGGGCTATAATACACTGTTGCAATAGATGTCCTCAGTGGGTAGAGTTTCTCTCATGTCCTGTCACTACAGATGATAGGATTGCTCTGGAAACACCCTCCTCCATCTCCACCTCCAAACCAAAGCCAAGTGAAACCCGTAGAAGCGTCCACTTCTATCTGATGATCTTCTAGGAAATTACCCCAAAGTGCCCCAAATGTATTAAATGCCTACCTGCACCCTCACACGCACCTCATTTACACTGCTGTAACTCCATTTGTTTCACTGGGCACTTACTTTTGAGTCACACAAGAAACAATTGTGTGACAGCAGAACCAGACACATCAAATGTGATCTGCTTCCACTTTTATTAAGTCCACCTCTATTTAGTGACTTGGGTTGGTCCCTTCAGTGGTGTCTTACAGCAGATTTCACTGCAGACAAAACGTAAAGTTAAACCAGCGTCTAAAGTGAGGTCCAGGGAATTCTAAAAGTCTCCTACCTGAATTATGGACATCCGGCTCGGGGGAGCCTCGCTGGCGTTAGTCCCTTGCCCTGTGAAGCTGGTGTGGCAGCCCACATGTCCCTGGGGTACAGTCAGGTTGTTGGAGGCGGGCTTCAGGTACATCACCTCAGACCTGGGAGAGCTGAGGGGCAGGCGGGTCTGGTAGTCAAAGTACATGGGTGAGGTGGCCAGGGATGGGCTGCTCACCACGTTCATGACATTGAGGGGGCCCCGGCTGTCCTCGCCCTCACTGGGCACCAGCATAATGTCATTCTTGCTGATCTTCTTCTTCTTGCCCTTGCCCCCTCCACTGCCACTGCCTCCTCCTCCCCCGCCACTGCCTCCCCCTCCTCCCAGCTGAGGGTGGCTATACTCGGCAATGCGACAATTATAGGTGCGGATCTCCTTGTTCTCTCGCTTGCACTTCACAGCAATAGTGATCATGGCAGCCAGCAAGATGATGGAGACAGTGCTCAGGGTCACGATCAGGGGCAGCGACAAGTCCCAGTGCGGTCGCCGATGCTGCTCGCCATTCACTTGTGGCTCGCCAGCCTCGGGTAGGGGCCCTGCCAAGGCCCTGACAATGAGCTTAGCCACCGCAGAGAGGCTGGGCTTGCCATGGTCACTGACTTTTACCACTAGTTCAGCCACAGGGCTGAGCTCCTCCCAGTAGGGGTGCAAGGTGCGTATCTCACCGCTAGTGGGGTCCATCTCAAAGAGGTGCTCCTCATTGCCTTCCACAATCTCATAGGTAAGGCGCCCACTCTCCCCAAAGTCACTGTCCAGGGCACGAACGGTGCCCACAGGATAGCCCACCCCAGCGTTGCGTGGCACCTGCAGCTCAGCGGTGTCATTGATGAGGGCAGGTAGGACGATGAGGGGTGCGTTGTCATTGACATCGAGCACAGTGACACGTACTGTGGCGTTGCTCTCACGATGGGGTGAACCCGAGTCCTTGGCCAGCACGCGAAACTCAAAGTGCTTTGTCTGCTCATAGTTAAAGCTCCTCAGGGCATAGATAGCACCATTGGTTGGGTTGACGGAGACATAGGTGTAGATGGATACATCACCCACGTGCCCAGGCAGAATGGAGTAAGAGACTGTCCCATTTTGGCCCAGGTCAGGGTCTTGAGCCAAGACAGAGCCCAAATACTCTCCAGGGATATTGTTCTCGGGCACCTGCAATACATAAAGATTCTTGCTGAAGCGGGGTGGGTTGTCATTCTCATCGAGGATTCGGACAGAGAACGACTTGGTGGAGTTGAGTGGGGGGTTCCCCCCGTCACGTGCCACGATGGTCACATTGTACTCATCCTGTGCCTCACGGTCCAGGGGCCGGTCAGTGACCACAGTGTAGAAGTTGTCATAGTTCTCCTCCAGTGTGAAAGGGACAGCTCCAGGCCCACCACCACCTCCTAGCACCCGGCACTGGAGCTGCCCATTCTTACCCGAGTCACGGTCAGTGACTCGCACAAGGGCAATGACAGTGCCTGGTGGGGCAGCCTCACTCAGTGCTCCCTGGCGAACGGAGACAAAGCCAATGGTGGGAGCATTGTCATTGCGGTCAATGAGGCGGACGGTGACCTTGCAGTGAGCAGGGATGGGGTTGGGGCCCAGGTCTCGAGCCTGGACATCAATCTCTATGAGACCACTCTCCTCATAGTCCAGGTTGCCCTTGACACGGATGAGGCCACTCTGTGGGTCGATGCTAAAGAGGTCACGGACACGATCAGGTGCATAGCCACTGAAGGAGTAGAGCACCTCACCATTGGTGCCCTCATCAGCATCAGTAGCATTGAGATCAATAACAGCTGTCCCTAATGGTGCATTCTCTGGCAGTTCAACCACATAGGAGGCTGCCTCAAAGACAGGGCTGTTGTCATTGGAGTCAATGAGGCGTACATTGATCTGCACCGTGCCCGAGCGTGGTGGGTCGCCACCATCCAATGCTGTCAGCACCAGAGTGTGGTGGCTCTGCTCCTCACGGTCTAATGGCTTCTGGATGACCAGCTCCGGAAACTTTGTGCCATCACCGCGGGACTTCACATCAAGAGAGAAGAGACCGTAGTCATCACGGGTTAGAAGGTAGGTTCGCAGCCCGTTGTCCCCAGAATCTGGGTCGTGAGCACTGGTGAGTGGGAAGCGGGTGCCTGGCGCAGCATTTTCTGAGATGTCCATGTCCACCTGGTCAGAAGGGAATGTTGGTGCATTGTCGTTCAGGTCCTGGATCTCCACCTTGATCATGCAGATCTCCTGATCATTGGCGAACACCTCAAGGGACAGTTGGCACTTGGTGCTGCGCCGGCACAGTGCCTCACGGTCAATACGTTGCTTGGTGTAGAGCAGCCCACTCTCCCCGTCCACATCTAGGAGGTGAGGGGCCGAGTTCTCCAGCACCCGGAAGGTGGACTTGGATCCGCGTCCGGGGCTACTGCGCTCAGCAGGCAGCAGCCCACCACCTGCTGCCCCCGTTGCCAACCGCGCATCGCGGCCAATGTTCCCGATGACCGTGCCTGCTCCCTGCTCCTCCGGCACTGAGTAATTCAGGTTCTTCAGTGTCAGGGCAGGAGCCCAGCAGAGGAAGAAGCAACAAATGGAAAGGTACATCCCCGAGCAGGGGTGGGGAATGGCAGCAGCTGCAGTGGTGACCAGGGTCGTCCCTGTCTTCTCTGCCTCCTGCACTAGGTTTGCTCTTCCTCCTCTGTCGTCTCTCTCTTTTTTTTTTCTTTTTTTTTTTTTTCTTCTCTCTCCCCACCCCTATATTTTAAGTTCCTGAACCTGTTGCTCTAAAACATCTGCAGAGACTCAGGATGAGAGGCAGCAAATGGACCATGTAGCTCAGAGGGAGGGAGGTGGCGGGGGAGGGGGGAGCAGCTCCGGCAGCGTCTCAGGAAGCGCTCGCCGTGATTGCGGTCCCCTCACAGTTACTTCGGCAGTCCAACTTCGGCAGTGGGAAGATTGCAAAAAAATCAGAAAATTTACAAAAGATCTTCTCCGGGCAGACGAAGCGTTCCCAATCCTTGAATGTTCACAGATGTACAAAGGATAATAAAAATAATAATAATAAAAAATCAGCGGCGGTGGTTGTGTTTCTAAAAAATGATCAAAAAAAGATTTCTTTTGTTTTTTTGTTTTTTTGTTTTTTTTTTTTTTTAAATACGTGTATTCATACATACACGGGAAAAGGGGGTGGTGGTCACAGGTCTGTAAGCAGGGGGAGAAAAATCTTATTTGCTACTCATCACTTGCGATGCAATTGATGGAGTGGAGGGATGGGAGAGAGACAGAAGGGGAAAAAAGTCTCAGCTTGTTGGAGGAGCCCTCTTCGTGTGCAGTGAGAGGCAGTGAAATGTCTGATTGCACCGCGGGGCTGTTGGCTTTCAGGGAGTGTTTTGCTGCATTTAGAGATCTAATCTTGCATTGCTTGCGGCGAAGAGCTGCATCTCGCTGCCATCGGTATTTCCTCCTCTGTTTCCAACACCCTCACTCTTTCTTTCCCGAATCAAAAGGCAAGGGGAGGAGAATGGCAGATCAAAGGATAAATCAAATAAATTAAAAAAAAAAAAAACACGCACACACACACACACACACACACACACACACAAAACAAACAAACAAAAAAAAACCAAAAAAAAAAAACCAAAAAAAAACCAAAAACAAAAAAACAACCCACCACACACACACACACACACACACACAAAACCACAAAAAACTAGTGTCCGGATCTACAGTTCCCTTTCTCTCCCTCTATTACCAGCCTCTCACTCGCCTAATAGGGTAGGGAAAAAAAATAGTGAAAATCAAGAAACCCACCAGCTCATCATCACCATTAGCAGCAAACATGTATCTTTTAAGAGCAATCGCAGGCTGCGCTAATCAGATGCACGCTCGGGTTTCTTTAAGACAGGCCAACAGCCGCCGCCACCACATCCTTTCTCTGTACGTCTATGCGTGTGTGCGGATGCGTGTCTGAGGAGCTGCACTTTTCTCGCTGCAGTTTAATCCCAGTTTGCTTTTCTCTCCAGTCGAGAGGAAATCAACAGGCAACCCATGGCTGGACGCATAGATTAAACAAGAGCGCGAGAGAAAGGAAAGAACCGGGGGGGTGGAGGGGGGAGGAGGAAAGAGGAGAGGGAAAAAAAAAGAAAAGCGCACACACACACTCTCTCTCTCTCTCTAAAAGGAAAACAGTCTCTGTATTCACAGGGCTGCGCTGTCAAGTGCCTCTCTTTTCTTCCTATACAGCATCTCCTCCCAGTGATACTGCCGCCTAGTCCGCTTCATCCAGGGGAGGAGAGAGAAGAGAAAAGCAATCCCGGTGGTGAATAAAGTGGCAGGTCTTTTAATCGCCTGATTCACCTATATTAAACCTATGCAGCTCCGTGGCGGAGTGTGATGCATTTTTGCAGCCCCGTCAGGCTCTTGTAGTCTCTCTGGGCATCTCAGTAATAGCGCGGAGAGCAGCGGCAATGCCAGATGCGTTCGCCCTGTCTGATTTACCTTTCCCAGTAAATACTGGGGAAAGGCTGCTCAATTTTGTTTCAGGTTCTTCTAGCAACCAGAAATAAATGAATGGCAGACCCCAAATGCAGGTGTTCCAGGCTGCTGGATGAGTCAGATCCAGCGGAACAAATCACATTCACTATCTCCTCATGTTCCTCCCTTCACAGACATTAGTTGCAGCTTCTCCCTAACGCTTCTCTGACTCACTCTATAGACAGAAATAATAATAATAATAATAATAATAATAATCAGATGTATGTTTTGGAGGGGAGGGGGGGGGAAGAAAAAAAGAAAAGAATGAGAGAGGGGGTGTCGGATCCAGCTACACTTTTACTATACCTCTTTCTCCGGGAGACTGAGGATCAGGAAAACAAGGCTGTTATCCACGAACTGGCACAGAGGCGCGTCTGTCTCCTGTTTTGCTGAGTGTTTTTAAACCACCTTTCCTCAGTGTTATGTGTGCAATAATCAGAGCTCTTTCAGATTAAAAGAAAAAAAAAAAAAAAAAAAAAAAAAACAGAAGAAAACACCCCAAAACAACATAGGTTCCCAACACACAGCTCTAGTTCCGAGTCTCAGTCCTGCACTGCTTTTTCTCCTTTATTTGAGTCCGGACCCAAAGTACAGAGTTAATGCTGCAACCTGTGGTGGAGAGGCTGGCGAAAGCCAAAGCAAAAGCACAATTTCTTCTCTGCCTCATTGGTGGGTGGCCCCTCGCAAACAGACGGTCGCCAGCCTTAGCCAGACAGCACGCAAAAGGAACGCCGACTCCCGATAAACCAGATCCATGGCACCAGCCGCCAGCAGGGAAGTGGAGATGCAGCGAAAATTCAACAGTTGGAGCCGCTCTCTGCCTCTCACTCCCCCCCCCCCTTTTTTTTCTTCCCCCCTCTCTCTTTTTTTTTTTTCTTTTTTTTTTTTTTTTTTTTTTTTTTTTTTTTTTTTTCTCCCCCTCCCTGTTCCCCTCCGCCTCGCTTCCCTCACTGCAGCACTCGCGGGGCCGCCTCGCCGCGCTCTCCCAGCGCCGCTCGCCGACTGCCTCTATTCACCTCACGCCGCGGCTTAAACATTGATACGGATTCCCCGTCAGCCAATCGGAGGCGGCGGTGGCGACCGGCCCCGACGCCTCCCGACCAATGGGAAGCGGCGGGCGGACGGGGGGCGGGGCAGCGGCTGGAGCTGGGTGTCATTGATTAGATTGCTTCGCTGGGAGTCGCGCAACGTGCGCGGTGCTCGGGATGTGGGGCCTCGAAACCGAGCAGCACAGCTTCCCCAACCCTTCCCCAACCCACCTCCCTTTTCCCTCGCGCGCCTTTCCTTCCTTAATGCTTTTTTTTCTTTTTTTTTTTCCCCTTTACTATTATTTATTTTAATACGTATTAACAAGTCTTCTGCGATGACGGGCGGAGAAAATAAGGAGGAGACGCGAAGGGCGCACTCCTTCTTCAAAGCACTGCGAGGGAGCACCCGAACCCCTCCGCTCCCCCGCCCCCCCCCCCCCCCCCTCGGGGACTACCCCGGGTTGCAGGGAGGAAGGGGTGGATGGGGGGAGCCCGCCCCCCTCCTCCCCCCCTCACCCCCTCCAACAGCTCTGCAAGGAGCCGCCCCGGGGGGGTGTCGCCCACCCCGAAGGGAATGAGCGTGGGAGCAGCGCTGCGGAGCGCTGGGTGCGGTGAGGTGCGGTGCGGTGCAGGGCGAGCGGCCGCAGCGCCCTCCCCACCAGACGCGGCACAGCGTACTGCGCTCCCGCCGCACGGCACGGTCCGGCACGGCACGAAGGGAGGTTATTTGGCGCGGGGGGAGAACTGAGGCTGGCAAGGTGAGAGCTCGGATTGCCGGAGTGCCGGGAGGAAGCTGCCATTTGTGAGCTGTGAGTGACGAGCGTGTAAGTAGCATGAATCATTTAAGGTTAAAAAAATAACGAGGGGGAAAATCAACTCCGGAGCAATTAGAAGGCGCTCCCGGCAATTATTTTCAGAGCGGCTTTTATAAGATTCGGTTTAAAGAAGCTGCTCTGTTGCCTTCCTCAGTAGGATAGCCTCCAGCCCATTCGGTGCCCGTAAACATCATCTGACTTGGAGAAAGTCTTGCTAATGCATCAATGCAATAAGTGCTCTTTCTGGATCCATCTCCCATCCTGGAGACGTCTCTGTAGCTCGAGTACAGACAGGATGCCCTGCAGAACAGTCATCATAAAACCAACGCTGTGTTAAAACGCAGTGTATAAATAAACCATCCATACGTTAGCAACAGCGTAAAATCACTGCTCTCAGATGTGCCAACTTTCAGTGTGAGAGCGACAGACAGACGAAATAAAGGAAATGTTTACAACATGCTTTGCTTTCCGAAGGAAGGCTTCAGATTGGCTGATGGAAATCGGTGTACTCGGCCAAGTCACTTATTTGGAAAAGTCACTCGTAAAAGCAGGAGGGCTTTGAAAACGTAGCTAACACCAGAGCCAGACCCTGGGCTGCCAGGAGACCTCGTATCACCGCAGCTTGAGCCCTGTGCTCTCCCTTCCTTATCCCTTACATCCAGCCCGCAAGCTGTCTTAGGATGTCCAGTTATCTCCTGTTCAAGTTCTGCTAACTGGAGGAAAAAAAAAAAAAAAAAAAAAAAAAAGGTCATTGTAATTATGTATTGGCTCCCTCTAGCGTGCTAGGGACACTGCTGCAACTGGGGTATGTGTGTGTGGCCTGCGTGTGTAGCTACGCGGGAGCTCAGAGGGGGCCGGTGGAGCATCAGCAGGGTAAAACAGTCATTTCACTATTACACTGGTATATACTGTGTAACAGGTGTAGGGCAGTGTATCATTTGGTTTACTGATGTTAAATTAAAGAAAGAAAAAAAAAAAGAAAACTAAGTCTTTTCTTCGGGAGCACGCTCGTGTCTCCATCACTTTTCTCACCAGCCCACAGACTGCCTTTCCTTTTACATGACTCAGCATTGCACCGTAAATACTCCATCTCCACAGTGAAGTCAATACATCTGAAGGCACTTTGCAGTTTGTAAAACAAGTACTCAGGACTATCAGTTAAAGGGAAAACTATATAATCTGTTATCCAAGTACCTATGTTCTTTGCTTGTAAATCCTGCCTTTTTTTTCATCAAACGTCTTGCAGCTTGTAACATCCAATTGATACAAACATGCATAGAATATTTAGAGGAAAAATAAAACGTGAATCACTAGCAGTGGATCCTCAAAACTACGGCTGCCTGTCAGGTGATGATGATAAGCAAAGTTCTTATCCCTTCACTCTGCAATTTACTCCGGTTTTCAGTACTAACTTCAGTAGACCTATTTTTTAGTACTCATTTTCAGGTCTTTTATTAGCAATTTCAAGTGATTCCTTGGAAGCGATCTCAGCTTGGCATCTTTAAAAACTGTGGCTCCTAATCCCAACAGTGGCTTAAGTGCCTAAATAAGAAATGCTAGATAAAAAAATTGTTCCTGCATATGAATGCATGCCTTTCCTAGGCTGATGTTTGTTACATCAGACAGTTTATAACAACAAAATGACATTTATTGATTTTAATCCACCTGTGCAAGTAATGAATATTTTATTTGTTCAATGATTTTACAGTATATCTAAAATGCTTTTTTTGTGTCAAATTTGTAGAGCACACTAGATGTTTGATAGCTAAGACCTGTATCATAATTTTCTACACACTCATCAGGAAATTGCTGTACTTTTCACGTAGAAAAGATAGAAATAAGATGTGTGAAGGTAATGCCAATGAGCGCCTGTATGCTGTGTGCCATGTCACTGTGTACTGAATTTGTACTGAAAAAACAAAGCAAAATAGTAACTACATTTAAAGTTGTTTATTAACAGATTTGTGAGAAAGCTGTAAATGTGGAGGGGCAGAGACAAAGTGTAAATCCTAAATACTATAGCAATAAACATATACAAGAATTACACTATCAGGCCAATCCAAAACAAACAAAAAACATCATTAAATGCTGTATGAATGACTGAGAAGCTCAGCAAAGGAGCAGAGTCCAATATAATAATAATCAAAGGAGCAGAGTCCAATATAACAATGATCTGTATGTGGAGGAATCAAATAATGCTTTGGAAATCTAATTTTGGACACTTGGAATGTCTGTTCATTGGAAGCTGTAGTCTGACTTTAGCCTAAGTAATGGGTAGTGATAGAGCTTAACTAAAAACTAAATTAAAAAAAAACAAACAAAAAAAACCACTTATTAGTCATGAGCATAATACAACTATATTCAGAATTTTGAGGGGAGTATTCATTGTAACATCTATGCTCAATCAAAAGTTTTCAAGTGAAAATATTTTATTTTAGTACAGATGATACTTAAGCACAGACAGAAAAAAAAGTTTCAGAACAAACATCCCTAAACAAATAAAGTAAGAAGACGAAGAGCAGATCAATATAGCTAAATGTCGAGGTTCAGTATTTGTTTGAGCCTAAAATGTATCATTGGGAAAGCCCACATCCAATCACCTTGAAAGCAATAGAAAGAAGGAAAATTAGAAAGGCCAAGAAAGGAATTCAAGGAACAAGAAGTACATCTATTGGAGAATAAAAATACCTGCTCAAATAAAAATGTATGCTTTATCAAAACAGGGAAGCCATGAGAAAAAACTTGTGGATCTACTAGTTTACGAGCTATATAGAAGAGGAGGTACTGCAGAGAAATTAGATGTCTGCACTACACTACTCATAATGAATGAAGACATTTTCTCAAGTCTGCTTTCTTTTTAGTAACAAAGATGAGATGTGGGTGTGTATAGAGGTGTCACCACAGAGATTCTCAAAGAGCAGAAAGTATCTAACTAAATGGTAGTCATCAAGAGTTCTTACAGAATCTAAAAATGAAGTAAATGAACTGTTAAAAATATGCTGTCATTAAGATCAGTTACTATGTGCGAGGATTAAAAGGTGTAAAATCTGTTTATTGTCAAGAAAGACTAAAAGGGTGATCAAGGAATTACTTGAGCAAGCTTTACTTTTAGTATGAGGGAAAATTAGTTGAAATGACAATAAAAAGTAGAAATTATATGGCATCTAGAGAAATGTAAGAGAGCTACTATCCAGAAACTGAATGAAATCAATAGAAACCTTTCATCTGATTTGATTCATCCCATAATGATGAAGTAGTATAACTTACATAGATTAAAAGGACATTTCTTCCATCTATTAGTGTTGTTTCAAAGTACCGGAACAATAGATTAAATTACTTTTGTGGCTCTGCATGGAAGTAGTTTTATGTCAATTTAAACAGCAGGATTTGGAAGGGAGAATAGTTACTGGGAAAAGCAACAAGAAGTGACAGTACAGTAGGTAATGGCAGGAGAAGGTAAGTGTTTGAGTAGATGGTGTTAGTGGACTAATAAAGAGCAGGAGCCAAGAAGTGGGGGGAATTAAAAAAGGATACTGAAGTGGAGCACTGGGCTATTAAAAATACTTGAAGGAAAGAGAAAGTGCAAGTAGGAGATAAATGTGAGATTGTTGCAGAAGTGATTAAGACTCACTTCTTCCATCTAGCTGGGATGTAATTCATTTACAGTTCTACCTGTGTCATTGTGAGGAGGAAAAAAAAGAAAAAAAAAAAAAAAGATCTATTAGGCTTAGAGAAAGAAATTTGCCTTAAACAGAAAGAGCGACCTCAGAGAGAATAACCTCAGGATGAGCAGACATGATACTGAAACTTGTATTTGTGAATTAGATTAGGCATTAATACAGTATGATTTTGGTACTCTGGGACCCCACTGAAACTTAGGTGTGAAGCACACACTCTACCCAGTAGACTTCAAAGTTATGTTATGTAAACTTAATTGTGGAAATAATCTTTTTCCCCTCTTTTCATTTTAAAACAAACAAAACCCTCAGGTCCCTAAACAAACAAGATTACTTTCCAAATGGAGTGTGAGGGAGCTGCTGGGTATTTCTCATGTTTCTTATTATTCTCATGTTTCTCAGGTATGCCCCTAAAGCCACTGATAACATAGGTAATAATTTGAAATTCACTGAACTCTCAGTATAGTGTGTCACTGCACCTCCTTTTAAGAAGGAGGAATACGTTTGGATATTACTGAAAGCAGACTTTCTGTTGCTGAGTCAAGAGGAATCTGGCTGGCAATGCAGAACCAGTAAGTTTCTTAATGGAACATCACAGGCTTCCCACATTTCACACCTTCAAGCTGCAGGAGATTGGGGTCGCGGTATTCAAAACAATTTCCCATATTTTAAACCTCAGAGTGTTGCTTCGCGCTGGTTAAGTTTTTATTGTTCACTCTTTTTCAGTAGTGTTTGCTGGCAGTAGCCAAGGATTTGTAAAAATTTTTTCCTCTCAGAGTACTGCTAAAAGTTTGAAGGCTGTTGTGTCAGTCAGACAGATCAACAGTTTGCTTGTGAAGGCAAGAACCAATGTCTTTATGGAAATTCAGAGACGGTGTTGCCACCTGCAAGATATGGCAGGAAGCAGAGAATTGGGAAGACTGAAATAATTCTGATGTAAAATGCTACATAGTCCTGAGCCATAGAAATTCACCTCTGCTGGTATTCTTACTTTCACTACCATGTGAATGAAGATATGAAGAATAAAGATACCATAGTTATTGAAACTTCTGGTTTCTAGTACAGTATTTAGTTTCTGAAGAGAATAAGCATGAAGTACAAGCACAAAATAATCTCTCTGTATATAAATTTGAAGATATTAAGTTCCTACCACCCAACCAAATAAATAAATAAATGAATAAATAAAGGAAGCTTTTGACTGTGAGTTATTTCCATGTTTTTGTCGTTTTATTTTTTTCTAAGTTAGCATTTTGCACAACCAACAAAATTGCAAACATTCCCAAGAGCTTATGAAATTTCTTACACATTGCACACTGAAGATTTTGCAAGCTAAATTTGCCTGTTACGCAACCTTTTTGTTTCCAAAGTATTCCATTATTCAGTTATACAGTTAGCAGCTCTACTTTAAGCATAACTGATTGCAACACTGTAAACAATTCTGTTGTTAAATCTCATGGAGAAACTGAATCCCATTTACTCTCTGCTTGCAGCAATTTCATAAGATTAGAGGAAAAAAAATGAGGTAATGAAACTGTTTTTATTCTGTACCCCAAAAGTCCAGGGACACATCTAGGGATAAATAATAATAATAATAATAATTAATAATAATAATAATAATAATAATAAAAATCTACTGAGTCAAGTGTCACATTTCTTTGGTAATGTTTTAAAACAGAGCAGCATCTTTAGGCTGTCTGAAACCCCTTTCTTTACTAGTTTACACATCTATTTGAAGTTAACTGTTCAGTGAATTCCTGCTCTTTTCTTTGAGTGTTCTTATGTCGGCTCCAACACAAACAAGACTTGTAAATAGCAGACTATAGATAAGCTTTCAAAATGTTGTGTGGCATTTTGCCCACATATATGTCAAGTAAAAGGTTAGAACTTTCTTTTTAAAGAAAAACATACCAATTAGCAGCAATGTAAGGTTGTCTGGAGCATGAAGATTTCAAAGTTTGACATGTCTGTAAATGCAGCACATTCCATTTATTTGTATGAAGCTCTCTTTCATTTTCTGATGAAGAGAAGGATCCAGTGAGGGTCAAACCTACAATATAAGTACAAGTATTCAAAGGCATTACTAGATCAGATTCTTTGCCTGATGTATCCAGCACAGCTAAAACTGGATAATAGGGT